>NC_133659.1:189333998-189706498 GCF_037893015.1 Macrotis lagotis
TCTGACTCCCAATACATGTCTTTCTTTGAACTGTAGGCACTGGAAGGCCATTGTAGGTGTTCAGTGGTGGCCCAGAGGAAACAAGATTTAGGGAATTAGGAGAGTCTTGAGCCATGGAATCAAGGGTTGACTCTCTCAATGGAGAAGCAGTCTAAGAAAAGTAGGGAATGTTCCTTAGGGGAACAAATTGATATCCTAGTGAACTGGAAGGACAGAGACAGCTGGAAGGAAGCAGCCTTCATTCTGAAGCTCTCTATTTTATAATTGACCAAAGGGGTATTTTTTGAAAATTGGAGGGCTCTGTTTGTAAACCTTGACTCTTAGGGATAGGAAAAGAGTTCTGTTCCATTCTAATTTCCTTGCTTTTCTTTCTTTGTCATCCTTCCTCTTTCATTTTCTTTTAAGAAATTACTTCTTTTTATTGCCCCTACAGTAACATGTTCAAAGGTTGGCCAAATGTTTTATGAGGGCCTGTAATCCAAATAGAGAAGGGCAGAGCAATAAGCATTTATATAGGGCCTATTACCTACAAGGTAAAGCTAAGTGCTTTACAGTATTATCTGATGATGACAGCATATTGGCCCTGAAGCAAGGAGGACCTGAGTTCAAATGTGACACCAGACACTTAGAAGCTATGTGACCCTGAGCCAGTCACTTAACCTTATTTGTCTCACATTCAGGTGAGGCAATCTCCAGTGGTCCTGATTAATTTCTGGTCACTGGACCCCAATGGTTCTGGAGGAGTGAGACTGGTGACTTAGACTCCTTCACTCAGATCCAATCACATGAATGTCATGGCATCACCTCCCTGTTGTCATGGTTATTCTAGAATGAAAGAAAAACAACACAATATCATCTCATTTGATCCTCACCATAACCCTACAACTGTTATGATCCTCATTTTATAGTTGAGGAAATGAAGGCAAATAAAGATGAAATGATTTACCCAAGATCACACAGCTAGTGAAGTGTCATGGACTGGATTTGAACTCAGATCTTTCTGACATCAGGCCTTACACTTCTAGCTGCCTAGGGATATTTTTTTTTCCTGACAATGCTGCTGCCCTGAAGCCTGGTCTCATCCAACACTCATGCTGTTCCCCAACAGTTGCCTCACTGAAAATGTCTTCTGTATTTGAGATGATCTGTAGAAAAGTGGTCCAAGAACTGAGCCCGACAAAAGACTTAATTCCCCTTAAGAATCTCCTGGATGCGGACAAATTCCACTGTTGCTCTCTCCTGTACAAAAGTAAGGGGTCTTTCCCATTCTTTAAACCTCAGTTCTGGGAGGCAGGGTTTACTGTGGACGATCTTCTGGAGGACTCTGATGAACTGGATTGTGTTTCCAAAGGTCAGTATGATGTGGGTGGCAAGGAAAGGGATGGGATGCTAAGACCATTCATCTGGACAGCAGGCAATGGTCCAACACAAAAGTTAGAGGTCCCTACATCTTAAGGATGTCATTTTCTACTGGAAGGTGTGACATGTAAATATCAGTTTATACAAAACACATGTAAAGTGAATATTTGAGGAGAAGGGGGCACTAGTAAGGGGACCAGGTAGAGCCTGTAGAACATAGGATTTAAGGTGATTCTTAGCAGGGATGAGGAACTTTTTTTCTGCCAAGGGTCAATTGCTTGCTATATTTGGTCAAACATTTAATTCACCTCTAAAAAGCTATATTTTTAAAATTTTGTGTCCCGCATGCAGTTGCCATGATAGTACTAGATCCTGGGCTTTATATGACCAGGCGCTGGAGGTCCCTGTCCCTGGTTTTAAAGGAAATCTGGGATTCCAAGAGATAAAGATGAAGAGGGGGTGCATTCCAGATGTGGGAAACAGTCAGTGGAAAGGTATGGAGATAGAACTTGTTGAAGAGAGGTAGAGAAGAGTGGTCATGGACCAAGAATCACTATGACATGGGTATATTTTGATATGAAAAAAATCAATTATATGAAAATCCAAGCTTATTCCCAAATCTAACTTGGAAATAATATTGATAATAATAACAACTGACATTTCTATGGCATCCACTTAGTACTAGGCACTGTGCGAATAAATGTTTCACAATGATCTCATTGGAACCTTACAACAATCTTGGAGAGTAGGTGCTATTAAAAAAGGTGCTTTTAGAAAAGGATATGAGTTCTACCTGAACCTAAGAATCAACACTTGAACAACCCCAACATATGACCACATAGCTGCTACTTGGAGACCTTGCTGGTGACCTGTTGCTTTGTATTGAACCCAAATCTGCCTCTGCAATATGTACCCAATTAGTGGTTCTGCTCTTTGGGACCTAGCATGTCAAGGCTACTCCTTTCATAAGACTAGGCTTCAACTACACAAAGATAATCATATTTTCTCTTCCAAGCCAAGTCTTCTCTAGGTAAAACTTCTCCCAAGTTTCTTCAAATGATCTTCATGTGGCATAACATTTCTAGTCTTTTCCTCTTCCTGTTCCTGGAGCACAACACAGTTTATCAATATTTTTTTCTAAAATGGAATGACTAGGACTGAATCCAATATGGTCTGATTGGAATAGATAGTGTATAGCTAAGCTATTGTCTCTCATGCTTTAGACCTTATGCCCTTTTTAATTCAGGCTTAAGATTGCATCTATTTTTGAGGTTCAAACCAGCCTGTAAACCTTCCTTCCTTCTTGTTTCTTTATTTTCTTCTTTCTTACTTTCCTTCCTTCTTTGATCACCACACCATGTTGTGCTAAGTCACCAGCCTCATTTTTTCCTCTGGAGCCTTATCGGTCCAGTATCCAGATATGAATCAGGAGGACTAGAGATGACCTTGGATGTGAGACAATCAAGATTAAGTGACTTGCCCAGGGTCAAACAATTAGTGTCAAGTGTCTGAGGTCTAACTTGAACTCAGGTCCTCCTGTCTCTCGGCCAGTGCTCTATCAGCTTCATCACTTAGCTGCCCTAGGAAAAGTAGGACCATGGAGAAAATAGGTTATTTCACTTGGTTCTTTCCGGAAAAAGGAGTTATCTTTTGATTTATTTGAAACTTATTTTCTCTATCTTTTCTTTCCTTTTTTCTCTCTAGGGGTGAAAGAGAAAAAGAATTATAGGATTGAGGACAATGTGGAAATGAATATGAATATTGCATTGAATGTACCCCAAGTCATATCCTTAAATGGGGAAGCTAACTCCTCTACAATGTGTGATCTCAAATTAAAGTCCTCCAAGATTTCCCAGGAAGGGAAGGAGTCTTTGGTCCATCGGTGAGGTTGTACCTTTGGGAAGGAAAAAGGAGAGGCTAGAACAGTGGTCAGAAGTCTTTGCAGATTATACTCTTGTTGCACATCCCCTTTCTCCCTAAATGACCTTTACCCTGCTTCCCCCCTAGGGGAAATACTACAAAGAGAGCACAATTTGAGAACGCAACGAATTTCTCTGGGGATAAAGACTAGCCAAATCTCAGGAGAGTCCTGATAGTTTAGGAGAATGTAATTTCCAGCTTGTAGGACAGTTGAAGGGCCTATAAAACCTCCCCAAGTGTTCAAACTAGAATTGTAAGAAGCTCTTGCTTCTTTGAAAGGGAATGGGAACCCTATTCCACTTTTCTTGTGTACTGGCTCTCTCAGAGTGGTCCAAACTGGTTCTAGATCTATACCCAAATCTGGAGTTGCTTCAGAAATGACTTAGCTGGCCCCAATATTCTAGAAACCCTCCAATGAAGGAAAATCCTCAGATTACCTTGCTCCCTTAAGTAGACATCTGCCACCCTACTCTTCTCTGCCTTCAGAATTCGCCTGGGTTTAAAGGATACTCCTAAAGGGATTCTTGGCAATCCCTTAAACCTCTTCCTTCTCAAAATCTAAATTAGTTCCTAGGATAAGTGATTTCCTAGATGATGTATGATAGGAACTAGTTAGTCAGGGAATGTTCTGGAGGTGGAGCACTCTCAACTTACATTCAGCCTGATTGTCTCATTCTCTAGAAAGCTGAAGAAAAATCAGCCTTCCCTATTTGAGACATTGAAGAAAAAAGGAAAAAATTTGTATATGGTGGTAGAAACTGTGGAGATGGTTGAAGAACAAAAAGTACAGAGAAAATATTCAACAGACACTTCGTTCCAATCCCTGATGTGGAAAATAAAGGTTAGAATCCTGGTGGAGGGTAGGGGGTTGGAGGAGGTGGAGGTAGATAACCAACGGCTCAGACCTGTGGCATCCAGGGGCCTTATCACTCCCTGCCCTCTGTCTCTGCTCTGACCCTTCAAACATTACTCATCCTGCCTTCTCTGCCTCCCTTTTATCTTCACTTCTTGTCCTAGGGACGTATTAATGTCAACAGTGCTGTCACCGTCCCTTCTGAGAGTGTTCTTGCCTTCAAAACAAACGTTCTGGTCTTTGATGAGACATGTTGTCGTGAGTAGAGACCATGGGGGGTAGTCAAGGGTGAGAAATTTTGAGCACAGGCTGAATAGGTTACAGTGGGCATGGGGATCAGATAGGAAGGAGATGGAGGGAAGGAGAGAGGATGGGCTTTTAAGATTTTGGTTGTAATTCTAAGCAGTATTTACCAACTTTGTACACCCAGAGATTACTGGTGATCACTGTGGGATCTATCCCAGCCTTTTCAATATAAAGCAACAAATTACCCCCTTTTGGAAGGAAATTCTGAGGAAACAATCCCTTTCCTGTTCTCATTGAGAAGCAGCTATAGTGGAGAAGGCAATATCACAGAAAGACCTGAATTCAAGTCCCACCCTAGATTCTTATTAGCTGTATGACTCTAGGCAAATCATTCAATTTTTTGAATATTATTTTATTTTTTCAAATGAAAAATAGTTTTCAATATTCATCTTTTAAAATTTTATTTATTTAAGGTAATGGGGTTAAGTGACTTGCCCAAGGTCACACAGCTAGGTAATTATTAAGTGTCAGAGTTCAAATTTGAACTCAGGTTCTCCTGAGTTTAGGGCTAGTGCTCTTTCTATTCTGACACCTAGCTGCCCCCTGATTTTTTTTTAACTTTTAAGTTTCAACATTTTTCTACTTCCTTCCCTTCCCTCCCCCTCCTCATGATAGCAAGTAATCTGATATCAGTTATTCATGTATAATCATGTTTTAACATATTTCCATCTTAGTCATGTCATGGTAGAAGAATTAGAATTCTCAATGAGAAAAAGAAACAGAAACATAAAACAAGTTTTAAAAAGTGAAAATAGTATACTTTGATCTGCATTCAGACTCCATAATTTTTTCCTGGATATGGATGGCATTTTCCATCACAAGCTTTTTAGAATTATCCTTGATCATTGAACTGTTAGAGGAGCTAAGTCTATCATAGTTGATCATCACACATTGTTGCTGTTAATGTGTATCTCCTGACTCTGCTCATTTTTCTCACCATCAGTTCATGATTCAGGTTTTCTGAAATCTGTCTGCTCATGATTTCTTAAAGAACAATAGTATTCCATCACATTTATATACTATAACATGTTCAGCCATTTCCCAATTGATGGGTATTCCTTCAATTTCCAATTCTGTACCACTACAAAAAAGAACTGTCCTAAATATTTTTGTACATGTGGGTCTTTTTTATGATCTCTTTGGAATTCAAAAGACCTAGTAGTGATATTGCTGGATTAAAGGATATGCACAATTTTGTTGCCCCTGGGGCAGAGTTCCAAATTGTTCTCCAAAATGGTTGGATCAATTGTGAACCAACCAACAGTACTTTGGTGTTCCAGTTTTCCCACATCCCCCCCAACATTGATCATTATCCTTTTTTGTCACATTAGCCAATCTGATAGGTGTGAGGTGGTACCTCATGGTTGTTTTAATTTGCATTTTTCTAATCCATAATGCAAATCATTTAATCTTCATGGTTATTTTCTTCATCAGCAAAATGAGTCACAGGGTTGTAATGTATAATTGCTTGTACCTCCATTAGACTGTAAACTCCCTGAGGGCAGGGCATTATCTTTTGTCCCTTTTTATATTTCCAGCTCTTAGCAAAGTGACTGATACATAGCAAGAATTTAATAAATTTTTACTGATTAACTGATTACAAAATCAAGTGTATCACAAATAGGAATTATTCTTGTTTTCTACTTCTCTAGGAATTTCTCATTTTAATGATGAAAATTCCTTTCAGTCAGGTAAGTGCACCATTTGGACAGCTTCTCTCTACCTTTCTGCCCCTTCCTCAAAAGCTTCTTCCCTTCTGAGCCTTTGACACTGTTCAGCATTTCCAAGTTGGAACAACCTCTGTAAGGAGTGGGGGAATGAGTTACCCTTTGAGAGCAGTATCCAGTCCTCCTCCCCAGGGCCACTCTGTCCTATTTAAGAATGGGAAGAAAGGCCCTGGGGCAGAGAGATCTCTGTCAGTCTGTGATTCTATGATTCCAAGCTGGGGCAGAAGTAGATTAATGACTACCCAAGCTCTTCCCAAAGAGCCCAAGAGGAAGTCATAGAAGTAGTAAAAGGGTCCAGGTTCTGCTCATTTCAAAAAGAGAGACCAGAGACTGAGTAGAGTCAGGAGACCCTATTACCATTCTGACAGTCAGATTTGATATGACAAATGGGGTTATGAAGAGTCAGAAATGACTAAACAATAAGAAGGTAGCCCCCCTTTTAAAATTCCATTTCTTTCTTTCTTTTTCCAATCACATTTTTTTTACAATTTTCTTCCTTCTTCCCTTCCCTCTCCCCTCCCCCTGACAGACAGAAATGTAATATAAGCTCTATATCTATAACCATGTCAAACCTAGATACATATTAATCATTTTGTGAAAGAAGAATCACATCCAAACAGAAGAAAAAATTAGAGAGGGAAAAAAGACATATTTTATTTTCCCATTTTTAAGACTCACTTTAATTTTGGGGGACTGAAATTTGAAAAAAATTGTATTACATAAAGTTATTAAAATCGTTTTATTCATCATGAACTTTCAGGTATCTTTTGGGCAAGTCTAGTAAGTGGACTCATGCTTAGTCCATTCCAATTTCATGAACCTGAAGCACCAATTGTATCCTCCTTTAAAATCAGTCACTTCTTTTTCATCAGCAATTCTTCTGGCCTCCAGCTGAAACATCTTTGTGGACACAGGAATTCCACTGGCCCTTTGCTCTTCAATCCATCTTTTAATTTCCTCTCTAACTCAGGCCATTTGTCTGACTTGCCTCTCATGGTCTTCCTCTGCCAAGGTGTTTTCAGTAAGGTTTCTTCTCCCCAAAGCCAGTATCAAATTGTTTTCTCAATTGGAGGAGGGCTTAACTGATGTTCAGCAGCATGATTTTCATTCACTTTTGCAAAATGGATCGTTTTGAACTTGAATTCAACATTGTATGAAAATCTTTTCTGAGCCATTTCTGGGCAGAACATGGCAAAACATAACTTAATATACCGGTAACAAACGCAAAACAATGAATATAAAGACAACAAGTGTGAAAAAGCGGGAAATACAAGTAAAAAAAAAATCTACAACCATAGTATAAGACACTCCCAGTTTTTAGACCCCAAACTTTTTCAAAAAGGGTGCATCTTATACATGGGGAAATATGATAATATATAAAACAACTTTTTTTTTTAAAAATTGAAGATAGTAAAGTTTGGTCTGCATTTAAACTCCACAGTTCTTACTCTGGATTTGAATGGTATGCTCATCACAAGTCTTTTAATACTGTCATTGATTATTGTACTGCAGAAACAACCAAGTCCATCATAGTTGATCATCACCCTATGTTGCTGTTAGCGTGTACAATATCTCTTTCGGCTCACTTCACTCAATATCAGTTCATGCAAGTCTTTCAAGGCTTTTCTGAAGTCCCATCCCTCATGGCTTCCTACAGAACAATAATATTCCCTCATAATCATATACCATAATTTGTCCAACCATTCCCCAATTGATGGGCATCCCCTCCATTCTCAATTTTTTGCTACTACAAAAAGAACTGCTATGAATATTTTTGTACATGTGGATTTTTTACATTTTTTTTGTGATCTCTTTGAGAAACAGATCTAACAGTGGTATTGCTGGATAAAAGAGCACGCACAGTTTTATTGCTCTCAACTCCATCAACAATGCATTGATATCCTGGTTTTCCCACATCCCCTCCAACATTGATCATTTTCTTTTTTTAGTCATATTGTTTTAATTTGCATTTCTGAGTTTTAATTTGCTTTTTTCTAATCAATAATGATTTAGAGCATTTTTTCATATGACTATAGATAGCTTTAATTTCTTCATCTGAGAATTGGAAGGCAACCTGTTTTGAAGTCCCAGGACTCAAATTTCAAGCTATAACAGAGAAAACATTACATGATCCCCCTGGAAGGTTGAAATTCTGCCTCTATGACTACCAGTATGACCTTGAACAAATCTCCTTGAGGTCCCTGTGGGCCTCAGTTTTCTTATCTGTAAAATGAAGGGGTTGGAATAGAATGGCTTCTGGGATCTTTTCCAATTCTAGAGCTGGGATCTTAGAATTATCTAGAGAGTTCATGGGGAGAGAGGTCCATGGGAAAGATGGTTTGCTCCTCAGGGCCAAAGATGTTGGGGGTGGACTTGCGTAAAAGATCTAGACCACAAATCTAAGAGGTTGTTAGTTTTGGACACCAATATAATGAAGACATAGATGAGAGGAGGGTGACTCATGAAAGGCCTTGCCAAGTAAGGATGCATTTAATGTCTACTGTGTGCCCAGAAATGTGAAGGAGCTGTGGGTGTTCATTTAATCTCAAGGGGTCTCAGTTTCCTTATCTTTAAAATGAGAGGACTGTTCTCAGCCTTTCTAGTCCCTTCCAGCTCTGAATCTTTGATCCAGTGAGAAGTCAAGCAATCAAAGGTCTGAAGAGAAGAATCCTCTGGTTAGAACCCCAAGATACTAGGAAAAGGACAAACAGGCTGGTCATTGCAAGCTAAAGAGAAGACACAGTGGGTCATGATAGCTGTTTTGTGGAAGAGGGATTAACCATGGTTGGGGATTAGGAAGATGCCAAAATAGGCTTCATATTGGGAAAAACAAAATGAAATGAAATAAAAAGACTTTCTAATCATTAGAGCCTTCCCAAAATGGAAATGATGCCTCCCAAGACAGCAGGTTCTTATTCATTGGAGCAGAGGATGGATGAAGAGCCCTTTTATTTAAGATATTGGGAATGGATTTCTTTCAGGATTGAGTTGATTTAGAGAGACGTTGAACAACTCTCAAAAAATTCTGCAATTCCATCATTGAGGGGATGATGAGACTTGGTCAATACAGTGCAACCAAAAATTACAATAAAGCTATTGTGCACAGAGGCTAAGGTATATACACTTTAGGTAAGATTTAGATCCTACCATTATGTCTCACTCACTATGGCCATTGTTCTTTTTTGTTACAGAAACTGTTACTGCCTCCAGATCAGGTAAGAATTAAGTTCACTAGCTGTTGAAGGAAGTTGGGCTTCAGATCTCCAAAGGGCCATCTGTGACCTTTGAGCAGAAAGTCTGAGATCAATTCCCCACCCATAACCCCTGGGGTGGTTCTTTGGGAGACCCCAATTCCAAGAAGAGAGATTATCTTCCACCTTGGCTCTCAAAATCAAAAGGGTCAGTAAAAATACTCAGCTCAAGTGACTGGGAATATGGGACCTCAGTGGGATACAGCTCAGTTAGAAGGAAGTGTTGTGTTGATAGCAGTAAGGGAAGCTGTCAAAACTTGGAGCCCTTTATGCTTGGATTCCTAGCAGGAGAAAAAGAATTGGAGGAAGCAGCATGGTAGCATGCTGGAGTTCTTAACCTTTATCATATCATAGACCAGTCTGGTGAAGATTATGGGCTCTTTCTCAGAATAATATTTTCAAATGCATTAAATAACATGCATTGGATTACAAAGAGAACAATTATATATCACAATTCAATGATCAAAATATTTTCTAAAAATCAAAAAAGTTCATTGACTTAAAGTTAAGAATCTCTGGGAGCTGTGTCTTAGGGTGCTCAACTTGAAGTCAGGAAGACCTAAATTTGAATCTTGCTGCAGACATGTATGTATCTCTGGACAGGGTGTTTAACCTCTCTGGTCCCCCCATAAAATGAGGGGGTTGATCTTAACCTCTCTAGTCCCTTCAGACTCTAAAACTATGATCCAATGTTAAATCAAGAAATCGAAAGGCTGAAGAGTAGAGTCCTCTGGCTAGGGCCTCAAGAAGAAAGCTATACAACAATCTTAGGAAAAGGGCAGACATGCCAGCACAAGCCATTCCTCAACTCTTTTCTCTTCAGGAGTGCAGACTGAGGAATCCTCCAAACCCCTGGAGAACTTTGATGATCTTCAGGAGAATGTGAAGGACTTGAATTGGGAGCTCCAAGATCTAGCATACCAGAAGGATGTACTGGACTTGCTTATAAGGCATCTGCAGGATGGGATACTTAGGAAACTGGAGGAAAAGGTGAGAGGTCCCACTGCCCCATCCTATCTCAGCTTGACAGAGCAGAGGTCAGCAATAGGGCATGGGGACCATCTACAGGGAGAATTTCAAAGAGCTAGTGTAAGGGGCAGTTGGAAAGACCTCAGAGTCATACGTTTGTTTCTTCTCATCATTCTCTCGGTCACTAGGTAATCCTGGCCCATCTCACGGAAGAACTAAGTGACCCCAAGAACCCTCTTCTGAACATTCTGTTTGATGATTTCGGGAACTTCATGACCTCAAAGGGTGATGCCATGCTGTACTTTCTTGAGGCACTGTCAGGTGAGAAAAGACTTGGGGTGTTATCCTGAGGGTGGGGAGTCAGGCTAGCATTTATTTGGGAATAATTGAATGGAACTGATTATTCCATCCACTGCATCTTTGATTAAGCCGTTATTTCACAGAAGTGAAGGATGCCTTTTCTATTTCCCCCTTCTGGCTGACCTCCTGGAGGTTGACACCCTCCACACACCAGCCTAGGCACTTTGGTAACATATTTGGTAGAACTGCCAAATTAGATTGTGACCTAATCTGGTAGAGCATTGGATCTGGAGTCAGGAAGACCTGAGTTTGAATCCTGCCTCATACACTTATTATTTGGGTGATACTGGATAAGTCAATTAACCTCAATCTGCCTCACTTTCCTCCTTAGTAAAATGGGGATAAAAATAGACTTTTACATTACAGGATTGTTGTGAGGATCAAATTGCAAAGGCTAAAGTACTATATGTCATTTCAGTTGCATCCAACTTTGTGACTCCATTTGGAGTTTTCTTGGCAAAGATGGTTTGTCATTTCCTTCTCTAGCTCATTTTATAGTTGAAGAAACTGAGGCAAACAGGGTCAAGTGACTTGTCTGAGGTCACACAGTTAGTGTCCATGCCTGGATTTAAACTCATGAAAATGAGTCTGCCTGGATTCCAAGCCCTGTGTTCTCTCCACTGTGCCACATAGCTGCCCCAAAGTACCATGGAAATTCTACTTCTTATTATTACCCCAGCTGGATGACCCCCATGTAGCATTTCTAGGTGTCCCTCAAGGGTTTCCTTATGGTCCCTCCAACCTGTGACCTAATCTGGGAAGCAAGACCTGCACCCTTTTTTCCCTCATCTTTATTTCTTCATCTCTATTCTCTGTTGGCAGAACTGAATGAGTTGCAACAGAAGCTGCTGGCCATAGTTGTGGAAGAGGGGCTCTTGTCTGAGCTGAGGAACTTGGTGAGAAAGTCTGAGTCTTCTTGGGAAAGATCTCTGGGGATAGGGAGGAGGGGTATGGAAAAAGAGCTGATGCTACTTTTTCAAGTTCAAGGGAGAAAGAATTCAGGACATAGCCCCTGTTTGACTGCATCCATCACTAGAGTAGATAGATATGATGTAGATAGGATTCTTGTGTGGGTACAGATTGGATTAGGGGCCTCTAGAATATAGGGAGCTGAGAAGATACAGAAAAAGAGTGAAAAGAGAAGTAGAGCTTGGTCTCAGTGTCATGAAATTGGGTGAGCATCATAGAGTCTTCACATTTGAAATGACCTGAGAGTTGGTCATCTTCCACCAACTCTTGCATATCTATAGCATAAATCCCTTTCTTGTAGGTGGAGTGCATCCTAAAGCAGACCTCCAAGAGTGAGCCAGAACCGTTATTTCCGAAGAATGACTTAATCATTCACCTTGTGAGTCTATGTGACCCAGAACACAAGTTGAATCACAGCGTCCTTTGGAACTCAGAGACCAGCCACTCACTCTGTGCTCTCTACTCAGCCCTTTCTTTCCTGCTTTTATTGGCTCAAGGTTCTAGTGCTTTCCTTTAATCTTGCTTCCCAGGGCTGGGTAATTTAAATTTCAAATCAATAGAATGTGCATCAGAATAGCATAAAAAACCCCACAATTTTATTCCAAAGAAGAAAATAAAATGATCAGAAATATACAGCATACTATTATCCGAAGTAGTTCACTTCTCCGAGGGGAAGGGCTATTTAATTTTTGCCTTTTTAAAAAAAATCGTTTCACAGACTCAGAGTGGAAAGAACTCTAGAAATCACCTAATCCAATCTATACCTTGAAGATATTAAATTGATTCTGTATAGGTTTTTTATTGATTCTATTTACAGTTATTTAATTTTGTCCTGTAATTGTACCTCAGTCATGGTTATCTCTGAACTTGGTTTGGAAATTCAGTTGGTCTGTAATGAGTTAAGTTTAGAAATCCAGTTCTCCTATTAATCCTTGTTCTATTCTTGCCTCATGGAAATCTGCTGTCTTTGGGAATATCAAGTTATCCTCAATAGATATCAAGGAGTCTGGTCTTGCAGGTGGACTCAAACAGCAAACATTTCTTGGTCACAAGAATTCAGCTACTCCTTTAAGTTAGTTAAAAGAAAACTTGTTAGCCCTCATAACTTCAACTCCTAAAAAATTTCATGATATCTGTTTGTTATCTTTGAAGGCCTATAGTCTGACCTAGTACATCCTTGCCTGTCCTTGTATGATTAACTTCCTCTAGAAGAGAGGGAATTTGCTATCCCTGGTCCATTATCAATGGCCTCAGGATACAAATGGACCCAACAAATCAATCAAGCATTTCTCTAAGACAGAGAGGAATGGTTTCTAGTTTCATGTGAGGGTTAGCCCTTTCTTCTGAATGTAACCAGTTGTTCTCTTGTTGACTGTATCTTAACTCCTTTGTGACCTGGTCTAAAATGCAATCTGTTGAAGAGATAGAAAGAGAAATTCCATTTAGTATGATTGTGGATGGCATAAAATACTTGGAGTCTACTTGCCAACACACACACACACACACACACACACACACACACACACACACTTTGCACAAAGATAAATCTAAATAATTGGAGGAATATTTTGTTCATGGGTAATTTACTCATTCAGTATCATGCCAACCAAATTACCAATGAATTATTTGATAGAGTTAGAAAAAATCATACAAAACTCAGCTGGAGAAATAATAGATCAAGAATACAAAGGGAATTACTGGGAAAAAAGTGAAGGAAGGCAGTCTAGTAGTACCAGATTTCAAACTATACTATAAAGCTGTAATCTTCAGAACAATCTGGTATGGCTTCTTAGCTTGATCATTGGACTAGATGAGGTTGCTGTTGTTGTCTTGTTATTTGTCCTTCATTTTCAATGACTTCAAGGTGATATCTTGACATGCTTGTGAACTGTATTTAAGTGAGGTAGAGTTGCACAAAATCAACCTCAGCTGACTTCAGTTTCTCTTCCTGAGTCATCAAAATTCAAGACAAAAATCAGAATGACAAATGGTGGCCAATGGTGAGGCAGTGAATTACCTTGACATTTTTAATCATCTGATCAAGCTTCAGCTACATTCATGGCTGTAAGGAAAAAATTGTTCTCATCTACCCATTCCACTGAGGAAAGTCTTTCACATTTTTGGAGTAGACATCCCCCCTGACTGACTGATGGGTTTAAATGACTACAGTATTCTAGTGTTTGGTAACCTCCAAAGTTGCTGCTATTGAGACAAGAACTTACTATTCAACAAAAACTCTTAGGGAAAACTGAAAGGTAGTCTGGCAGAAACTAGGCATGAACCAACATCTCACAACATATACCAAGATGATCTCAAAATTGGTATATGATTTAAACATAAAAGATGATATAAGAAAATTAGAGAAGAATGGGAAAAATTATCTGTCAGAGCTATAATAAGGAAAGAATTCATGACCAAATGAGATAGAGAATATCAAGGTAAAATTGATAATTTTGATTATATAAATTTTTTTTGCATAAACAAAACCAATGTAGCCAAAATTAGAAGAAAAGCAGGAAACTGGGTGGGGGGGTTACAATAAGATTCTCTGCTATAGGTCTCATTTTTCAAATACATGGGGAACTGAGACAAATCTATAAAAATAAAAAGTTAAAAATAAAACCATTGATAAATGATCAAAGTATAAGGACAGGCAGTTTTCAAGAGAAATCAAAGCTATCAATAGTCATGAAAAAATGTTTTTAATCACTATTGATTGGAGAACTGCAAATTTAAACAACTCTGAGATACTACCTCACATCTATTAGATTGGATAATTTGATAGAAAAGGAAAATGCCAAATGCTGGAGGGGATATGGAGAATAGGGACACTAATATATCCTTTGTAGAGCTGTGAACTGATCTAACTATTCTGGAGAACAATTTGGAACCATACCCTTTGACCCAGTAATACCAATTTTAAATATATATATATGTATATATATATATCAGAGAGATTAAAGAAAAATTAAAGACTCAAATGTACACAAATATTCATAGCAGCTCTTTTTTTGGTGGCAGAATTGGAAGCTGAGGGGATGCTCAACAATTGGGGATTGACTGTGGTATATGATTATGATGGAATACCATTGTATTGTAAGAACTGATGAGAGGGATGAGTTCAGAAAAACCTGGGAAGACTTGTATGAACTGATGCAGAAGTAGGAGAACATTGTGTACAGTAACAGCAATGTTGTAATAAAGATTAACTAAGACAGACTTAGCTATTCTGATCAATACAACAACCCTAATAATTCCAAAGGATTCATGTTGAAAAATGTATCCACCTCAGGAGAGAGAACTGAGTGAAGATTAAAACATATATATATTTCTTCCTTTCTTTCTTTCTTTCTTTTTCTTTCCGAGCATAGCTAATGTGGAAATGTGTTTTGCATGACTTCATCTATTTAATGGTCATTGTACTTCTTGTCTTCTCAATGGGTGAGAGAAGGAGTGGAGGCAGAAGAGAATTTGGAACTCAAAAATATTTTTAAATAATAATAAAAAAATAAAATTTAGCCTACTTTTATAATCCCATGACAATAATTTCCACTGTGTGTGTGGGAGGGAATGCATTTGACCTCTTTGCTATCCATGGCAGCTTCTGCAAAATAACTGACCAATCTCAGAGAACTTCTAACTCTGATAATCTATGATTCTGTGATTCTAATCTTTGTCCTTGTTTTCCCCTGTATCACTTCCATTCCAGCAGGATCTAAACTCCTCAAGATGTTTTTTTTCTCCTAACTTTCATTCATAGTAGGCATTTAATGTTTGTTTAATTGAATCAAATGTTGCCTGTCATTGAATGAGCCACTGAATTTCTTTCCAGAGCACAGAGCCATAGGATTTTTTATCCAACAAAAGTATGAAATTTCAAAGCTTCTCTGTGTTACCAGATTTCTCATACCATAGGCCAGGGCTTACTTTTAAATCTTACTTTACTTTAAATCTCACTTACTCTTAAATCAATCTTACTTTTAAAAGTTTTTATTGAAACAATAGACAATATATATATATATATATATATATATATATATATTTTGATTTGACATTTTAGTGAGAGTTCTGTGGTTAACTCAGCTTCCTTTATCAAAGCATTTAGTAAATCCATAGGAGGGCCACATAAAATCTCCCTGCCAGCTGCATGAGTCAACTGGCAGCATTTTGGACAGCCCTGCTATAGGCCACACTATTCCCCTCTTTTCACTGGGGCTGGGAGAAAAGAGAATGAGGAATAAAATTAATTAGGGGTAAAGGAAAAGGAGGGAATAGAAATGTCTCACCACACTTTTTGGAGTAGTGTTAGTCTAGTTCAAAGTGCCTGAGTGATGAACTATCAAGATGTCAAGATGAATGGGGGTAACCAGTCCCTACCATCAATTGAACTAATATTCATGGTTCAGTTTTTATTCAGTCATATTTGCAAAATGATACCTTCTATATACAGTCATTTATAATAATGAACCATAGTTGTCTTTACCCCATAATATACATGAGGTTAGTTCTTCAAGGTTCACTTATCTTAAGCCAACATATGATAGTCATGAAAAGAGAAGAAATGATGGTATATTTCTCCTATTTGTATGTATGGTCAGAAAACAATCTGATGAGTTCTTCAATCATCTTGATGTGATTCGTGGGTATAGATCTTTGACTAGATGTGTCTCAAGGGTACCCCTTAGAGAGGTAGATATATGTATTGCCTCCTTGCCAAGAGGATATATATATAGATATATATAGATATATAGAATCTCTTTGGTGGGGTCACTTCACTATTTATGGTACTACTTTTTGCTTTTATAGGACTCTCCCTTCTACTTATCTCTTCTTCTGAAGTGCAAAAAGAGATAGAGAGGAGTTTTTTTCCCTTTCACTGCTTCCTGATCAGTAATGGTGATTTACAGCAGACATCTACTCTCTTGGAAAAGAATCTTCCCTTTTATTTTACTGAGAAAACTGAAGCTATTTGATATGAGCTCTCTCTTCTTTCTTTCTTTCTCTTCACCTCCAAACCCTTTGACACCATTCCCCAACTCTTTTCTCCCTTCCTCCAGTTTCTTTACCAAGGACACTGCTCTACATTGTGTGCTTGATTTCATCCCTTCCAGTTTTCTTCAGCAGATTGTATTTCAATCATCACCCCTCTCAAATTTCCAGCCTCCCAATTAATTATTTCCTTACTGCAGCCATATATGCAATTCCTTTACTGAACTCTATCATCTCTCAGAGTCCTAATTTCCCCTGAACTTCACTTTCACAGCATCAACTTTCCTGTTGGACATTTCACACATCCTGGAGATATCTACAACTCAGCATTTTCCCTTTTTGTTATCTTAGTCAAATTGATGGGTATGAGGTTGAACCTCATAGTTGTTTTAATTTGCATTTCTCTAATCAATAATGATTTGGATTTCTTTTCCCCAAAACCTCTTCCTTTCTCAAACTTTACTATTTCTGTTAAAAGTACTGCAATCTTTCCAATTTCCCAGATTAGTTATCTCAGCATCATTCTTGACTTCTTATTCCTTCTAGATCCCACACATCCAAACACTTGTTAATTTTGCTATTTCTACCTCCACAACATCTCTAATGTCCAACCCCTTCTCTTTAGCTTCCTTACTAGCCATTAATTGAACTACTATTTGCTTCAGTTTCTCATCAGTAAAATGGAAACACATGGGAGAAAGAAATGACAAGTCCATTGGGCCACATAGAAGTGGACACAGCTGAATGACTCAACAACTACACACCTACACACACACACACACACACACACACACACACACACACACACACACACACTGACACACATATATACTTTCATTCACTGTTATTTTGGTTTTGGTTTTGATTTTTGGTGAGACAATGGGGTTAAGTGACTTACCCAAGGTCACACAGCTAGGTAATTATTAAGTGTCTGAGGTCAAATTTGAACTCAGGTCCTCCTGACTCCAGGGCCAATGATCTATCCTTTGAACCACCTAGCTCTCCCTATTAGTTCACTGTTTTTTTTCTGCAAGGCAATGGGGTTAAGTGGCTTGCCCAAGGCCACATAGGTAGGTAATTATTAAGTGTCTGAGGCCTCATTTGAACTCAGGTACTAATGACTCCAGGGCTAATGCTCTATCCACTGCTCCACCTAGCCACCCCCAATTCGTTCACTGTTAACCATAATTTTCTTAAACTAAAAATGAAATAAAAAGTTTTATCAATGAAGTTTTATTTTCAAGGATCTTACTGAACCCATGGCTGGGGATAGTATCATTAAGGATATCAACCAATAGCCTAATGTGGAAACAATATTTATAGAGATCTCATAAAGGAACATAAAATTTTGGTGATCAGCCAATTGGGTTACACATTAGGACATAAAGGTATCATTAATTATTTTATGATTCTCTCACCCATTCATACAGTCTGTTCTATGTGAGAAATGACATAGATCAAATTAGCAACAGGACCACTGTCTCTAATTCTGACTTGAGATTTTGTGCTGTTATCAGATATGATCTAGACATATAAAACATTGGGATTTCTCCCTTTCCAAAATGTCATTTTTTTCAATTGTTATTTTACTTTATTTTTCCAATTACACATTATAAAAGTTTTTCAACATTCATCCACAGGTATATGCATATTTTTAAGTTACATAATTTTCTTCCATCCTTTTTTCCCACCTCCCTCCCCTCAGTGGTGAACAGTGAGGTGATTATTATACATACACATTTGTGTTTAAGATGTTTATAGATGAGTAATTTTTGGTATGAGGAATTAGGATTAAGGGAAAAGAAAGAAAACATGAGATAGGAAAGAAATACATGAGAAATTTTTAAAAAGTGAATGCAGTGTTCATTCATATTCTGTTGGTTTCTTTTATCTTGTTTTGTTTTTCTTCCTCTGATGGGGATAGCATTGTCCTTAGCTTATCTCCTAGGCTAAATTTGAACTTAGATCCTCCTGACTCCAGGGTTGGTGCTCTGCTGTGAGGAACTGCATCCATCAAAGTTGATCAACTCACAAAGTTGTTACTAATGTGTACAATATTCTCTTTGTCCTGCTCCCTTCACTCAGCATCAGTTCCTGTAATTTGTAGAGTTTGGCCTTTCACGATGCTTAAAGAACAATAGTACTCCATAATATTCATTCCCCAATTGATGGGCATCCCTTCAATTTCCAATTCTTTATCACTCCAAAAAGAGCTGCTATGAATATTTTAGAATATGTGGGACTTTTCCCAATTTTTTATGATTTCTTCTGGATATAGGTCTAGTATCGATATTGCTAGGTCAAAGGCTTTGACCAATTTTATTGCTCTTTGGGCATAGTTCCATATTGCTCTCCAGAATGGTTGGTTCAGTTCACAACTCCACCAACAATGCATTAATGTCCCAGTCCTTCCACAACCTCTCCAACATGGATCATTTTCCCTTTTTGTTATCTTAGCCAAATTGATGGGTGTGAGGTTGAACCTCATAGTTGTTTTAATTTGCATTTCTCTAATCAATAATGATTTGAAATACATTTTCATGTGATTATAAATAGCTTTAATTTCTTCACAAAATGGCTCAAGTTTTAAGAATTTATTCAATTTCTTATAGAGATAACTAGACTAGTTTCCTGCCTTCTCAGGATGGTCTTTACTCTGATTGTTTACACAACTGTGAAAGCCCAAACTTGGAGATGCAATTAGAGGGGGGACTGGGCTATTTCACACAGACAGAACCTGCCTTCAGATTTATAACTGGAGAGATCCAGACCTTGTGGAGGGCAAAAAATAACATTTAGGCTTACAAACCCCAATTAGAGACTGAGAAATCAATTTTGATCAAACATATAGGATTAAAGAAATTATGAATATATAGGTACTTGTCTTTCCCATTAGAATGCAAGGTTCTTGCAAGTATGAATTGTTTCAGTCTTGGCATTTGTATTTCCAGATCCACAGTACCTGCTAGGCTTGGTGATTGATTTAAATGCTTATATTGAGAGGGGAAATTCAGAGATGCTGTTTCTAAAACAATCTCCTGAGTAAAACTGAGGAGTGAGGAGGGGAAGGGGGATGAAAAATTCTCCAGGGAGCCGTGCTTCTGAAATATAGTTGCCTGGGCAACAATTTCAGAAGCTTTAGGAGATGCTCCGGATAATCTCAAATTTAAGAGTTGAAGTCAGGGGTTCTGGCACCAGTTTCCAACAGGGAAAAGATAAACTGTGTGCTCCTTGAAGAAATGAAGGTATAATCCTAAAACTAAAGTACTAAAAGTTATCCCTTGGGAGAGGAGTGGGGCAAGAGAGCTGGACCTTGCCAACTCTCTTTGTCATGATTTTTGAGTTTCTCAATCAGTGCAGGTCAGAGGTGAATGGGGAACTCTAGACCAGCAGCTCTTAAAATGTGACTCTCTGTGGCCCAATGACTGGAATCACACAGACTGAGCTCTATTCTGAGGCTTGACCACTCATGGATGACTCATGACCCACAACCTTCCTCCCCCCTGGGACACTGAGTTCGTTTGAACTAGGGTCAGAATTCCATGAGGGTCAGTTTCTTTCTTTGTCACTTTGCCCCCCTGGAGTTAATCCAGGGAAAAATCTCCAAAATAAAGCTTAAAGTTCTAAATTTCCCCAAATATAAGTAATAAGGTTACAAACATGCATATAAGACATATAATGTATATTGTGAGTATTATGGATAGGCCAGATTTCATTTCAGCTCTTCCAGAAAATGCAAAACACATAAGTGACTCTCAGGGGTCCATGAACATACAAATGGAGAGACATCAGATACACAAATGTGATGAGACTCTGACTTCATTCTCCTGATCCAAAAGTACATTAGCATTTGGGATCATCAGGACAAGCCTGGCTGCATGTCTCTCTCAAGATTCTAGGGTTTTTCCCCTCTTTTCTCTTTAAGCCTTCACCCCTGTGACTTCTCCCTATCACCAATCTCCAGGTGAATTTAATTGCTTCCTCATATCATTGATTGGCCCAGCGATTGGCCTCAATATCCTTTTTTTTTTTAACAGTTTTTACAAGTATTTTGTTTATTTATTTGTTTTTGCAAGGCAAACAGGGTTAAGTGGCTTGCCCAAGGCCACACAGCTAGGTAATTATTAAGTGTCTGAGGCCTCATTTGAACTCAGGTACTAATGACTCCAGGGCTAATGCTCTATCTACTGCTCCACCTAGCTGCCCCTTATTTTGTTTATATTAAGGAAGCTAGTACAAACATTTAATCAAAATTCCATGTCTTAGGTGAAAAAAAGAAAAAAGGTAAAAATATAGCAGTGATCTGCTGTATATAATTCTGCATCCTTTTTTTTTTTTAGGTTTTTGCAAGGCATATGGGGTTAAGTGGCTTGCCCAAGGCCACACAGCTAGGTAATTATTAAATGTCTGAGACCAGATTTGAACCCAAGTACTCCTGACTCCAGGGCCAGTGCTTTATCCACTATGCCACCTAGCCGCCCCTCCTTTGTTCTTTTTGAATATTTTCTTTTTTCCCCAATTACAAGTAAAATCAGTTTTAACAGTCAATTTAAAAAAATGTTGAGTTCTGAATTCTCTTTCTCTTCTCTTCCCTCTCCCCTCCCTGAGATGGAAAGCAATTTAATATAGGTTATACTTGTGCAATCATGCATACTTTATTAATTGCTATGGAAAAATTAGAGTTTTTCTGGGTTCTATCATTGTTTTGTCTCCTCATTTAAGGATAAGTAGTTATTTATAACTATTTCTTACCATTTTCCCCATGTATAAAATGCCCCTTAATTTGGGGGCCTGAAATTTGAAAAAAATGTATTACATAAAGTTATTGAACTCAAGTATTCATCATGAGCTTTCAGGCATCTTTTGGGCAAGTCTAGTGAGTGGATGCATGCTTATTTCATTCCCTTTCATGAATCTTAAGCACCAGTTGTATTCTCCTTTGAAATCAGGTCACTTATTTTCATCAGGAATTCTTCTGACCTCCTGCTGAACCATCTTTGTGGACACAGGAATTCCACTGGCCCTTTGCTCTTCAATCTATCTTTTCACTTCCCTAACTAAGGTCATTTGGCTGACTTGCCTCTCATAGCCTTCTTCTGCTCTGGCATTTTCAGTACAGTTTCTAATTCCTAATTCCCATAGTCAGGCTCTGATTGTATTCTTAGTTGGAGAAGGACCTAACTGATGTTCAGCAGCATGATTTCCATTCACTTTTTTTTTATTCACTTTTGCAAACTGGATCACTTTGAACTTGAATTCAGCACTGTATGAAAATTTTTTCTGAGCCATTTCTGGGCAGATAATGGCAAAACATGACCCAATATACTGGTAAAAATGCGAAGCAGTGAGTGCAAAGACAACTAGTGCAAAAATGCGGGAAATGCAAGTTAAAAAAAATCTATAACCACTGTAAGGACGCTCCCAGTTTATAAACCCAAAATTTTTCAAAAAAGGGTGTATCTTATACATGGGGAAATATGGTAATCTGTCATCTCTACTTTTAATCTGATATTACTTTTCTGATCTAGGCCATCAAATATTTTTTAAAAGAAGATTAAAAAAAAGTAGCTTCAAATTAAGTAAACATCATTTTCCCACAGCTCAGTTCTCTGACACACTTTTATCATTCACTGAAAACAGCCACCTGGGAGTGAAGTAATAACCCAATGCAACTTCAGGGTATGTATGAAAGTCATTTAAAACACTGGTTTTGGGAAGGGCAGAAGAAGGGAATTAGCATTTAATATTCACCCATCAAATGCCAGGTTCTACATTAGTGCTTTTTACAAATATTATCTACTTGATCCTCAAGTAACATTGATAATGTTATCTTCATTTTACAGCTAGGGAAAATAAAGTTGTGACCTGCTCAGAGATAGTTGTTGTTCAGTTGTTTTGGTCATTTGTAACCCCGTTTAAAGTTTTCTTGGCAAAGATATTGGAGTAGTTTGTCATTTCCTTCTCCAACTCATTTTATAGATGAGGTAACAGAGGCAAACAAGGTTAAGTGACTTGCCCAGGGTCACACAGCTAGGAAGCATCAAAGGCCACATTTGAATTCAGATCCTTCTGACACCAGATCTAGGAATCTGTCCACTATGCCATCAATTGCCTCTGGCTCTGGGGACTTTATCACCATCAAGACTATGAGTTACAATTATAGCAAGTGTGACATGTCTGTACATCCTTGTATTTCAGAAAAGATGGTAGGGAAGCAGGCAGGAAGCTGTGGCTTGACCACAAGAGATCAGAACAATGAAAACAAATGATAATATACAATAAGCACCAAAATTCAAAATAACCAGACTTTGAAAGGCCGCTCCCAGAGATAGGGGGCCATTTTCAATTGTGTTAAATAGCAGATTACAAAAAAAATTGTATGCATAATTTTTTAAAAAGAAATTAAGAGAAAGGAAAAAAAAGTTAGAAACTGTTGAATGACCTCCTCTGTCTGTTCCTGATAAACTTGGATCACATCTTCCTTTATGTCCTACATCTTTTGGGAAACGATTATCTGCATTTGTTTGACCTCCAAAGAGAAATTTGAGTTCTTTGGAACATTTTGTTTTTGATAGTATGGTTCTTTGGGTTTCTTGAGATATGCTATAATTCCACTTTGAAGTAAATGTCACTGCTGTTTGGCTCAATGACTTTGAGTTTAATTCTATCTATGTTTTTATCTCTCCTCACTCCCGAATTCTCAGCAGTTGGGTAGTAATGCAGTAGATAAATCTCTTGAAGACAGGTTCAAATTCCATCTCAGACAGTCACTGCTTGTGTGACTAAGCAAGTTACAGCCTCTGACTGCCTTAGTTTTCTCGATTGTAAAAATGTAGATATCAATCACATCTCCCTTTTAGGCTTATTGGAGATTGAATGAAGTAAAATTTTAAAAACTGTCTGGCACTTAATAAACACTTATTCTCTTCCCTTCCCCGCCTCAGTGAAGATGATGCTTCCTGGTCAGAGATGGCAATGGATGCTTCTCACTGGAGGTGGTTTGGGTGGGAGCAGTCTCAGTGTGATACCAGCTTCAGGAAGTTGAAATCTCCGTTTTTGGAACTCAGAAAGCTATCTCCCTTCCCCACAGCACAACAAAGCAGCCACAGGGACTTCCACGTGGTTATCAATTTAAGCAGTTAAAGTCAGTTAACTTTGACAAAAGGATATTTACTGAGAAGATATAGTAAGAATAGAAGCACAAAACATTTTCTCATTCTCCCCCCACTTAGGGATTTATGACAGTGTTTGTTATTGTTGTTCATCCTTTATTCTGGATGAGGATCAATGATATCACAGTATTAACTAGTCTATAGATTAGATTTAAGTGAGGTAGAAGTGCACAAAATTGTTAGTCTTACTCTCTCTTCCAGAATCAAGACAAAAGTCTGGCAAGACAAAAGTCTGGATGACTGGTAATGTCTTAGGTTGCAGGGGATGACTGTGGCATCTTTGATGTCTGACCAAGATCTAAGTAGCTTACCTTCCTCTATGGGCATTGGAACAAATTGATCTCATCCATCTACTCCACCTATGTATTGCCTTCACATTAAATTCTTTATTGGTACTTTCAGTAGTAAGTAATTGTCCAAATATGTTACAGATATATTTTTCCCTCTGGGACAACAAGTGTGTGAAGACTTGAAGCATTATTAGTTTGTTTCTGTAATGATATGAAGCCATTATGATCATGAGCACAACTTTGCATTCCTGCAACAATTACATCAAATTCTGATCATTTCTGACCAAGTGCAATGTGTTCTTGTAGTTTTGCAACTAATCATCAAATTGTTTCCCAAAGGTCAAGGGTTTCAATATCCAAATGTGAACTAGTTCCCAGTGAATGTTCAAACACATGTACATGCCCTCATTTGTTTTTATATTCTGCAGAATAGCACCCTCATTCCTTCTGTAACCTTGTAATTTTATCTCAGTTGTTGTGTAATAACAAGATCAAGTTGTTACTCATGTTTGTGTTCTTTCCATGCAAATGTCAGGTTGTTTGAAAACTATGATCATAAGGCATGCATATTACTAGTCATCTTGAAATGATCATGTATCATCAAAAAATAAACCTTTTATCAGTCAATCAATAAACATTTATTAAGTGCCAGCTATATATTATATATATATATATATATATATACACTAAGCACTGTGCAAAGAAAGGCTCACAATTTAATAATCTCATTGCAATATTTTTTTTGGTTGGGTTTTTCTTTTACATGTAAAGGTAGTTTTTGACATTTATTTTTTGTAAGATTTTGAATTCCACATTTTTCTCCTTCTCTCCCTTCCTTCTCCCTAACTCCCCAGTGAGTAATCTGATATAGGTTATACATGTACAACTCTGTTAACCATATTTCTGTATTAGTCATGTTGTGAAAAAAAATTCAGAATTAAAAGGGAAAAAACCAGAAGGAAAAAAAAAAACCAGAAAATTTTAAAAAGTAAAAATAGAATGCTTTAATCTGCATTCAGATGGATGTGGATAGTATTTTCCATCATAAGTCTTTTAGAATTGTCTTTGATCATTACAGGCTTGGGGGTGGGGTGGAGCCAAGATAGCAACAGGAGAAGAGTCTCTCTTAGGTGCTCTCTCTCAAAACTTATAAGCACTCTAACTAAAATTTAAAGAGACAGAACCCACAGAGGGATCCAGTGAGGCAGTTCTCCAGCCCAAGGTAACCTGGAAAATAGCAGAAAGGCTGCACTCCATGGGGTTAGAGGGGCAGCTGGCCAGAGTGAAGGAACTTCAGCCTCCTTGAGGCAGCCCCAGGGCACCTGGGAGCCCTGGCTCATGGCGGAGGGGGTAGTTTCCTGATTTACACCCGGGGAGCACCTGGCACAACTTGGAAGATCAGCATGGGGAGGGGGTGCCTCTGCTGGAGCGAGTGTGTGAAGCCCAGCTCACAGGGCACTCAGCGGTCAGTGTGGTAGGGGCAGCCCAGATTCAGGAAATGGAAGCAGGTGGAGCCGGTAAGCAGGAGCCCCCAGGCAACTGAGCCTTGAGTGCTCAGCCTAGGTAGGAGAGTGGAGAGAGACTTACAAGGTCTATCCTCTGTCCCTGGAACAGGACTCTGAGGCTCTGACCACATTCAAATTCTTATCACAGTCTAGGTCCCCCATAGAACAGGACCCCCCCCCCACCTCAGCCCCATGTCAGAGAGGTGCACTTGTGGTCATTCACAGACCAGGAGGGAAGACTTCACACACTGAGATCCTTGTGGGGAGGGGTGTCTCAATAATACTCAAGAGCTCAGGAAGCACCCCAAAACCAGGCATAGGCTTGAGAAATGAGTAAACAGAGAAAAAAGAGGAACACTGTTGAGAAATACATTGTCTATGACCCCAAGAAGGATTAAAATACTCAATCTGGAGATGAGGAAACACAAGCTCCTGCATCTAAAGACTCCAAGAAAAACAGAAATTGGGCTCACGCTATGACAGAGCTCAAAAAAGATTTTGAATATCAAGTGAGGGAGATAGAAGAAAAATTGGGAAAAGAAATGTGAGAGAGATGCAGGAAAAACATGAAAAAGAAGTCAGCAGCTTAGTCAGGGAAATCCCCCAAAATGCTGAAGAAAATAACATGTTAAAAACCATCATAGGTCAAATGGATAAAAACAGTTCAAAAAAGTTATGGAGGAGAAGAATGCTTTAAAAAGCAGAATTGGCCAGATGGAAAAAGAGATAAGAAAGCTCTCTGAGGAAAACAAATCCTTCAGATCCAGAATGGAGCTGAAGGAACCTGCTGACTTTACAAGAAATCAAGACATAATATTTCAAAACCAAAAGAATGAAAAATTAGAAGGAAATGTGAAACATTTCATTGAAAAAACACTGATCTGGAAAACAGATTCAGAAAAGATAATTTAAAAATTATTGGGGTACCTGAAAGTCATGATCAGGAAAAGAGCCTTGACATTATTTTAAAAGAATTCCTACAGGAAAATTGCCCAGATATCCTAGAAGCAGAGGGCAAAATAGAAATCAACAGAATCCATCGATTTCCCCCAGAGAGATATCCAAAAAAAACCCCCAACCCCCAGGAATATTATAGCCAAGTTCCAAAACTCCCAAGTCAAAGAGAAAATATTACAAGCAGCCAGGACACAATTCAAATATCATGGAGCTGCAATCAGGATCTCACAGGACTTAGCAGCAACTACATTAAAGGCTCATAGGGCTTGGAATATAATATTCTGGAAGGCAAAAGAGATTGGAATGCAACTGAGAATCAACTACCCAGCAAAACTGAACATCCTCTTCCAGGGAAAAAGATGGACTTTCAGTGAACCAGGGAAATTTCAAATGTTCCTGTTGAAATGGCCAGAGCTGAACAGAAGGTTTGATCTTCAAATACAGGACTCAGATGAAGCATAGAGAGTAGAGAAGGGGAAAATATGAGAGACTTAATGATGATGAACTACATATATTCCTGCATAGAAAAATGATACTCATAATACTAATGAGAAACTTCTCATTTAATAGAGCAGGTAGAAAGAACTTTTATAGATGAAGCACAGGAGAGAACTGAATTTGAAGATATAATATATTGTAAAAACAGAGTCAATGGCTAAAAGGGAAATGTACTGGGAGTAAGAGAAAGGAGAGGTAGAATAGGCTAAGATATTTCATATAATAAGATTTTTTATGACAATGAGCTATTGCAATGATATGGAAGGGGGGAGGTGAGAGGGAATGAGGGAACCTTCGCTCTTATCAGAGGTGACTAGGAGAGGAAATAGCATATGTACTCAGTGGGTTATAGACATCTAGAGTAAGAAGGATAGAAGGAGAATGGGAGAAGGGGGGGATGTGAGTGATAGGGAAAAGGGTGGAACATGGGGGAGAGTGGTCATATATAACACATTTTCTTTTTTACTTCTTGCAAGGGGCTGGGATTGGATAATCTGTCTGGGACCACAGGGCTGGGTGGTTGCTGGGCCTAAGGGGTGGTATGTGGGCTCAGGGCCTCTTGGCCCTAGGGCCAGTGATCAGTCCACTGTGCCACTCAGCTACCCTACAGCACATTTTAGAAGAGAGAGAGAAAGGAGAGACAAAATATAGTATATGGTAGTGGGGAGGTAAGGGTGAAGGAAGTTGCTATCAGCAATGACAATGGTGGAAAAACATGGAATTAGCTTTTGTGATGGACTTATTATAAAGAATGTGACCCACCTATGACAGAGCTGGTGGTGTTGGAACACAGATTGAAGCACTATTATTATTATTATTATTATTATCATTATTATTATTATGGGGGGGGTTGCAGGGCAAATGGGGCTGGGTGGCTTGCCTGGGACTGCACAGCTGGGTGATTGTTGGGCGTCTGAGGCTGGATTTGAACCTGGGTGCTCCTGGCTCCAGGGCCAGTGTTTTGTCCGCTGTGCCACCTAGCCGCCCTTGCTATTATTATTATTATTATTATTATTATTATTATTTTATTTTATTTTATTTTGGGGTTGTTTTTTTTTTTTGGTTTTTGCAATGGGGTGGGTGATTGTTGGGTATCTGGAGCCGGATTTGGGCTCAGGTGCTCCAGGGCCAGTGCTCCGTCCACTGTGTCACTTGGCTGCCCCTATTATTATTGTTATTTATTTTAATTTTAATTTTTTTCTCTTTCCTTTAATTTATTGCTCATGAGGGTCTATATTTTTTGGGGGTATTGTGTTTACTCTTAAACAAGAATATTTTAGTGATGTATAAAAAACATCATTTCTACAAAAAATTAAAAATATATATTTAAAACTAAAAACAAACAAAAAAAAAGAATTGTCTTTGATCATTGTACTGCTGAGAAGAGCTAAGTCTGTCATAGTTGATCATCATATACCATGGCTGTTGAAATGTATGATGTTCTGGTTCTGCTCACTTCACTTGGCATCAGTTCATGTAAGTCTTTCCATGTTTTTCTGAAATGCAACTTCTTGTGTTTTTTTTTTTTTTTAGGTTTTTGCAAGGCAAATGGGGTTAAGTGGCTTGCCCAAGGCCACACAGCTAGGTAATTATTAAGTGTTTGAGACCAGATTTGAACCCAGGTACTCCTGACTCCAGGGCCAGTGCTTTATCCACTGTGCCACCTAGCCTCCCCTGCTTGTGATTTCTTAAAGAACAATGGCATTCCGTCATATTCATATTTCACAATTTGATCTCATTGCAACATTAAATGTTTTCTGATTCAAACTTATCCTTTGCTATGATATTATTCTTCTGTCTGACAGATTTTCAAATGAACTGGTTGGCAATACCAGTCAGTCGTTGGTTAGAGTTTCTGTGATGATGCAATTTTGTGAGACAAGGTAGAAGAGAAGAAAGTCCTCTGGAAAGATTCTTTCTGTACAAATGTTAGTTTACAGATAAACATTGCTAAAAATGAGGCAATATGCAATTGAACTAGAAGTACATTTATTATTCAATACAGCACTTATCATTAGCCAGTAGAAAAGTAAATATTCTAAATTGTAGCTAGTTATTCATTTAAGTAATCAGTCAGCAGAAGAGTCTTGTATGTAAATAATTTGAGGGAAAAGGTTGCACTATCCTCAAGCCACATGTCAAGTGGCTCTGTCAGATGATATTAAGTATATAGGTGCTGGCTTTTCCAAAGGCTATAGTGACCTAGCTGCTCATCAGAAGGGCCATAGTCTATAAATTTTTAGATTACTTCCTCCCTACCCTGACCCTCCACTCTTTCCAAGGTTACATAGTTCATGGCATCTAGGGATTAACCCAGGGTTTGATATAGATGTATGTGTAAAATAGGAATTAAGCTTCCCTTGAGCTCACATTCTATACTTGGGGAATTTTGTGTTCTCAATCTACCAACTTCAATCATAGGTTCAATTTACTTAAAATTATTGTTCTCTTTTGTTATTATAAATCTAACAAATGTCAGCAGACATCATTATCTCCATATACAAATATAATGAAGGTCTAGACCATGGGTAAGACTCTTCTGTAGCCTATTTCCGGGAGAGTCATGATGACATATATGCTTAGAGATACTTTTGAGTATATGTGGATATTTAGTATCTGGTTTCCAGTCTGGTAAATAAATGGAGGAGGGCAGTCAAGTTGATTGACTATAGTTTTGGAACTAAAGTGGAAGATGTCTTTAAAAAAACTGAAAAAAAACTCGCTAATTTCTCTAGGATCCCCAAAATAAAGATATCAAAAACAAAAATCCTGAGTGCTCTACTTCTCGAGGAACTTCCACAAATGCAAAAAGCCCAATTTTTGTCTTGAATGAGCTCTTCTTATGATCTCAGATTCAGGTCAGCTTCCTGCTCAAGGTAAATTTGGGAAGGAGTTACTTTCTTCTCTGATGCTTTCAACTCAAATCCCTTTTCCCATCCACTGATTATGTTTCTCCTTCCCCCAGAATCCCTCACTCTTAATCATGAGAAATTAATGTACTAGATTCCTAAAACCACTTATTATCAATTAGATTTTAGACAAATACTTACTTTGAAAATATATTGCCAGAACAAAAATACTAACATTTTCTTTAAACACCTCTGAGGCAGACTGAAGTAATCTAAACCACCTCAGTCTCTGGAGAGATTAGATTTAGATTTAGGGTAGTTTGGAAATAGAACTGGTCCTTTCGAGTTTCTATACAAATGTAAAATTGTTGCTAAGACGGAAAGTCAGCCACTACTTGACTAGGTTCTAGAGTTGCTTCTCCATACCTGAGAGAAGACTGGACTCCATGCCCACTACTTGGGTGGTTGCAAAATTCAAAATGGACTCAACTCCTAGACTCCCCAACTCCTAGACAGTTAGATGCTCAGATACCCAGACTCCTGGACATCTCAGTATCCTGACCTTTCAAATTCAAAAGGCGGAAGCCTCTTAATTCCCTAACCTGAAACAAAAGAACAAACACTAAGGCTCATTTTCATGGGTCTACATGTCATCCTCGGAGGGAAAAGGCCTTTGCTTTTTCAGTGTTGTCTCTCTGGATGCCATTAAAAATCCCCCAAGAGGAGTGGCTAGGTGGCAAAGTGGATAGAGCACCAGCTTCAAATCCAGCCTTAATAATTGCCTAGGGGTGGCTAAGTGGTGCAGTGGATAAAGCACCAGCCCTGGAGTCAGGAGTACTTGGGTTCAAATCTGGTCTCGAACACTTAATAATTACCTAGCTGTGTGGCCTTGGGCAAGCCACTTAACTCCATTATCTTGCAAAAAAAATTAAAAAGAAATAGGAGCTCAAAAAATAAATAAAAAATCCCCTAAGAAAGGGAAAAAACTAGGCGCGGCTAGGTGGCTTAGTGGATAAAGCACTGGCCTTGGAGTCAGGAGTACCTGGGTTCAAATCCGGTCTCAGACACTTAATAATTACCTAGCTGTGTGGCCTTGGGCAAGCCACTTAACCCAATTTGCCTTGCAAAAAAACCAAAAAAAAAAAAAGAAAAAAACTGAAGTCAACTAAGGTCTTTTGAAGGTATCTAAAGTTCTGATACAGCAAATGAAGCCAGTCAAAGAGACTGCTGCCTACCACATTTATCTATTAGGTGATGGCTTTTGCTATCTTAAACATTATTCTCAATTCCATATACATCTTGGATATCAGACTTTTATCAGATGTTTGCTATATATATCTTTTCCTTAAATAATTGTTTCATTTCTAATTTTAACTGTATTTTGTTTGTATAAAACTCTATCAATTTTATATACTTCAAATTGTCCATTTTATCTCCTGTGATCATCTCCTACTCTATCCTTTCCTTGGTTATAGATTCTTCCTTTTTTCAAGTAGTGAAAGTTAGTTCTTTCCAATATTTGTCTAATCTATATATTTAATTTTGGAGTTTATTGTGATATTGCATGAAAAGTTGGTCCAATTCCAATTTCTTCCAAATTTCTTTCCAGTGTCTGCAACATTATTTGTTGAATAGTGAATCCTTATTTCAGCTGTTGGGTCCTTGAATTTATTGAATCTTATGATGCTATGCTTGCTTCTGAATCTTGTGAATCTAATTTGTACCACAAATTGACTTTAAAAAATTTTTAACCAGTGCCAAATAGTTCCGATGATTATTCTTTTGTAAAATAGCTTAGAGGTATCATACTAGCACTTCCTTCCTGCTTTTAAAATTGTTTCTTTTGAAATTCTTGACCTTCCCCCCAAACTGCATATGAATTTTGTTGTACTTTTTTTATCTCTATAAAGTAATTCTTTATTATTTTGTATGGCACTAAATCTTCAAATTAATATAAGTAATAATGTCATTTTATAATATTAACATTGTTCAATTAGGAGCAATATCTTATTTCATTCATATAATTCCTATGTATCTTGTTAATTAAGATCCCAAGTATTTTATATATTCTGTAGTTTTTTAAATAAAATTTCTTTTTTTATCTTTTCCTACTGGAAGATACAGAAAAACTGATGGCTTTTGTGGGTCTAGTTTGCATTTGATAATTTTACTGAAGTTATTTTCAATTCATAGTTGTTTAATTAATTTGTTTTAATTAATTTTCAGTTGAATCTCTAGGGCTCCCTAAGTAAGCCATCTTTTTATTTCTTCTTTGCCTAAGCTTCCTCTCTTTTTCATTTTCTTATCTTAGTGTCATAATTAGTATAGCTTAAACTATATGAAATGATAGTGGTAACAATGAATATCCTTTCACTTTTGATTTTATTGGAAAGGTCTCTGGCATTTATCTAAATACAGATAATGTTGAATCTTGTTTTAGATAGATGTTTTATACCATGTAAAAGACAATTTCATTTGTTTCTAAGATTTAAAGGCACTTTAGAAAAAAATGAGTGATATATTTTGTTAAAATATTTTTCTGCAGCTAATTTATTTGTGTATTTTATATTATTACAATAATCTTGTTGTGAGAGTAATAATAACTCCCCCCCCTCAAAAAAAGATGAGAAACCTCAAGAATAGTGAGAGGAAAAAAAAGTGTACTTCAGTCTATGTTCAGATTCAAATGGCTCTGTCTCTGGGATGAGTTGCCTTCCCCATCATAACCACAAGAGAAGTTGCTTCAACATTTTTCCCACAGTTGCTATCACTAGCTGAATTTCCCTCTTACTCTATTCCACCCCACTCTCATCTATTCCATTTCTCTCTCCTTTCATCCTGTCCCTGTTCAGAAGTGTGTTGTATCTGAGTACCCTCTCCCATGATCTTCCCTCTCTTCTGTCACCTACTCTCCCTTTCTCCCCCTCCCCATCCCCCCTTACCCCATCCCTTTCCTCTCATTTTTCTCTAGGAGTAAGATAGATTTCTATACGCTATTAAGTGTGTATATTGTTTTCTCTCTGAGCCATTTCTGATAAGAACTGAAGGCTCACTCATTCCCCCTTGCCTTCCCCCCTCCACTCCATTGTAAAAGTTTTTCTTCACGCTTATGTAAAATATCTTAGCCAGGGGTGGCTAGGTGGCACCGTGGATAGAGCACCAGCCCTGGAGTCAGGAGTACCTGAGTTCAAATCCGGCCTCAGACACCTAATAATTAGCTGTATGGCCTTGGGCAAGCCACTTAACCCCATTACCTTGCAGAAACCCTAAAAAAAAAAAAAAGAATTATCTAAGCCCCTTCTTCCTCTCAGTACTTTCTTTATCACCCATTGACTCCATCTTTTCTACTATATTATACCATTATATTTAGTTCCTTCCTGTGTCTTGTCTATATATACTCCTTCTAACTGCTCTTATAAATGAGAAAGGTCATATGAGTTATCAGTATCGTCTTCCCATGTAAGAATACAAGCAGTTCAACATCATTAAGTTCCTTATAGTTAGTCCTCATCCACCCCCTCTATGGTTCACCTGAGTCCTGTACTTGGAGATCAAACTTTCTGTTTCACTCTGGTTGTTTCAAAAGGAAAATTTGAAAGTCCCCTGTTTCATTGAAAGTCCATCTTTTCCCCTGAAAGAGGATGTTCATCTTTGCTGGGTAGTTGATTCACAGTTGTAAACCAAGATCTTTTGCCTTCCAGAATATCATATTCCAAGCCCCACGAGCCCTTAATGTAGATGCTGCCAGATCCTATGTAATCCTGACTATAGAGCCACAGTAGTTGAATTGCTTGTTTCTGGCAGCTTTTAGTATTTTCTCTTTGACTTGGGAGTTCTGGAGTTTGGCTCTAATATTCCTGGAAGATTTTCTTTTGGGATCTCTTTCAGGAAGTGATTGGTGAATTCCCTCAATTTCTATTTTACCCTCTGCTTCTAGGATCTCAGGGTAATTTTGCTGTAGTATTTCTTGAAAAATGAAGCCTAGGCTCTTTTCCTGGTCATGACTTTCAGGGAGCCCAAAAATTTTTAAATTATCTTTCCTGAATCTGTTTTCAAGATTAGTTGTTTTTCCAATGAGATATTTCACATTTTCTTCTAATGTTCTTTATGGTATAGTTTTCTTTCTTCTTAAGTTCTTGCAAAATCATTAGCTCCCTTTAGTTTCATTCTGCATTTGAAGGAGCTATTTTCTTCAGAGAGCTTTTCCAGTTGGCCAATTCTTTTTTTTAAAATTTATTTATTTAAGGCAATGGTATTAAGTGACTTGCCCAAGGCCACACAGCTAAATTATTAAGTATCTGAGGTAGGATTTGAACTCAGGTCCTCCTGACTCCAGAGCCATTGTGCCACCTAGCTGCCCCCAAGATGGCCAATTCTGCTTTTTAAGGCATTCTTCTCCTCATTTGCCTTTTGTGTTGCTTTTTCCATTTGGCCTAAATGGGTTTTTAATATGTTATTTTCTTCAGCTTTTTTGGTATTTCTTTCACCAAGTTGCTGACTTGGTTTTCATGGTTTATCTGCATTGCTCTCAATTCTCCTCCCAATTTTTCCTCTACCTCCCTTAATTGCTTTTCAAATTTTTTTTTGAGCTCATCCATAGCCTGAGCCCATTTTCTATTTCTCTTGGAAGTTTTGGATACAAAAAGTTTGATTTTGTCATCATCTAAGTATGTATTTTGATCCTCCATGGGACCAAAGTAATTTTTTATGGTCAGATTCTTCTTTTTCTGTTGTTTGCTCATATTCTCAGTCTATTTACCATACTTCCAAGGCTTTGGGGTTTTTTGAGGGGACAACCCACAGGGACCTTAATTCCTCTGAGGTCTTATGAGAGGCTCTGACTGCTCTCTTGCCTGTGTTCAGGCCCTCCCCTCTACCCTAGAGCTGTGAGGATGGTCCCTGCTCAGCTATGGTGGTGTTGTGGGTGCCCACATTGCAATCTGGATCTGAGTGTGACAAAACAGCTTAGTCCTGTTCCAGGGCAAGCAGAGAGGCCTCTGAAGTCTCTCCTGACCTCCTTACCATCTATGGGCTGAGAGCTCTAGACATGCTGGGTGGCTCTGCCAACTCTCTTCTGCAGGTTTTCACCACAGGGCTGCTCTGAGTGTGGCAGAGTTCTCTCACCACCCCTTCTGGCTGTCCCCAATGATCCCTGGGCCAAGGGGTACTGGAAACTGCTCCCTCTCTCATGGACCCAGGTGCCCGGCCCAGCTGTGCTGTACTGTAGCATAGGTGCAGCTTTTACCAACTCTTGGTCCCAGTGGAACAGACTTTTTTGTGGAATTTTTAAGTTGTGTTGGACTGGGAAAATGTATCACTCAGTCTTTCTGTGGGTTCTGACCCTCTAAATTTTGGCTAGAGTCATAATTTGATGGCTTTTGGATTTTGGGGGGGAACAAGGTTCCTGGAATTCCTGCCTTCACACTGACATCTTGGCTCTACTCCTTCTGAATATAATTTATATCTATTCATATAATCATGTAATATTTGTTTTTACTGTTGTTAATATATTGTATTATGTTTATGTTTTCCTGGTATAATTCCATCTTGATCAGAATATTTAAATAGATTCCTGCAGCTATTTTGATAATATTTTATTCAATATTTTTATTTTGATATTCATTAAGTAAATTGGTCTATAATTTGATTTCTTAAATTATTATTGTTTGGTTTTTATATTAAACTTGATTTTTTCTTCAAATGCTCTTATCAATTGTGATTCATTATTTTGTGATCAATAAAGTATGTATTTCATATTTCTGCTTTTCTGCATTTGTTTTTGATGCCATAAATTTTGGTAAATGTGCCATGTATACATTAGATATGTAGATATGTTTGTTTCTATTCCCATTTAGTAATTATCAAAGATGCATCATTCTAAGTTCTCTAAAATTCTATTTAGACCTTTAATTTCATTCTTTTATGTTTCACCTGCATTGGAAAAGAGCACAGTAAAGTCTCCAACTGTTATAGTTTTGTTTTCTATTTCTCTTGAAGTTAAATTCACTTTTCCTCTCAGTACTTATATACCATATCATTTTATATGCATATATGCAATAGTTGATATTGTTTTTATCATTTGTGGTTCCTGTAAATGTAAATGTACTTTTTACCATTTTTAAATTGCCTTCTTTGAGATTGTTACTTTTTTTTTGTTCATCTGAGGCAGAATAAATTCTGCTTTTGATCCTCATTTTAATTCTATGATGAACTTTCAATTTTGAAAGGTAGTAATGTATTGCAATGGATTTAGCACTGGACTTAATACAACTCTGGGCAAGTTGCTTCACCTCTCTATACCTCAGCTTCTTCTAATAAAATGAGGGGTTTAGAATCTCTAAGATTCCTTCAAACTATAAATTTATATTTGCATGATCTCTGATTTCTTTGTTTCTCGTAAACAACACATTATTAGATTCTCTTTTTTAATTTTATTTTTTCCAATTACATATAAAGACAATTTTCAACATTCATTTTTATTTATTTATTTGTTTTTGGCCAGACGATGGATTAAGTGACTTGTTCAAGGTTACATAACTAGCAAGTGACAAATGTCTGAGGTCAGATCTGAACTCAGGCCCTCTTGACTCCAGGGCTAGTGCTTTATCTATTGAGTCACTTAGCTGTACCCAACAGTAATTTTTTTTTAAGATTTTTGAGTTCCACATTTTTCTCCCCCCTCTTTCTTCCTAAGACAGTTAGTAATCTGACTTGCTTTCTAGGTTAGTTGTTTCTGATAGCAGACTTCTTATATTTTTTCTAATTTTTCAGTTTTTTGACTTTGTTCTAATATTTCTTCTTGTCTCCTGAGGTTTCTGAGTTTTTTGTTTCCTTTTATTTTTCAGAAAGTTTGTGACTTTTTCCAGAGTTAGGCTATGTTCCTTTCATGCTTTTGGATGGGATTTTGATCCTGTCCCTGATTTTCAGAACTCTTGATGCTAGCTTCTATTACCTTTGGTTTAATCTGTATTCAATATACTTGGAGTCTTTGGAGCACCCTGGAACCTTCCCAAGTGAGAGTGCTGTGGGCTTCTACCTTGCCCACTTGCCCCAACTCACACCTTACTCCCCAGTCAGAACCTCCCAAGATGGGAAAGCAAGAGCTGATCAGAATTTGATTTCTGTGACTGCTTAGTTGTTCAGGGGAATTCCCTCAGTAGCAATTTCCATATCAAAGTATATTTTATTCTCTGGGTTACTATTATTATTAGGTCTAACCTGGATATAAACTTGAACTTTAGATTTTTTTTGACTTTTAAATTTATTTATTTTGAATTTTACAATTTTCCTCCAATCTGGTCCCCCCCCCCCCCCGAAGGCAGTCTTTTTACATTGTTTCTATGGTATCCATTGATCTAAGTTGAATGTGATGAGAAAGAACTTCAGATATTTTTGAAGTGTTTCTACCTTTGCATGTTATGAAACAGATGGGTGTGCTTCCTCTAATAAATGACTTCAAATGAATAACAATGGGGAGGAAAAGTGTGCTAACAGGTTTCAGACCTGTTTACCTGAGCTTCAGGTTGGTTTCCTTGGTGGGATCCTTTCTCAGTGCCCCAGGCTGCTGGGTACTTTTTTTTTTTTTTTTTAGCAGTTCTTAAACTGAATTAATGAATTTAGTGTTTTTTCTATTTGGATTTCTTGGTCATTGTTTGGGTTGATGTCCATTTTAGATCTTTGCTGGAATATATGTGGAAAAGTTAGGTTCTTTATGACCTTTCTTGTGTCCTTAACTGGAATACTACAAATCACTTTTTTTTAAATGACCACATGTTTTATTAAGTAATATGTAAAAATCTATAAATATAATTGAGGCATACTAAGCTGTAAAGAAGTTGGTTTTCCTAAGATTCTTCTCAGTAAACGAGGGTGGGGAGGACATGAGATGGGAGAGAATTGGGGAAAGGCTTGTGGGCTTGGAATTTATTGAGACAGACTCAGCAAGGAGACAGAGAAAATAAAGGGGAGGAAAAGCCTATCATTCGGCTTTCAAGGTTTGGGAACAGCCTATCATTTGGCTTCAGTTCTGCTGGTGTTTCTCCAATAACTGCAATTCCCATTCAGTCTCATTCCATTCTAGTCTCAGGTTGCCCGTCTGTCTCATATCCCAGATACCTTGGCTCCATCTCTTCTTCAGATCTCTGTTACAACCACCATTGCTTTCTAGGATTTATCTAGCTTATTCTTCTCAGAACCCAACTGCAGCTGGCTTAGGATCCATGGTAGAGACCCTAGGGAGCATCTCTAGCTCAGGAACTCAAAAGGTTTTCCACTTCTAGGTGTATAGAAGTAATGGAGGGGAGGAAGTAGACCAGAAATCTCTTCAAGAGGAAAGAGAAGAGAAAATTTCAGTATATTTCTCCCATGACCTCGCTGATCTATTTTCCCCAGTAAGCTTTCTAAAAGCATTAGAAGCACTTATACTGAGACCTCAAGTAGTTCTGTAGAGGTTGGGATTTGTCCTTCATTTTTGAAAAGGACCAATCACATCACCAAGTGATATCCTGATTTGTCCATAAATTGGAAGGGAAGCAGAATTGTGTAAAGCAAAGTCATGACTCTTCCAGAGTCATGGAACCTATTAGTTGTTTGGTTCTTGTCCTTTGTAACTAAAGAAGAGCAAAATTATATCACTATGTTTGAGACAAACTATAGTGTGTTCAACTGAGTCAGATCAGCCCAATATGAACCTGGAATGCTCTACCACAAATTAGGCACAGTATTCTGTAAATACTCAAGGAAGTCATGTTTCCTTTGAGCTACTTCAATTCTTGCCCTTCTGAAACAGTACAGTATCCTCTCTGATCAAGTTACACCATGCTGAGTGGTCCTGTGCCTGTGTCTCCCATGTTGTATAATCAATTCTAAAGTTTTTAAGAGAGACCTTCAGGGTGTCCCAGTATCACTTCTTCTGACCCCCTTGTGAGCAATTGCCCTGTATGAGCTCTTCATAGAATAGTTTTTTGGCAATCACATGTCTGACATTTTAACAACATATCCAATTCATCATAGTTGCACTCGCTGTAGTAATGTTGGAATGATTGGCAGTTTAGCTTAAGAAAAAACCTCAGTGTCTGGTATCATCTTCTATCAGGTGATTTTCATAATCTTCCTAAGAATTTAAATGGAAGCTATCCAGTTTCTTGATTGGAGCTGGTAGACTGTTCAGGTTTCACAGGCATATAGCCATGAGGGTAGTACAACAACTCTGTGGACCTTCAATTTAGTCTAATACCTCTTTTCTCCTACATTTTCAGAGTTAGTAGTTAGTCTAATACCTATTTTCTCCCACATTTTCAGAGCCTCCCAAATACTGAGCTAGCTCTGGCTATGCATGTGTCAACTTCATTGTCAATGTATACCTCCTTGGAAAGGACACTGCCAAGGCAAGTGAATTAGTCCACAGTGCTCAAAACTTCTCCATTTGCTGTAATCAGTGGTTTCACATATGAATGGTGTGGTGCTAGCGGATGGAGCACTTCGGTTTTCTTGGTGTTAATTGTTAGACCAAAATTAGCTCAAACGGCAGAGAATCAATCCATACTTTGCTGCATCTCAGCTTCAGAGGTTGCATTGGGTGCACAATCATCTGCAAACAGATCATGCACCAAATACTCCCTCTACTTTGAAGCCTTTTCAAGTTGAATAATTTTCCATCAGTTCAGTAGCTGACCTGAGGCCATGTTCATCCTCAGTGAAGGCATTTGATAACATGACTGAAAATACGTTCAAAGCATAGGAGCAAGGACACATCCTTGTTCCACTTCATTGGGGAAAGGACAATAATCAATGTTGGAAGGGATGTGGGAAATCTGGGACACTAAGACATTGTTGGTGGAGCTGTGAACTCATCTAATCTTTCTGGAGAGCAATTTGGAATTATACCCAAAGGGCAACAAAAATGTGCATACCCTTTGATCCAGCAATACCACTACTGGGTCTATACCCTGAAAAAGGGTAAAAACATCACCTGTACAAAAATATTCATAGCTGCCCTATTTGTTGTGGCAAAGAATTGGAACTAAAGTGAATGTCCTTTAATTGGGGAATGGCTTAACACACTGTGGTATATGTATGTGATGGAACACTATTGTTCTATTAGAAAACAGGAGGGATGGGAATTCAGGGAAGCCTGGAAGGACTGATGCTAAGCAAGAGGGGCAGATCCAGAAGAACATTGTACACCCTAACAGCAACATGGGGGTGATGGTCAACCTTAATATACTTGCTCATTCCATCAGTGCAACAATCAGTCACAATTTTGGGGCATCTGTGATGGAGCATACCATCTGTATCCAGGGAAAGAATTGTGGAGTTTGAACAAAGACAAAAGATTATTTCCTTTAATTTAAAAAAATTATCTTATTGTGTAATTTTGCTATCTCTTATACTTTGTTTCTTCCTTAAGGATATGTTTTCTCTCTCATCACATTCAACTTAAATCAGTGTATACTATGAAAACAATGTAAAGACTAACAGAGTGCCTTCTGTGGGGGGTGGGGGGAGAGAAGCGAGATTAGAGGAAAAATTATAAAATTCAAAATAAATAAAATTTTTCTTTAATAATATTCAGGGGCGGCTAGGTGGCACAGTGGATGAAGCACCAGCCCTGCAGTCAGGAGCACCTGGGTTCAAATCCGCTCTCAGACACTTAATAATTACCTAGCTGTGTGGCCTTGGGCAAGCCACTTAACCCCATTTGCCTTACAAAAAAAAACTAAAAAAAAAATTTAGACATTGAAAAGTAATGATTTTTGAATAAAGAGGAGGAAACAGGAAAATCTCTTAAGATCTCCTCTGCTTTTAGTTCTTTTATTATATTTTCTATCTTTGAGTACATTTACAAAATATGTAAATCTGGAACATTATTAGTTCATGTATACTTTAAAAAATTCCTCTTCTTGGTATATGTATCAAATGAGATATAGAATATATCTAAAATATGTGCTAAAGACCACTAATAAAACAGTCTTGAATCCCATAAAAAAACTGATTGACTTCAACTTGAGGTAATGGTCAACTGTTTCTGCATATTGATGATGGTCTGTTAAGAACACCATGAAAGTGTTCAGCCCATCTCTCTAGGATCATGTCCCTATTTTTAATCAATATGGATCCATCAGCATTGAATAGTTGAGATCTACCATAACTCTTTGGCCCATAAATAGCCTTCAGGGCATCATAAAAGCATCTTGGTTTGTTACTGTCTATATAAAACTAAATTTTATCTGCCTTCTTACTGAGCCAAGAGTCCTGCATCTCTAAGCTTTGCTTGCACTTAACATTTGATGGAATTAAATGCTGCTTTCTTAAAAATGGATGGACTATCCTGCTGTTAAACCCTGTGGAGTTCTCGTTTTTCATTTAGGAGCTTCTGTATATTCTTTATCATTTTCATCAAACCAGTCTTGGTGTTTGCAAGTGTTCTGGCCCAGTTGAGCAAATGCAGTGCTGTACACCAGATCTCTGAAAGTTGCCCACTCTTTTTCTGCTCCACTATTGCCCACTGTGTGTTGACTCAATTTTCCCTCCAAGTTAGGTACAAACTGTTTCCACTTAGAGAGACTCTCTAATCTCTTGACATCAAGTCTTCTAGTAGCCATTTTAACTCGGGGCAGCCACTTTGGTTGAATGTGAATAATTAGCTTAGAAAGGATGAGTCTATGGTCAGTCTAGCACTCTGTACTACACATTGCCTTTGTCACTCTCATATCCTATCTGTCTCTTCTCCTTACAATCACATAATCTAATAGATGCCAATGTTTGCTAAACAGGTGCATCCAGGAAGTTTTATTGCATCGAAGTAAACAGAAGACAGTGTTTATGATGAGAAGGTCATGAAATGTGCATGTCTTCAGTGGTTGGTGACCATTGCTGTTGCTGTTTCTAACTCTATTCCTCCCAAGGACTCTATACCTGGTAATCTCAGCCTACTCTAGCATTAAAGTCACCCAGAATTATGAATTTATCCTCTTTTGTTACATTGATGATAAGGGTCTCCAGGTCTTATAAAAATTTTCTTTAAATTCATCAGTGTTCATCATGGTGGGAGCATGAGCATTGATGATGGTGGCATGGCATTTTCCTGGAAGTGGCAATCTCATTGTCATGAGCCTGTCATTCACTACTTTTAGTAGGCATTCAGGAATGTTAACTAGATTAGCTTTGATTGAAAGACCTACCCCAGCTTCATGGCACTCCCCTTCACTGTGGCCACTCCAAAAAACTATGTATCCACCTCCGACTTCAGTAAGCTGGCCTTCATTTGTCATCCTTGTTTCACTCAGGGCTGCTATTTGGATATGATACCTTCTGAGTTCTCTCACAATAAGAACTATTGGTCTTTCAGATCTGTAGGATTTTGTGTTGTCTGTGAGTGTGCATACACTCCATGTACTGATGATGAGTAGAATCTTCTTTGAAGAAGTTTTTATAGATCTTTTTGTGTGTCTTGACTGCACAGTGGGATCCCCATCTGCCATGGTAATCAGGTCAGAGTTGGGTAAGCAGATAATTTTTAAGGTAAGCAGCGTGATCCTGAAAAGGACTACTCAGTCACCAAGAGGCTGACGAATCTCTCTGCTGCTTTCAGTGGGGGAAACAACCCTATGGTCTGGGCTGCCTGTGTGCAGGATTGTGACTACAGCTCCCAGTGTATCTGCACTTGCTGCTTCATCACTTGACTATCACCACAGGACTTTGAGGAATGGTAAAGCATGGAACTCTAGTGGCAAGACAAAAAGCAAGATGACTAGTGATAGAACAGGTCACAGTGAAAGGCCATGGCTTTGTCACAATGACACTACTCTGTAGTACTTGTTTTTATCTGCCTTTATGACCGTTGTAACAAATTGTTCTTATCTACTCATTTTGCTAGAGGAAGTCTTCATATGCTTGGGATAGGCATCCCCTAACTCACTGATGGGTTTGAGGTCTGTCAGTTATCCTCAAACTGGTTTAGTCCATCTGCTGAAATGGTTTACCAGCCAGGGTGTGGCCAGTAGGCATGCTACAAACATAGGTAAGAGTTGGAATGGGATAGAATAAGGAAAAAATGGGATAGGGTCGATTAGAGTGACATCTGAAAGTAGTATAATCTTAATAGAAGAATCCTGGAGGCCAGATCCAAGAAATTGCTAGATGGAGATTCTTCCCTCTTCTTGGAAGTAGACATAACCTTTGAGAGAGGTCATTACTCAGTAATCAGGGGTGTGATGACAAAATTGTTGATCCATTCCAATGACTGATAAATTGTGTTGCCTAATGAGGTGTAGAAGATGACAATTTCAGTGAATGTGATGGCAATAGGCCAAGTATGATGCCTTCTCCATAGTAAATAGGGTGCTTTGATTAAAGACGACAGTACACAGAGACTCATAAGGAGAACTATGTTTTGAAAGAGCTTTGGGGATAACTGTCATAGGAGATTTAATTGGTATTGCAACCCCATGTCCTGAATAATTATATACTATAATGACCCCGAGATGGAGGACCAAAACAATCAATTCCCAAATCAAAGGTAAGTTGAAAATCATGTGGGATGATTATATACCGATCATTCAAAGGTTGATTAATGAGTGTCAAGGAGCATCACCCTTAGTTAAAGGGGGATCATATGTTTCAGTTCTCTACAACATAGTGTCATTATTCCTATGTCCAATTCCCAATTTCTGCTATTGCTGTAAAAGCAATGATCTGATTAAGTTCAGCAGAAGGCTAAATATGTTCCATAAAAATTGTAAATAGCAAGAGACATCAATAACATTCTTCCAAGTGACCCCAAATTTGAGAAACTTTAATTTTCCAATTTTGGCCACTCCAGGTCTTAGACTACTCCATTCCACCAATGGCTCCCACCCACGGATAAGTACAAATCAAAATCTTGTCTGTTCTATTCCTAAAAACTCTAAGCTTAGCCCATTGGGAGAACACCATCCCACAGGATACACTCCATTAGTGGATTAATAGTACTGAGTTTCAATTGTATACATTTTTCTCATATTGGCACAGCCAAAAGCAAATCAGGCAAAACAGTATTTCTCAAGAATTAAGTTCTTGTAGGCTAATGCTTTTCCTTTGTTATTTTGTCTATAGCTTGTTTGTCATAATTATTTATCGCAGTATTTATTTAACTGTTTGACCTTGGGCAAGTCACTTACCCCAATGCATTGTGAAAAATAAATAAATAATTGTTTGCCTCTAGACTCCCTCATTAGATTGTGATCACCTTGAAAGCTGAGAATGTCTTTCTATCCCCAATATCTTGTCTTTCTTTCTATCCCCAGTATAGCTAACACTTAGTAGGATCTTAATAAAGACTTGTGGACTGAATGACTGACCATGCATTGGGGTTGGGATAGGAGGTTTCAATATTAAGTAAAGTCCAAACCTACTCATGAAGTGCACTAATAACTGAGGGGTCCAAATGAGCAAGCTCTTAAATGTACCACTTCTATTTTACAATAGAAATGTTCTGTGCTTCACTCATCTTTTTAGAAGTACCATCTTGTATCTTCCATGATGAACAACTCTGGAAGAAGGATCATGGCATGGACCTGAATCATCCATTGAGTTGCAACTAGAGCTGAATAATAGCAAGGAAGTACTTTAGAAGTGGTGTGGTGAATGAATGACAAGCAAATTCAAGGGTTTCTATTTTGTCCTATCCATAATAGCCAGCATAGATAATCTTACTAAGTCTTTATAGTTATTGACTTCCAAGAACCATTATATCAGTACCTATAATACATTACTGATTAGTGACCAAAACCAAGTTCCAACAGGTAACTCTTCTACTCATCTCTACCTGATCAAGGGTGTACTGTCCTTTCAGAGTCTTCATCTTAAGACCCCCAGGGTCTTATGTTACTCCTATGCATCCATTGAAGGTCCCCTAGTATAATAAGTAGATACCAATATCTATCAGAGACTTATACATTTAATTTCCCTATTTCCCTCATGCTTTATAAACCTTAGAGAATGGGATATATGACCTGTGTCTTTGTTAGAACAGCTTGAGTCTTTTGGGGAGGAATGGTGAGCCTTAGCCCTCATCCTAAATTGGGGAGCTTCTCAAGAATCTTTCAAATCTAGATACAGATTTAGGTGACTTAGAATGACTAGGTGGGATGCAAGTGTACCAGGCATTGTGGGTTCTTTTTGGAAATATCCTTAATTTGAGTTAGGTAGAAGAATCCCTACTGCTCTATCCTGGATGTCCCAAAATTCTGTTACTGTCTTTCATACTATCAATCATCCTGTCAAACCCATGTTTCAAAAAACAAATTAAAGTCTAAAATTGAAAGATCATCATTATCTTCCAGTCAACCTAGTATAGATATAGGCACAATTCCTCCTCCCATCATTCTCCAAAAGGGCTCATTCAAGCAACAATAAAAGATATCAAAAGAATGAAAAATCAGAAGAAAATGTGAAATATCTCACTGGAAAAACAATTGACCTAGAAAACAGATTCAGTAGAGATAATTTAAAAATTATTGGGCTATCTGAAAGTCATGATCAGGAAAAGAGCCTAGGCTTCATTTTTCAAGAAATAATGCAATGGAGTAGCTAGGTGGTACAGTGGATAGAGCACCAGTCCTGGAGTCAGGAGTACCTGAGTTCAAATCTGGCCTCAGACACTTAATAATTACCTAGCTGTATGACCTTTGGGAAACCACTTAACCCCATTGCCTTGCAAAAACCTAAAAAAAAAAAAAAAAGACAGAAAGAATGCAGCAAAATTGCCCTGAGATCATAGAAGCAGAGAGTAAAAATAAAAATTGAATGAATTCACCAATCACCTCCTGAGATGCCCCACCTCCAAAAAAGTGCAGGAATATTATAGCCAAATTCCAAAACTCCCAATCAAAGAGAAAATACTATAAGTTACCAGAAACAAACAATTCAACTACTGTGGCTCTTCAGTCAGTACTGCACAGGATTTGGCAGCATCTATATTAAGGGCTTGTAGGGCTTGGAATATGATATTCTGGAAGGCAAAAGAGCTTCGTTTACAATTGCGAATCAACTGCCCAGCAAAACTGAACATCCTCTTTCAGGGGAAAAGATAGACTTTCATTGAAGCAGGGGATTTTCAAACTTTCTTTTTGAAACAGCCAGAGTAGAACTGAAAGTTTGATCTCCAAGTACAGGACTCAGATGAATCATAAAGGGGGTGGATGAGAAGGACTAATTATGAGGAACTTAATGATCTGAATAGATTGTATTCCTTCATGGGAAGAAGATACTGATAACGCTTTGGACTTCCTCATTTATAACAGCAATTAGAAGGAGCATATACAAGACAAAGGAGGGAACTGAATATAATGGTAGAATATAGTATAAAGATGGAGTTAATGGGTGATAAAGGAAAGTACTGGGAGGAAGGGAAAGCAGAGGTAAAATGGGCTGAGATATTTCACATGAGAGTCAAGAAAAACTTTTATAATGGAATGGAAGGGGGGAAGGTGAGGAGGAATGAGTGAGCCTTCGTTCTCATCAGAAATGGCTCAGAGAGGGGCGGCTAGGTGGCGTAGTGGATAAAGCATAGGCCTTGGAGTCAGTAGTACCTGGGTTCAAATCCAGTCTCAGACACTTAATAATTACTTATCTGTGTGGCCTTGGGCAAGCCACTTAACCCCATTTGCCTTGCAAAAACCTAAAAAAAAAATGGCTTAGAGAGGAAATAGCATACACACTTAATAGGGTGTAGAAATCTATCTTACCCTAGAGAAATGAAAGGGAAAGAAACAGGGGAGGGGGGGAGTAGGCGATAGAAGGGAGGGAAGAATATGCTAGAGGATACTCAGGTACAACACACTTCTAAGCAGAGAGAGGGTGAAAGGAGAGAGAGAGAGAGAACAGAATAAATGAGAGTGAGGAGGAATAGAATGGAGGGGAAATATAGCTAGTAATATTTACTCTGGGAAAAGATATCGAAGCAACTTCTCTGGTGGACTTATGTTAAAGAAGGCAACTCATCCCAGAGACAGAGTGGATGGAATCTGAACACAGACTGAAGTACTCTTTTTTTCCTCTCTCACACTATTCTTGAGGTTTCTCTATCTTTTTTGGGGGGCGGAGGTCATATTTACTTTCACAAGATTATTATAATAATATAAAATAAATAAACAATAAAATAAAAAAAACTTTATGAAGAAAATAAGTCTATGTATTGAACTCAAATCCAAAAATTCATAGAAGAACTTAAAAAAGAATTTAAAAACCAAAGATGAGAGGAAGAAGAAAAATAGAAAAAAGAAATTAGGGTCATACAGGAAAGTTAAGAAAAATTGAACAAAGAAATCAACTCCTTTAAAAATAAAAATAACTAACTGGAAAAAGAATGTAACTTCAAAAAATAAAATAGAGCAATTGGAAAAGGAAACACAAAAGTTAATTGAAGAAAATAAAACCCTAAAAATTAGAATTGGACAAATAGAAACCAATAAGTCTAAGACACTATGAGATTCCATCAAACAAAAAAATGCTGAAAAAATTGAAAAAAAACACATAAAGTACCTTTAATTAAAACAAGCGACCCAGAAAATAGATCCAGGAGAGATAATTTATGGATTATTGGACTACTAAAGCCTAGATTAAAAAAAAAACCTGGAAAATATCTTTCAGGAAATTAGCATGGAGAACTGTCCAAATTGGCTATAGAGCAAGAAGACAAAATAGCCATTGAAAGAATACACGTGGGGGGCAGCTAGGTGGCACAGTGAATAAAGCACCGGCCTTGGAGTCAGGAGTACCTAGATTCAAATCCGACCTCAGACACTTAATAATTACCTAGCCATGTGGCCTTGGGCAAGACACTTAACCCCATTGCCTTGAAAAATCTTTAAAAAAAAAAAAAGAATACACAGAACTCCTCTAGAGAAAGACCCCAGGATGAAAACTCCAAGGGCTATCTATCATAGCCAAATTCCAGAATTCTCTAATGGAGAAAATACTGCAAGCAGCAAAAAGAAAGCACTTTAAATACAAAGGAAACACAATCATACTTACACAGGATTTCTCAACATCATCATTTAGGGACCAGAGGACCTGGAATACAATATATTGGAGGGCAAAGGATCTTGGATTACAACAAAGAATTTACTACCCTGCAAAATTCAGCATATATTATCAGAGGACAAGATGGATGTTCAATGAAATAGAGGACTTCCAAAATTTCCTGATAAAAAGACCAGAACTAAACCTAGAATTCACTCTCCAAAACAATGACTCAAGAGATGCCTAAAAAACTCAATGAAAAGGGGAAGAAAAAACAAAACAAAACAAAATGTTACTGAAGACCATCAAATTGTATACAACCCATCTAAGGGAAGATATAACACTTGTAACTCTTGTGAATTGTATTTTTCTTAGAATAGTTAAAGTGTTGAATATAATTGAAGAGACTGAATAGAGGATATGGTTGATTCTTGTCTTTCCCCTGAAGAGGCCCAAGATGACATCACTGTGTTTGAGACAAAAAGCCCAGATGAAAAGCAGAGGTGTTTACTCTAAACTTTCCTTTGACCTACTTTAATTCTGCTTTGTTCACAAACTTTAGCACTTTTTCTAATGTGGGCATCATATGTTGTGCAGTCCTGAGTCATGTCTCCCATACCTTACAATCAATTGTAAAGTTCTTAAGAGAGAACTTCTGAGTGCCACAGTAGTTAGAGCACTTTGAGACTCTATGGTTTATTAAATCAGAAGTGACGTTAGGAGTAGAAGGTGAGAACCTCCCTAGAAAGGTTGGCTTAATCCACACTTCAGTTAATAAGAGTTATGGTAACCTGGGTGAGAAGATAAAGTGGGGAGTGTGGGACAGAATATGCTTGGGGGGAGAGGTACAAATGGTTCATGGAAAGATTTGGCTTTGGGTGATACTTTTGCTCATGAGGATTATCCTTGGAGGATACTTGAAAAAGGGATAAGATATAAAATGATTATAATATGATGTAATTCATGATTCTTGAAAAATGTATATCTAATGAGACAGAAGAGGGGAGGCTATTTAGTGACTATGAGGCAAAGTTGCTTATTAAACAAGCAATCAATCAATCTGTGATTGTACCTTGATATTATTTTGAGCTTATCAAGCAATCAGGCAATCAATTAATCAAATTTTGATGGTTCTTGATTGATAGTACTTCTGTCAATAAATAGTGCCAGGTAAAGAGACACAAAGATCTATTTTATTTGAGGGAGAGAGGGAATAAGATACATTCCTACTTGGGTTTGAAATCTATCCTATTCTAGAGGAAAGTGGGAGGGGGGAGGGAAGGGAAAGAAAAGAAGAAGGGACTGATAAAAGGGAAGGCAAAGGTATAAGTGAAAAATAAACTGAGGGGTGGCTAGGTGGCGCAGTGGATAAAGCACCAGGCCTTGGAGTCAGGAGTACCTAGGTTCAAATCCGGTCTCAGACACGTAATAATTACCTAGCTGTGTGGCCTTGGGCAAGCCACTTAAGTCCATTTGCCTTGCAAAAACCTAAAAAAAGAAATAAACTGAAAGTTAAATCTTAAGAGAAAAGTTAAAGGGGACTGGGAATTAAACTTTGGTGAGTTGAAATAAGAGGAAAGGAAATAGAAAAATATAAATGGGGAAAGATAGCATGGAGAGTAATACAGAATTAGTAATCAACTTTAATGTGAATGGGATGAACTCTCCCATAAAACAGAAGTGGATAGCAGAATGGATTAAAAACCAGAATCTGATAATATGTTGTTTACAAGAAACACATTTGAAGTAGATAGATACATACAGGGTAGAGGTAAAAGGCTGGAGCAAAATAAATTATGCTTCAGATGAAGTAAAAAAAAATGAGGGGTAGCGATCCTGATCTCAGATAAAGCAAAAGCAAAAACCAATCTCATTAAAAAAGGGATAAGGAGGGAAACTACATCTTCTTAAAAGGCACCATAGATAATGAAGCTATATTATTAATAAACATGTGTGCACCAAGTGGTATAGCATCCAAATTCCTAGAGGAAAAGCTGAGTGAATTATAAGGAGACATAGTCAACAAAACTTTAATAATGGGGGGCCTCAACCTCCCTCTCTCAGAACTAAATAAATCTAACCACAAAATAAACAAGAAGGAAATTAAGAAAGGGAATAAAATCTTAGAAAACTTAGATACAATAGACCTATGGAAAAAATTTAATAGGGATAGAAAAAAATATACCTTTTTCTCCATGGCAACTTGGTCATGTACTAGAGCATAAAAGCCTTATAATCAAATGCAGAAAAGAAGAAATAATAAATGTGTACTTTTCAATATGATATAATAAAATTATATGTAATAAAGGGTCATGGAAAGATAAACCAAAATTTAATTAAAACTATTTTTAATTTTAAATAATGAGTGGATCAAATAGCAAATCATAGAAATAATCAGTAATTACACCCAAGAAAATGATAACAATGAGACATCATACCAAAATTTATGAGATGCAGTCAAGACAGTTTTTAGGGGAAATTTTATATTTCTAAATGCTCATAAGAATAAAATACAGAAAGAGATCAATGACTTAGGTATGCAATTTTTTTTTTTTAGGTTTTTGCAAGGCAAATGGGGTTAAGTGGCTAGCCCAAGGCCACACAGCTAGGTAATTATTAAGTGTCTGAGACTGGATTTGAACCCAGGTACTCCTGACTCCAAGGCCAGTGCTTTATCCATTACGCCACCTAGCCGCCCCCAAACTGTATTTCAATAAATTTGTTAACCTGAGTGAAATGGATGAATATTTACAAAAATACAAATTGCCCAGATTAACAGAAGAGGAAATAAAATACTTAAATAATCCCATTTCAAGAAAAGAAATCGAAGAAAACATCAATAAATTCCCCAAGAAAAAGTCTTCAAGTCCAGATGGATTTATGAGTGAATTTTACCAAATATCTCAAGAACAATTAATTCCTATTCTACATAAAATATTTAAAAAATAGGAGTTCTGCCAAATTCCTTTTATGATATCGATACAGTACTGTTACCTAAACCAGGAGGAACCAAAACAAAGAAAATTATAGACCAATCTCCCTATTGAATATTGATGCAAAAAAGTAAATAAAATTTTAAAGAGATTACAACAAGTTATTACTATAATAATACACTATGATCAGGTAGGGTTTGTTTTGTTTTGTTTATTTTATATTATTACAATAGTCTTGTTGTGAGAGTAAACATAAACCCCACTCTCCCCCCAAAAAAGATAGAGAAACCTCAAGAATAGTGAGAGAGAAAAAAAGTATACTTCAGTCTGTGTTCAGATTCCTATGGTTCTGTCTTTGGGATGAGTTGCCTTCTTTATCATAGTCCACTAGAGAAGTTGCTTCAATATTTTCCCCTCAGTTGCTATTACTAGCTGTATTTTCCTCCATTCTATTCCTCCCCACTCTCATTAATTCAATTATCTCTCTCTCCTTTCACCCTATCCCTGCTCAGAAATGTGTTGTATCTGAGTACCCTCTCCCACAATCTTCCCTTTCTTCTATCACCTAATCCCCCCTTCCCTCCCCCCATTCCACCTTATCCCATCCCTTTCTTCTCATTTTTCGCTATACCTGATTAAGTGTGTATGTTATTTCCTCTCTGAGCCATTTCCAATGAGATGAAGGTTCACTCATTCTCCCTTGTTCCCCCATTCCACTCCAATGCAAAAGCTTAGGTAGATTTATACCAGGTAGGGATGGTTCAATATTAGGAAAACACTCAACATAATTGAACATATCAATAACAAAACCAATAGAGATCATATGATTATCTCAACAGATGCTGAAAAAATCTGATAAAATCTAACATACATTCCCATTAAAAACACTAGAAAATATAGGAATAAATGGAATTTTCCTTAAAATAATAAGCACTTTCTATAGAAAACCATCAACAAATATTATATAATGAGGATAACTAGGAGCATTTCCAATAAGATCAGGGGTGAAACAAGGATGTCCATTATCACCATTACTATTCAATATAATATTTAGAAATGTTAGCTTTAACAATAAGAGAAGAAAAAGAAATTGAAAGAATCAGAATTGGCAATAAAGAAGCAAAGCCTTCACTTTTTGCAGATGATATGATGGTATACCTAGAGACTCTGAGAAAATTATCTAAAAGACTAATTGAAACAATTCACAAATTCAGCAGAGTAGCAGGATATAAAATATACTTACATAAATTATCAGCATTTCTATAGATGAACAACAAAGTCCAAGAGCAAGAGATAGAAAGAAATTTTCTTTAAAGTAACTGCAGACATCATTAAATACTTGGGAATCTATCTCCCACAGGAAACCCAGAAATTGTATGAACACAATTACAAAGCACTTCTCATATAGAGTCAGATGAAAGCAATTGGAAAAATATCAATTGCTCATAGTGAGGTCAAGTTAATATAATAAAAATGACAATTCTATCCAAATTAAATTACTTATTCAGTGCCACACAATCAAGCTACCAATTAATTATTTTACTGAGCTAGAAAAAATAGTAACAAAATTCATCTGGTGCAACAGAGGGTCAAGAATAACAAGGGAATTGATGAAAAAAGTATAAAGGAAGGTGGCCTAGCTCTACCAGATCTAAAACTATACTATAAAGCAGCAGTCATCAAAACTACCTGGTACTGGTTAAGAAATAGAGTAATGGATCAGTGGATTAGGATAGGTTCAAAAGAAACAATAGTAAATGACTGCAGCAATCTGTTGTTTGACAAACCCAAAGACATTAGCTTCTGAGATAAGAACTCACTATTTGATAAAAATTGTTGGGAAAACTGAAAAATAGTATGTCAAAAACTAGGCATAGACCATAACTCACACCCTATACCAAAATAAGGTCAAAATGGGTACAGGATTTAGACATAAAGAGCAATATCATAGATAAATTAGTAGACCAAAAAATACTCTATCTGATCTATGGGAAAGGGATAAATTTATGACCAAACAAAAAAATTAAAACACATTATAAATTGCAAAATAGATGACTTTGACTATATTTAATTAAAAAGTTTTTACATTAATAAAACCAATGCTCCCAATGTTAGAAGGAAAACAGAAAGCTAGGAAACAATTTTCACAGCTAGGGGCTCTGATAAAGGTCTCATTTCCAAAATATGTACAGAATTGCATCAAATTTATAATGAGCTATTCCTCAATTGATAAATGATCAAAGGATATGAACAGATAGTTCATATATACTCATATTAAAAATGCTCTAAATCATTAGAAAAATGTAAATCAAAACAACTATGAGGTATCACTTCACAAATGACAAAAAGGGAAAATGATCAATGTTGGAGAGTTGTGGGAGGATTGGGACATTAATGCATAGTTGGTGGAGTTATGAACTGATCCAACCATTCTGGAGAGCAATATGAAACTATGCCCAAATAGCAATAAAGCTGATCATACCCTTTGACATAGAATGGACCCTTCAATATCATTGAATCCAACTTCATTTCATTACAAAAGAGGAAATTAAGATCCAAAAAGTTGGAGTGACTTGCCCAAAATCATATAGGTAGTAATGAAGAAATCTTGGATTCAAACAGTCCCCAACTTTGCCATCTTGCCACCTAAGGGTGGGGTGGATCTCAGTTCAAAGCTCCCCTGAATTTAAACCAAAAGTTATCAGCCTGCAGTCTGAGCTTAGCTGTGACAATATGACCATCATTTTATCTCTCTCTGTCATTATGTGACCTACAGATACAGAATCAAAGGATCTTGGAGTTAGAAGGAACCTGAGAGGTCACTGAGTCCAATCTCTCATTTTATTGGGGGGGGGAGAAACTGATACCCAGGGAGGCAGAACCATAATAATTTTGGCACCCAGGGTATACTCCACAAATAATTCTCTTGAGGCAGGCATCATGAATAATGCCTACAAATAAATTTTTAATGCATATTTAATTAAAGAGAAGGGAGAATCCAAGGACACTGCAAGGTTGCCAGTGAGGGAGCTATTGAAGTACAATATCAGTGTTTGTGAAATTCCTGCATAGAAAGGTGTCCCTGACATCCTTCTGGGCCCTGAGAAACTCCTTAGAACTATAACTTTGGCTAGGCGCCCCTGAGTCTGAAAATAACCAGACAGGACTCAAATGATTGACTCTGGGGGTCACAGATATTCCATAAATTTGCAATATCAATATTTGTGTATAGGCTGAGAGGATCCAAATGCTTGACCCTGGGGTCACGGATATATCATAAAATTGTCTAAAGAGTTACAAAGCACCCTTGTGAGCCTAATTATCTTGCTGTATCTGTTAAATTCCAGGACTGCTCCCCCTTCCCCAGATGCAGCTGGAACCATAAGATAGTAAATTTCACTCCCCCAAACCTATGGGAAGCCTGTGAATATGTGACTCCCTCTGTCTCAGGAAACAAGTTCAGACATAACACAAAGACCCTGACCCTTTTCTTATTCTGTCTAGCCTCCCCATCTATACTGAGACATATGTTTACATATGTTTGTATTAGTATGACAAGACAATATATATAACGGCTGTCTTTGCTTCTGTATCCTGCTTGCCCTCAGTACCCCCCCAAAAAAAAACATTATAAAAACCCTATCCCTTGAACACTCAGGTACTGTCTGATTTGGGTACTCATCATCCCCAGGCAGTCCCCGGGAATATTAAAGATCTCCAAACTTATCAAATTCTGGTCTCCGTCTTGCTCTTTGGGTTCAACACTATGAGGTGGGCAACAGGCAGTAAAGAAGCTGGGTAAGAGCTCACATGAAAAAACCTGTTAGATTTCTGTTTTAATTATTCTTATTCTTCCTATCTTCCAAAGATCAGGGCAGAAGAACCCAGGCTCATCTGTATCCAGATAAAGAGCCTGTGGAGTTTGAACAAAGTTCAAGGACTATTCCCCTTTAATTTAGAAAAAAAAACATATTGTCTGATCTTGTTATCTCTTAGACTTTTTGTCTCTTCCTTAAGGATATGATTTCTCTCTCAACACATTCAATTTGGATCAATGTACAACATGGAAACAAAGTAAAGATTTACAGATTGCTTTCCGTGGAGGGTGGGGGTGGGAGGAGGGAAGTAAGATTGGGGGGAAAATTGTAAAACTTAAATAATATCTTTAATAAAAAAAAAAAAAGAAGAGCCCAGGCTCTCATTGTCCCACCTTAGATATGCCACTTTAAAGCAGAGGTTCTTAACTTGGGGTTTAGAGTTTTTTTTAAAAGAAATTTTGATTTCATATACTTGATTTCCTTTGTAATTCAATGTATTTTATTTTATGTGTTTTAAAACATTCTTCTAAAGAGGGGGTCCACAGGCTTCACCAGACTGCCTAAAGAGTCCATGACTCACAAAAAGATTAAGAACCCCTGCTTCAGGGAAAAGAAATATTATATTTGACCATTTAGGAATTTAGTGGCAGAGATAGGATTAGAATTCATGTTTCTTCTACTATATCATATTGCCTCTCCAATAATTATGATAATTATATCATCATCATTTCATTAATAGTGGAGGGACTTGAAAATTTGCCTTCATTAGTATGTCTGTAGTATATCCTATTCTGTAAGTACATCCTACAGTTGCTGGCTAAGGTGGTCAAATTTATGTATTTACAAATTTTTTATTTATATCTTTTTTCTAATTTTTAAATATTTCCTAATTTACATTTTAAATGATATTTTGTAATATACAATTATGCACAAATACATGATTCATTTTATTAAAATATTTATCTTTTGGAGGAAATTCACTTTTATTTACAATTTTTTTTAATCCACAGTCTCTCATAGAAACTAAAATAAAATAAAACCAACACTTGGTAACATATATCTTTCTTCAGTCAAGCTAAGGAAGGATCACAAAACTTCTTCTTTTGGATATGAACTTAACTATCTATGCTAAAGGAGAGATGAGGAAAGAACTATGAAGAATACCTGAGAAATAGTTTCAAAGAGAAACACAACACCATGTCAGAGTGGTTGGAGTTGACTGGCAAAGAAGATTATGGAAGTCATCTACTGGGGATACTGCTTGGTTTATCTGAAAGGACTGCTATTCTATATACAGTTCTGATGAGATGAGGCTTTTTATACAGTGCCTACCATATACCAGACAGGCACTGTGATAAGCACTTTATAATCCTGGGAGGTGGATGATGTTATTAACCCCAGGTTACAGATGAGGAAATGAAGGCAAACTGAAATTAAGTAACTTATTTAAGGTCACAAAATTAATGTCTGAATTCATATTTGAACTCAGGTCTTCAGGACTACTATTCCATCACTCCATCCATTGCTCCATCTTGGTATCATAGTCATTTCTTGATACACTCCCTCATCATATATGGAACTTCCTCCTCTCCCCTTCATGTAACAAAGACAAAGGGGAGAACTGATTGACAAAATAACCATATCTGACACTGCATACCATGTCCCACCCTTGTATTTTCTCCTCTTCCTACAAAGAGAAAGGAAGTGTGTTTCATCAAGTGTTTTCTAGGATTGCTCATTGCAATTAATCTGAGTCTAGTTGCTTTTCAGGGCTATTTCCATTTCTATTATTTTGGCCATTAAGTGGATTTTCTTCTGGTTCTGTTTCCTTTGTTCTGTATCAGTTCATAGAGGTTTTTACCCATTTCATTGAATTTCTCATACTTTGTGGCAATGATGTTGCATACATAATTTTTTCAGCTTTTCTCAAATCAAAGTGTACCTATTTTATTTTTGCTTTTTGCTACCACAAAAAAAAAATGAGTGCTTTCTATTTTTCTCTTGCTTTTTCATTTTTAACCAAAACTGAGAATAGTTACTTCTGGATACTGATTCAAGTCAGAATTTAGCATTGGGGTTTTGTTGTGATGCAAACCCAAAGATTATTCAAAGTGACCTCATCTGTTTGTCTAAAACCTACCTCAAGTTAGATCCCTTTTTCTGTAAATATCATCTCTTGACCCTGACCTTTTGAGCTATACTTTTGCAGCAGATGTCTGCAGCCTCAGGGGCCTTCAGTTTGCCCTCCATTTTGCTGTGCAATGGATTTTTGAAATGATGGCTTCTTGCCAGCTGCACTGTTTTGGCTCAGGAATACAAAGATTCTTTCTTTGTTTTCCTGCACTTTTAATTCTGGGTAATGGGTAACTGATGAAATAATAGACTGATGTAATAACAGACTGACCACTGAAGTTTGTATAAACTTGTTGGGGAAATGCATCAATCGTGTTTTTTTTCCTTCTTAATTTTGTCTTGAGGAATAGAATTTATTACAGAATTATGGTGCTTTTGTTCTATTGATCAATCAGCAGACAAGCAAGCATGCCAGATATGGTGCTAAACACTGGGGATACAAAGAAAAAAACAAAAAATAAACAAACAAAAATGCCTGCTCTCAAGAAGTTCACAGCCTAATGGGGGGAGACAAAATACAAGCAATTATGTATAAATTGTTATCTATTCTTCATTCTAGAAGACCATGACATCAGATGACAAGCACATGAATTAGTTGTGAGTGAGGAGGTGCTATGCTAAGTCACTAGCCTCACCTCCTCCTCTGGAGAATCTGGCTCTAGTGGCCAGATATGAATCAGGACCACTGGACTGACCCTGGATGTGAGGCAATCAGGGTTAAGTGACTTGCCAAGATCATACAATTAGTATGTGTCAAGTGTCTGAGGTCAAATTTGAACTCAGGTCCTCCTGACTCGGGGGCTGGTGCTCTATCCATTATGGCACCAACTAGTTGACCCTAAATAATCTAAAGAAGAGGGATGAAAGCATTTAGGAGGACCAAAGCTTTTTATAGAAGGTGGGATTTTATCTGGGACTTGAAGAAGTCAGAGAAGCCAAGAGCTGGAGATAAGGAGGGTGAGCATTCTAGGCATGGGGAATAGCCAGGGGAAATGCATGGTCAATGGATGATAGAATACATGGAGGAGACTTAGGAAAAAGTCAGCTTATGAAAGGCTTTTAAAAACCAAAGATTTTGTATTTGATCTGGAAGAAATAGGGAGCCACATGACTTTATTGAGGAGATAGGAGGTATCATGGTCAGACCTGCTCTATTATTAGGGCAAAGCATAATGATAGTCATGATTCTGTGAATTTAAGTGCCTGATTTCTAAAGTAAAAAGAGTACAATGGGGATGAAAGTAGAAAAGAAAGAAAGAAGAAATCTGTTGCTTTAGCTGACTTGGGGTGCACAAGTTGGGGTAAAGGAAGGTCACTGAGGCTGAACAGAGTTGGCAGCTAGAGAAGCAACTTGTAGGGAAACAATCAGGAGGAGTGTGGATTAGAAAACAGGGGAAATTTATTAAACCAAAAGCAAGATTTGGGTCTGTTAATTTAAGGCAGGTAGGTTGCATAGTGCTAGGCTTGGAAGTTAGAAAAACTTATTTTCCTAATAGTTGTGTGATCCTGGGAAAGTCATTTAATCCTATTTGCCTTGGTTTCATCATTTGTAAAATGAGCTGGGGAAGGAAATGGCAAGCTACTCCTGTATTTCTGCCAAGAAAAACCAAAATGGGTCACAAAGAATCAGACTGAAACAACTGAACAATAGCAAAATAAAAACAAGCAAAAAAATTCACAGGATTTCAAGCTAGAACTACAGATCTGACCTCTATGAACTTCAGAGAAGATAATCAAAGTGCAAGGTCATTTAAACATGCTGCCTCTTCCACCTGGAGGTTTTTGGTACTCTTCTCTAATAGGTCCACTTCTCAGAGTTGTTTGGACGACAGCCTCTCTGTTCTACCATTGTTTGGACCAGCCCCAGTCTGGCCTCTGGAATACTCTGATTTCATAACTCTCCTAGATTAGGCATAGATTTACCCTTTGTTCCCTTTAATTCACCAAAACCAGGAGAAAGGTTTTTCTAAAAGAGCTTTGATAGCAAATAAGAGAAAGACTGCTAAACCAATGAATATATCTTTGCTGGGATATACAGCACAAAATCCTTATCCTAAAATATTCCTGTTTCAATCAGGATGCTTGGCTTAGCCTTTTAGGTCTAAGGAACTTGATTCTTATTTAACTAAACTGGTCTCTAGACCTTCTCTTGCCTTGTAGTCCCCTATAATGCTTCCTCTGGAGAGAATCTTTTCTTAAATGGCTTTGCCAGACTTCTATGCCTGCTATTTTTCTGCTTCAGAGCTGGCTCTAGAGCTTCCTAGCAAATTCAGGTTGGTTCTAAGTTACTTATGGTTTTTAGTCTATTTTTGTTTCATTTTTAAAATTATTTTTATTTTGAACTTGAATGCTAAATAAAATGCTTTTATATGCAAACTAGAACAAAAAAGAGGATCTTAAATGAAACTGGGGAAGTTCTCTATTGGGTAGTTTGTTTTTTCTTTAAGCATATATAATAAATTCAATATGTAAATTTCAAAACTGCCCTAGTTATCTCTTTTCTTCTGGTCTTCCTTCTGTTCTCTTCTTTGCATTAAAAAATACTTCAGGGATTTTCTTTTCTTTCTTTTTTCTTTTTCTTTTTTTTTTTAAATGGCAGCCCTATCACTTCTATTTCCTAATACTCACTACCACTAGAAAAATAGTTAAGCAAAACAAATTCTCACACTGGCCACATCTAAAATTATATCTCTTCACCTTGATTATACTCTGAAATTCTGAAATTATTCCCTGTTAGCCAAAACAACAGATTTCTTCTTAGCTTCCTTTTCTGCTTCTGTCTCCAATGCATTTTTGTTGCTTTATGCATCAAGCAACTTGAATGGACATAATTATAATGAACATTATATTTTCGTTCTAGTATTAGAACATGAGGCCTAAAATTATGAAATTCTGAAATTATACTCTTCACCTTGAGTCCAATCACCTCTCCATTAGGAGGAGAAAATATGCTTTATTTTCCTTTGGAATCACAGTTGCTCATTTCACTGTACAAAGTTCTTCAGTCGTTCAAAGTTGTTTTATTTTATAATGTTATTGCCTAAATTGTTCACTGGATTCTCTACATTTTGTTCAATGCATTTCATACAAGTTTCCCCATGTTTCTCTGAGACTATCCCTTTCATCATTTCTTTTGGGGAAGTACCATTCCATTAATAAACTACATTCATATAGCCCATGTCATTCAGCTACTTTCTGATAGGAACCCTCTTTGTTTCCAGTTTTTGCTTACTATGTTTCCCTTGACTTATATGCTTGTATCTTTTCTTTTTTTTAGGTTTTTGCAAGACAAATGGGTTAAGTGGCTTGCCCAAGGCCACACAGCTAGGTAATTATTAAGTATCTGAGATCGGATTTGAATCCAGGTACTCCTGACTCCAGGGCCGGTGCTTTATCTACTGCGCCACCTAGCTGCCCCATATGCTTGTACTTCAAAGAAACTACTCAGCTTTAGTCTTTTCATTAGGAATGCTTGAAAGTACATTTTAGTCTCATAGTTTTGCAAGACAGGTTATTCTTGGTTGTAAGGCTTTATCTTTTCTCTTCTGGAATAATATCCAAAGCATTCCTCTCAAGCAGCTAGGTGGCATAGCTGGATAGAGCACCAGCCCTGGAGTCAGGAGGACCTGAGTTCAAATTTGACCTCAGACACTAATCACCTAACTGTGTGACCTTGGACAAGTCACTTAACCCCACTGCCTTGCAAAAACAAAAAGCAAAAATAACAAAACATTCCTCTCATTTTATAGTAGCCTTGTGTGATTTTGGCATCATGTCCTTGGTACTCGAAGTCTTTCTGGATGTACCTTTGTCTTAGAACTTGAATTTTAGCTATGATGTTCCTGGCATAGTCATTTGGTTTTTCTTTCAGGAGATGATAGTGGATGTTTTCTATTTTCATTTTATCCTCTGGTCCTAATAGTTCTGGGCATTTTTCACTCATGATTTCCTGAAATATGATATCTACAGTTTTCAAGTAATCCACTGATTCTAAGATTACCTTTCCCTGCCTATTTTCCTGTTTATTTTTGATAGGAGATAACCTTATGCTTTCCTCTTTTTTTCAGATTTTTTTTTTGTTTCTAGTATTTGTCTCATGGAGAAGTTGATTTATCTGGTTCAATTGAATTTTCAAGGAATCTGTAATTTGGGTATGGTTCTTTACCTCCTATACTATTATGTTTCTTGTCCTTTCAATTATTTCCTCTATAATTCTCATTTTCTGTGCCATTCTTTCCTTTCAGTGTTCTCATAGAGTTTATGTAATTTTTAAACTTTTTCTTAATTTCTTCCAGCAGCTGTGATGGAGCTTGTGACACAGTTGTGTTTTGTTTGGAGTTTTGCTTATAGATTCTGTGTAATTCTTCAGGATTTATGTCTTGGAAACTGTCTATATAAGATTTATTGTTGAAAATCTTTTGCCATTTTCCCCCAACCTCACTTCCTGAATTAGGACTTAGTGTCAGTGTACTTCTGGAAGAAATTATAAGACCTTGTTTGGTTCTGTCCTATACTATATGGGATTCTGCCACTGCTTTTTCCCCAAGTAATAGATTCCTTGAAAATTAAATTGGCATGTTTAACTTCAGTCGTCCCTGGCTTGCTTCTGGGCAATGCTTCCTTTCCCAGTGTACCTAGCTTTAGACTCCCAGGCCTCCCCTGGTCTGTACATTAAAAGACTATTGTCATCTGAAATCTTAGCTGGATTTTTATGACTGGACCCTTGCACAGTTCTTACAGTCTTCTAGATATCTCTTTGTGTGAAATTAGCCTGGAAAAATTACTGCAGCTTCGCTTTGGATCTCAAAATCATTACTTGGTTTGGTGATGGGGTTGTTTTTCATCTTTGCTAGAGGCATTGTATGAGTGAGAGCTGGGTTATTCTGTTCTTATTTACTCTCAACTTGAGAAAAATCTCCTTTCAGTTAATTTTTAAGGCTAGTAAATTGACACATTGAGAATATTTCACAAGTATCAGGTAGCTAGGTGGTGCAGTGATAGATTGCAGGCCCTGGAGTCAGGAGAACCAGAGTTCAAATCCCACCTCAGACATTTGATACTTACTAGCTGTGTGACCTTGGGAAAGTCACTTAACCCCATTGCCTCACCCCCCCACACACACACCTCTCAGGGAGATTACTTAATTCGGGAGACAAGACACAAACAAAAAGAGGTATCTAAAGGAAATAATCAACAGAGGGAAGGCATGAGCATTAAACAGATTGGGGGAAGGCATGAGCATTAAGCAGATTGGGAAAAGGCAGGACATTAGTGGATACTTAAAGTCAGGAGGGAGGTACAGATGAGGAAAAGAGAGCTCCAGGTATGGGAGAGAGTCAGTGAATATGCCTAGAGTTGTACATGAGAGGAACAGAAAAGGAAGCTAGGGTCACTGGAGTACAGAGTGCTCAGAGGCCTAGAGATACAATTTGACCTCATAGGCCTGGAGATCCAATTTGACCTCAAAGGCCTAGAGATCCAATTTGACCCCTGACTCTTTGAGTTCAGGTACTTTGAGATCAAATTTTACCTCAGACTTTTTTGAGTTTAAATTTTGTCTCATATGCCTAAAATAACATTTTGTAAAGAACCTGGAGCTCCAATTTTATCTCATAGGCCTGGAGATCCAATTTTATTTCAGTTTAAATTTTACCTCAGATACTTTGAGTTCAAATTTTTACCTCACTTTTTTTGAGTTGCTTCTTCTGAGGCCTTAAACCAAATTTGACCTTGACTCTTCGAGATTAAATTTTACCTCAGAGGCCTAGATATTCAATTTGACCACAGAGGTTTAGAGATTCAATTTTACCTTTGACTCTTTGAGTTCAGATACTTTGAGCTCAAATTTTTGCTTAGACTCTTTCAATTCAAATTTTACCTCAGACTTTCTTGTGTTCAAATTTTGCCTCATATGCTTGAGATAATATTTTATACCAGATCTGGAGATCCAATTTTGTCTCAGAAGCCTGGAGATACAATTTTACCTCAGATTCTTTGAGTTGAAATTTCTTGCTCAGATTCTTTTTTTGAAACGTCTTACATGGTAAGATGTAATGTTTAAGAAGACTAGAAAGGTAGGAAAGGACCAAGTTAGGAAGGGCTGTAAAAACCAGATCTCATATTTGATTCTGGGGGGGCAAAAGGGAGTCATCAAAGTTTACTGGGTTGTGTGTGTGTGGGGGGGGAAGTGACCTGGGTCACAAACACATTAAGAACAAAAAATATAATTTTTACTCAATAAGGAAATGATCAGTGAAATCCCAAATCAGTTCAAACACAAAAGTAGTATCCTCTGTATATGCAATCCTGGAACTGAGATCCAAAACATGGTACTGCAAATGCAACTCACACAAAGAAAGCATTGTGGGATGTCCAGACATTTTTGGATCTTCTAGGAGAGGGAAAGAAGTCAAACATGAACTTAAATAACATCAAATAGGACAAAAAGCATTTTTATGTTTCCAATGTCATCACTAGATGAAGTCACCATAAATCTACTTCTCTTAACATATTTTCCTTACTTGACAAAAGCGCTCTCTCTCCTCTCTCTCTCTCTCTCTCTCTTTCTCTCTCTGTCACACATCTATTAAGTTTCTGAGCCTAGATTTGAACCCAGGAAGTAAAGCTTCCTGACTCCAGGACCAGCCCTCTAATTACTGTATCACTTATTCATTAGTGGGTAGAGTGTATGACTAGAGTGAGGAAGATTCATCTTCCTGAGTTCAAATCTGATCTCAGATACTTACTATCTATGTGACCCTGGGTAAATCATTTAAATGTATTGACTTCTGTTTCCTTATCTGTAAAATGTACTAGAGAAGAAAATGGCTAACTACCCCTCTATCTCTGCCAAGAAAACCCTAAATGAGGTCACAGTCAGACACAACTGAAAACAAGCAGCTGGTTTCACAATCTTTCAAAAACATGTAACTATCCCTTTTGTTAAGCTCTTTTCCTTAAGGAGGACTTATTATAAGATTATGGGACCAATGACTATTAGGATGTACTATAATGAAGTGCTTTGGATAGCCTGTGGACTTTTTCTTTTTTCATTTTCTTTTTTTTTTAAAAAGTAAATCTGGATGGAAGGATTTGAGAGTAGACCTATCAGCAGATAGTTAATAGAGACAGCTGAAACTCATACATTGTCAATAACCATTAAACACCTACTGAACATAAAATACTATGCTGGGGCTAGGGGAGTTATCATGCTACTGCACAAGTCCTAGCTCTTAATCTTCAAATGCAATGATGAAATATGAAAAAATTATGAAGTTAAAAATTTTAGTTCCATAAATTTAATGTAAATAAAAATATGCTAGTCCATCTTAAAATTTTTTGTTTACTTATCAGTGTACCTCATTTTTTATTCAATAATACAAGATGTCCAGTCAGCAGATATAGGCTGCCTTTAGAGTCATTTTATCAATGTTAATAAGTAATGGAGAGGCAACCCTAGTCTGCAGTCTGCTGCAATACACAAACTAAACAGAGTTTCTAACAGATCACATTTGATCATTTCTTCTTTTGGGCATTCTGGAAGAACTGGAGGTTACAGATTTATTATGTATGTCAAGCAATGACATATATGCAAGAGACTGAGGATGATATGAGCATGATCTTATAGTTTACATAAATAAGTCACAATAACTGAAGTCAAAACCATCATAATTAACATATAGTGATAATATAGACTAAGAACACTCCTAGAGGTGGTTAGAGCTATCCCAGATTAAGAGGATAAGACAGATCATTGTGTTTGCTTCTCAGATAGTGATATCTCATATTTATACAGAAGACTTTAAGGCTTCAAGGACCTGGGATCATGCTAGAAGGGGTCAAGGGAGTGGATTGAAGTTGTTCCCTGATCAATTTAATGACCTTTAGGGGAGGTGAGCCTTAGATGGAGATGTGGGAATCCCTTTCACTGACATAAGTTTCAGCCCCTCAATGATATTGCAGTTTTGTGAGTTGCTAAGGATTAAATAATTTTTTTAATTGGCTGAAAAATTTATTACCATAAGATCAATTTTTCTGAACTTAGCTAAGCTAGGTCCTGGAGAAGAGACTATTATCCAGCCTATTCTCAGTCTTTTCTAACCTGGACTCCCAAGAACTCAGAACCATTGACATGACACAGTGAAACACTGGAAAACATTTCTGGTGGAGGTGTGGTCACAGGAAATAAGATTTAAAATATATACAATTCAAAAAAAAATACAATGTAAAATATATACAATTCAGGGAAGCTAGGTGACACAGTATATAGAGCACCAGACCAGGAAGTCAATTAGACCTGAACACATTGATGCAGAAATTGTTAAAGAACCAAAACAAATGGGGAACAACATGTTCAGTAGTTTATTATTAATAATTCAGTGTTTTCAGAAAAGGAGCATCAAAAACAATAATAATCTGTTGAACTCTATCTCCTCTGATGGGTAGAAGTTGTGGGACCTGAGACTTCAGAGAAACCCCAATGTGATCTGTCCAGTCCTAGAATGAGCAAGGCCATGGGTTTTCCCTAGACTGAACTGCTGTCTGTCACAATTCCGGCTTCTTCTGACATAGCTCAAGCTTCCTCTGACAGCACAAGGCTTGACTTCTTTGCCTCTTCAGGATCTTATTTCACAAAGCTGCAGCTGTTCCAACTGAGACAGAGGTAAAAAGTTACTTCACACTTTCTCCAGGTTTACTGTACCATAAAACAAAAGCCCAATATCTGTTTTTTTAAAATGCTGACAAGCTCTAAAAGTTTCATTATCTTACTTTTGTAGGAGACAAAGGGACAAGGGGCACTACTTTGATAGTTTTGATAGTTTATTGATAAATCTATCTCAAAAATTATTATTTGATGAAAAAAGTTTACCCATGGTCAATACTCTCAATTATCAAAGTTTGATGTGTCTACTAAAACATTTATTATAGCATGGTGCTATCTGCCAATAAGGAATTCAAAAGGAGGACCAACTCAAGTGCTTGAAACACTGTCACATGGCTCAATATCAGAAATTGCTATGATGTTATCAGTGGAAAAGACATCAAGGAAGCAGCACTAATACCTACTTTGTCCCTGTACCCTAAGGACCAAGTGAGCTTTCATCTGAGTTTTCTCCTGTATTAGAATATGAGCTCCTTATAAACAGACACCATCTCCCTTTCTGTTAGCCAAGGAGGTGCAGTGGATAGAGCACCAGGACTATCTGAACTCAAATCTAGCCTGAGACATTCACTAGCTGAGTAAACTGCTTAACACTGTTTCCCCTCGGTTTCCTTATCTATAAAATGCCTTGGAGAAAGAAATGGCAAATCACTACAGTTTCTTTGCCAAGAAAATCCCAAGTAGGATCATCAAGAATTGGACAAGACTGAAAAATTATTGAACACCACGATCTTACTTTTCTATCTCCAAAACAGTGTTTTATACATAGTAAGGTCTTAATGTTTTATTCATTCTTCTAGGACTGACAATCTTAGAATTTAAGACACACAGAAATGAAATAGAATCTTGAAATGAAAGAACTTTAGGATCATCTAGTTCAACTATTTTATTTTTATATATGGAATTTGAAGCTCAGAATTAATTTTTAAAATGCATAAAATTTAACATCAAAGTGGAAGAGACAACTGGAAAACATTACAAGAAGGAGGGATTTATGTTGGCCAGTGTGGTCAAGGAAGGTTTAAGAAAAGAGAAGGATTTGATCTGGGACTCAGGATAGATGAATGAAAGGACAGATAAGACAAAAAAACAGAAAGGGGAAACCATTCCAAGAAGAGGGAATAATGTGAGAAAAGGTGTGCAGGTAAAAATAAGAATGGCCTGCTTGAAAATGACGAAGAGGCTGCTCTGCTAGGAGCAAATGGCTCAAGTTTCAAAAACCTATGAGCTTCTAGCTGATGTGACATCTAGTTGTCAATACAGCCCAGTATAGAAGAAGGAGACTATCAGAGTAGAAAGGGAACTTTGGATTAGTCTGTGGAGGGCCTTGATGCCTAAGCATTTTCAATTTTATTCAACAGTTGGCAGGAAATCACCAACAGTTTTTGATCAGGTAAACTCACTTTGTCTCTTTTCTCTTTCTCTGATCTCTCTTTCCTCCCTTTCCTTGCTTCTTTTTGTTCCCTCTCCCAGCCCCCATACTTCTGTTTGTTCAGTTTGTCTCCTTTAACATTTATAATCGGTGCAATCCTAAAGTACAATGAACTTTTTGTAATGTTCATTAAACTTTACCCCTCTTAACTTTATCAGTAGTTTTTTTCAGAAGGGAGGCATTTCTTATTTTTCATTTTTAAAAAGTTAAATTAATATGAAATTTTAATTTAAAGAAAGGGGTGGTCCTTTGGAGAAACATTTTCCTATACTCCTGATGTAAAGAGGAAGAGGGATAAAGCCTGGATCTGTGATTTTATTAGAAGAGGGAACTACCAAGAGAGGAACTTTCTACCAAGATAGATCAATACCCTCTCTGCAAATAACAGTCTTAGTGCACTGGATAGTCAAGTGACTTTCCTCACAGTCAGGTTATATCATAGATGGGACTTGAATTCAGGTTTTCTGACATCAAAGCTGGGTTTCTATCTATTACACCATTCAGAAATAAAGATATCAGATAGGGATGCATGTTTTAAAAATGCCTTCTAAGGTTAGTTAACACAAATGCTTGGTGGAGATTTTTGCAAAGAGAATTTAATTCAGCCAATGTCTATTAAGAACCTGCTTTATTGGGCAGAAGCACTGAGCCAGGTGCTAGAGGAAACCTAAATATTTATATAAGGTGAGCATCTCTGCCTTAAAAGAACCTATAGAATATTAGAAGGCTATAAAATATGTACCAATGACTGGAACACTAATATTTAAAGACATTTGGTTAGGCAAAATCTACATATTCTGAGGAGTCAACCAGGGTAAAACTTGGAAAAATATTGAATTCATAGTTCTTGAAACTGTAGAAATGTTTTTAGAACTCCTTGGTTTCTTTCTATTGCCACATATTGTACTGATAACTTAATTACCTTTAATTTCTCATTGTATTTTATACTGTAGATAAGAGTCAGAGGTTCTGAATTTATAAACTGTAGAATTCAAATTTTAAAGGAGAATGACATTCTACCTGAACAAACATGCTCTTAAGTCCAGGTCTGATTAAAAAATAATTGTTGTATATGATAGCTAGTAACTTTCAGAAATCAACTTTCAGAAATACTATTATCAACATATACTGACCAGATTAACTCCTTGTGTTATACAGTGTTTTATGTATATATATATATATATATATATATATATATATTCTATAAATATGTAAATTTTATTGAAAAGGTCATAAAAATTAAGAGCAAAGATACTCAAAATTAATTTAGCCTTAGATATAAAATCCTTCAAAATTTAACCAATTTAAATTCAGCTTTTGTATAAAACAGTACAAGAATACAAATAAGAAATGTACAGTTTCGTTCTCGGAAAGGTGACACAAGCTTTGTATTTGCAAAAAGGACTAATTTTTAAAAATTCTCTCCTTCAGGCTTTGACAAGATCTTTTATTTTCTCCTAAGTTAAAGGACAAAACCATGAAACATGAGATTTATACTTTAGATTCAAACAGGCTCAGTCCGTGACCTACTTAACAAAGATTATTTTACGGGGTAATATTACAGTAAATCTAGGTGAAAAGTGAGCCAGTTGTTATCACTGTCACATGAGTTGAAGATGCTGTAAATTTCCCATATGTAACTTTGAAAAGGTAATGGAGCCAATTATTACAGCACAGGAATAAAGAAACAAGCTTTGGAAAAAATGAAGGAAATTTTATTCATCTTTAAAACATGAACAATTTAAAAATTCCCTTACTTTTACTAGTTTAAAATGCCTAAAGTTGCAAAATAAATTCTAAATAACTTTATGGAACTAGGATATCGATATATATATATATATATATATCATATATATATATATTCATATATATCATATATATATATGAATTTAAAAGATTTAGGCTTTGCCTATCTCTTTTCACTCTTTCCTATACGTTTAATTATCACCAATATGTCAATACCTTCAAATCTGTATCTTTAGCCTCAACTTCTAACCAGGCCCCTACTTCCATAAATCTGTCTACCTGTTACTTTACAATACACACAATCCATCAGATTGCAAGTTTCTTTAAGTTTATAGGCCATTGATCTACCATCTTCCTAGTCATCCATATTTGAAACCACGGAAGTAATTTTTGACTTGTCTATTGACTTATAGTAAATCAGTTACTCTGACCTGTTGATTGGATCCCATAGTATCACTTATATTTGCTTCTTCCTTTCCATTACTCCTGCCACCAGCTTAGGTCCCACCCTCATAGCCCCTGGACTGATCAATGGGGATAGATTCCTATCTGGTTTTTCTGTCTCTAGTCATCCTCACTCCAAGCCATCCTTCATATCACTGCCATAGTGATTTTCCTTATAGACCACTCTCAAACCAGGACTTCTCCACTCAAAAACTTCAGATTCATATCATCTACCAACATTTTAAATAAATTGGGCCACTGTTCACAGTTCTCTCTCATATTCATGTTTTTATGTTGTTTATCATGGTTAGACAGGACTTTGCCCTTTCCATATCTTCTGCTGAATGCTTCCCCCTTTTTCTTAAGATCCGGAGCAGATGCTACTTCCTTTATCAAGTCTTCCCTGATCTTCCCACCTAGAAGAGAGATTTCCTCAAATCTCTCATAGTACTTTGCTGTATCACATTCTATCCAATATTATTTGTTATTTGAGTCTTCTCTATTTACACACTGAGGATCCTTAGGAAGCAGGGACTAGGTTTTATCTTTGAATTTTCTAGGCACATCTTGCATGTAATAAGGGATTTAATGATAGTAGTTGAATTGTATTAAACATTTAAAAAACTACTACTGAATACATCAGCAGTTAATATCCAAATAAGAAGGGGAAGGGGCAACATATTTTTTGGAAAACACATTTAATAGGAAATATTTTCTATTAAAAAAATTTAGAATATCAGCACTTTGATTAGAAAAATTTCAGTTCACAATAGTTGATTTTGCAGCAATCCATTGTATTAAAAAAAACCTAGGAAGAACAAAAAAATTAACATTTTGTTCATATTATAAAAATATGTATTTCCAGTCTACCAAGATAATTTCAAGCATCTCCAGAAATTTTACCATACTAGCATCACTTTCTTGAATTTTATATAGTCCTTTAGTTTAATTTTTCATTTGTTTTTTAAGCAAAGCAATAACTAGACTGTTATTTGCACAAACCGAAAACTTCCTAATTCTAATTTTCTTTGTATTCTGTTGTTATTCAATTATCTGCCCCCAGAAAATATATATTTGCCAACTTTTGGACCATTCAGAATTAGTCTCTTCTAAAGATTCCAGGAAAAACAGTAGCTATGGTTGAAATCTGATGTGAACGGATGACTGTGTCCCCTTTCCACATCCTCTCTTCCCCTCTACAAACCAAATGATAATGTTTTCACCTCTTGTTTTTTTCAGTTTTAGGTTTTGGTTTATGGGCAAGTTTTAGCTCCATAGTCGTGGACAGTTAAGCAGGCTTGACAAGTTACATCAGTGTCAGGACTATAAGTTCTTGGATCACAAACCACTAAAGAGAAAACAAATATACGGAGTAGATTTATACATTAATGGTAAATACAATCTATCTAGTTCATGCAACTATTAGACTGAGGAACATTTGGTCAATCAGCTGAAGATTATTATTTCTGATAATGCCTCAAATTCTATAGTGAGATGTCTTTAGATAGAAGGGACAAATATTCTCATTAAACTTGATTGTTTTATTAGTTTTCATTCAAGCTGTTTCTACAATGTGTTCTTACAGTGTGCTATTTATATTTTATACTGAACTTTTTTTTCAATTTATTCTTTTATTTATTTTGCCCAAGGCAATTGGGTTAAGTGACTTGTCCAAAGACACACATCTAGGAGGTGTCAAGTGTCTGAGACTGGATTTGAACTAAGGTCCTCCTGATTCCAGGGCGTGCTCTATCTATAGGCACCTAGCTGACCCTCAATTTATTCTTGATAGAATTATTCGAGTCCCCTTCATTGTACAGCCACCTAGATTATGTCTAATATAAATGGAGTCTCATTAATGAATACTAATAGTAAGATCATTATTTGAAACCGTGCATGAAGTTTTACTTCCTTCAGTTACATTTAAGACCATCATGGGATAAATATGGTAGAGAGATGCTTAATCCAATTTCAATTTAGTAAGTCCCAAGTTATTCATTTATTCTTTTGATGATGACATCATATCAGAAAGTATTCTAATTTTATAATTACCGCAGCAGCTAGCACAATCACTGTGTAGAATATCATTTTTCCCAAAGCCTGGTTGACAGCTATCAATGCGTATAACTTTAAAGCTGTGGTCAACATAATGGATATTTGGTATATAGTTAAATTCATGCTTCAGAATATCTGTCTGTTTAAGAAAGAATTCCTCTATGCGATCTCTTGCCTAAGATTTAGAAAATACCAGAAAGAACAATAATCAGTTTAAAAAGCTTATACCAGTGCTTCCTGTTTACCAGATAGTGCAAAAAAAATACAGAACAAGTATATAATATTTTGTACAATAAAGGAGTTCCTGAAGAGCTCAGTGTAAATTAATTCTTTTGTAAATATATTATTTCAAATTCAAGAAGGAAGTCCTTTGTAGTAATAACTTCACATTTACATATTGTTTTATGGTCACAAAGCATACTATTTATTTTATTCAAACGAAATATTATTTTGTAAACATTTTAATATGATTTAAATTTGATTATTCTGTAATTTATCTCCTCAATACATGCAAAAATAATATACCTAAGATAAAGTTTGGGTCACTCTCTTAGTCAAAGACCTTTAGTGGCTCCCTACTGCCTTGAGGAAAAAATGCAAACTCCTTAGGCTGACACTCAAGGCCTCCCCCCACAAGTCTGCTTTCTACCAAACATATCTCATAAGCCTTATCTCACATTCCTTCTTTTCCTGGTCATTCTACATTTCAGACAATTTGTACTAAGAGTTATCTTTCTAAATCAAAACTCCTCTAAAAGCTATCTTCCATGACTACAATATACTTTCTCTTCACCTTAACTTCCTTTAAGGCTCAGCTTTCCAAATCCTTAGTACTAATCTATTCCTCGTTTTTCCTGTATTATACTTATTTGTATGTATGTTGTAAGCTATGTAGAATGTAAGCTATTCAAGGGGCAGTCACCACTCCATTTTGCCTTTGAATTTCTAGAACTTGCACATAGTAGGTGTTATGGTTTGAATTGTGATTACATGCTAGTGGAAAGTCATGATAGAATGGATTCAAAATATTAAATAACTATCTCAAGGGAATTACAAAATATTAAGATAGAATAAATACTTTCTTTTGGCAGATTTGCCCTCCAGATTTTTGGCCTAGCTTATTAAGTATTGTTATTTGAGGGGCAAAACAGTTTAAATGGGGTTATTAGTTAATAATTAAGTTTTTCTCAGGATATATAGGTAGTATTAGAGACAATAAGGCCCCTTTCAGATTTTTAGTGACTGATTATAAAGAGCATAAAACTTTGGTTTATTTTTACCCTATAAAATATATGCCCATTTCAGGCACTGATTGATCAGCAGCATATGAAAAGACCAGGAAACTGGGAAGACAATTGGCAAAGGCCACAGACATGCCCTGGCAGGGAGACTGTAGGAAGAGTCCAATTCTTGAGAGGTTCTCTTTCACTTTCCCCCTTGTGCTTCTTGCAGAATGCAAAGGGAACAAAGGCATTTCTTTTTCCCTCTGCCCTGAAATGGCATTTTGCAACATAAATCCATAGTCCTACATTAATACCAGAATCAGTTTGTATTTTTCTGAGCTTCTACTAAAGATATTGAAGTGTCCTCATGATATAATGATTGGTTCACAACTCAAGGAGTGTTAGGTACTGCAGTATAAAACTAGCAACTGATTGTGTCTGAGGATTAGCCTAACATTGAAAGGCTATCAACACACTACCAGGTTATCCAGAGATTTTTTTAAAAAAAAACTACAGCAAGTCAGGAAACTGTCTACTAAGACATGGGGAGGCTGGAATCTGCATTGGAGACGGAACACTCTCATTGATAGTCATGGATCTTTGGGAATATCTGAAATTTACAATGAAGAGTTTTCCATGGATATCACAGGATCAGAGTCACAGATCCAGAGCTAGATCAATCAGTTTATAAACATTTATTAAGTACCTTTTATGGGCCAGGAACTGTGCTAAGTGCTGGCTCTGAAAAAAGCAGACTAGAGGGGACAATTACTATCTATGCTTCATAGAACATTCAGTTTGCTCCTTCTCCACTCTTCTCCTCCCTTGACTCCCTTTTGTGACAGCCTTTTTTTAAAAATTGTTTTGGTTGCTTTCGTTTTATCTCTGTGCCTGCTCCATCTCCCAGGTGAATTCTTCATGGATATTCTGCTTTTTAATTGTGAGAATTATTCAAGGTTTTATCTAAGACCCTCTTACCTTCTCTCTATAGATAATCTTTCCTGAATAGAAGGGATGCCTTTCAATTGGGGAATGGTTGAACAAATTGTGGTATATGAATGTGATGGAATTCTATTGTCCTATAAGAAATCATAAGGGACAGGACTCCAAAATAGCCTGGAAAGATCTGCATGAATTGAAGCTGAATGAAGTGAACAGAACTGTACACATTCACAGCAACAATAGGTGATGATCAACTATGATGAACAACTTGTTCATTTCAGCAGCACAACAATCAAAGACAATTCTAAAAGACTTGTTATGGAAAATACTATTCATATCCAAAGAAGGAGCTATGGAGTTTAAATGTAGACCAAAGCTCACAATCTTCAATTAGTTATCTTAGGTAATTAAGTTTTTTCCTATTTTTTTCCATTTTTATTTGATTCTTCTTTCACAATACAATTAATATGGATCTATGTTTAGGATGGTTAAACATGGAAGCTTATATTAAATTTCTTTTTGTCAGGGGGAGGGGAGAGGGAAGGAGGGAGGGAGAAAAATATAAAAACTAAAAAACTGATAAAAGATTGTTGAAAACTACCTTAGCATGTAGTTGAAAAAATAAATAAAATATTAAATCTACAGTCTTTCCTGTCTCATTTTCATCTCATCTACTTCCATGTCAATTATTATCTCTTAGGAGTCAAATGATTCCCAAATTTTATCTCTAGTCTCAAACTCTCTCTAAAGAGAGTTTCCAATCTCCAGCTTAAGGTGCTGTTAGAACATGCAAATTGAATATGCCTGAGGCTGAACTTATCATTTTCCTCTCTACATTTTTACTTTTCTTTACAACTTTTCATTTCTATTTATGGCATCCTGACCAGTCAATATTCTGGACTTGTAACCTTGGAGACATCTTTTGAGTCTTCTCTCTCACATATGTCCAATCATTTGGAAATTCCTTTTTATTTTATCTCTACATTATCTCTTGCATCAAGTTCCACCTCTCCACTTAAGTTCAGGCCTTCATTTCCCTTCTACTTCCAAAACTATGACATATGATATTCTTGACTCCCCGGATATAAATGACCCCCTGGTGGGTCTTCCTGACTGCAGTACATCCTTTCATTATCCATCTTCCACACAAAATGCCACATTAATCTTCCTAATGTGCCACTGTGATCAAATCATTCCTCAGCTAAAGAAACAACTCACTGCTGGGAAGAAAAATGTTGGATTTATAATTAGGAAGACTTAAGTGTGAAATCTTCCTCTGACACTTATTAGATATGTGATCAGGGGCAAGTTAGGGTAATCCCTAAGCCTTAATTCCCTCATATTTAAATAAACTCCATGTTTAGAACAAATCCCTAACTTCTGAGAATATTATGCTTGTTCTAACTCTAACTCATCACTATCTGAAGAATAAAGAATAAAAATCTTGTCCTATTTTCATGCAAAAAATAAAATTAAGGATATTATGTATAATAAGAAAGAATCATGATATATTTGAAGTGTTTAACTTTTAAGAAATGTGAAAAAGAGGGGCAGTTAGGTGGTATAGTGGCTAGAGCACTGGCCCTGGAGTCAGGAGGGCCTGAGTTTCAGATTTGACCTCAGGCATATAATTGCCTAGCATGTCATACATGACCTTAGGCAAGTCACTTAACCCCATTGCCTTAAATAAATTAAAAAAAATTTTAAAGAGTTAATGAAACATGAAAAAGAGAAAGAATATTAATGCTGATCTAGTTATATAGTAGAAGAAATTACAAAGCACTTTATACAATCTTTTCATCAAATGAGATTATACATATATACTATTTAGTGAAATAATTATGTATAATGCTCCATAGCTCCATAGCCCTCCTAGTATAACTTTAGAAAGCCAAGAATAAAAAATAATACTTGTCATATAAGTTTTCTTTTTAATTTTAAGAGGGCTTGCCTTGAATCTACTTGTTCTTCAAATATTTCCATGACAATAGTAGAGGCTGCTGTGCAAAAGTTTCAAAATGGACTTAATGAATAAAGAAATTTAGTTGTTTTAATATGTACATGAACCATAGTTTTCATATATTTTTCACCTTGTACTGAAATTCCTACCTGGTGAACTTTACTGTTAGTGATTTCTTCAGAGTCAACAGAAAGTTTTCTACATGTTGCTTTCCACTCTTGTGGAAAAGGTTTTACTAGAGAGAAAAAATAATGGATTCAATAAGGACTGTGGCATCACAAATTCTAAAAACTTCAATGAACCTACAATCCTAAGAATAAAAGGAGGTAGTAATCATCTGGATAATCATTGGTAACTGTGCTTTTCCTCCACCTATGGGCTAATGAGAGAAACTACAGTTTCTTTTGGAGGATTTTGGAGCGCTGGAAGGGACCTCAAAGGATCAAATATGAAGAATCTGAGGCTCAAGAATTAAGTGACCAGGGTCACAGATAGTATGAGAAAGTGTGTGTTGGTATTCAAACATCTGTCCCTCTGACACGAACTCCAGTCCTCTTCTCACTATACCATGGCTTTCACTTATGTTCCCTTTAAAATGACCTAATCCTACAAATGCAGCACTGCTAAAGGTTATATTCTATATAATTTGGTTTGTTTACAAAGTGTTAAGCAATAATACATCAAAATATGAAAGCAAGTGAATCCAAAGTTAATCAAATAATCCAGTGAGGAAAATGACAGTAATTTTAAGATTAAAAACTCCAACTACTACAATGCTAGTTAATACCCATATTCTGTAGTAGGCAAAAGTCTATTTCATAGGGGCAGCTTAGTGGCACAGTGGATAGAGCACTGTACTTGGAATCAGGAAGACTCATATTCCTGAATTCAGATTTGGCCTCAGATACTTCCTAGCCATGAGACCCTGGGCAAGTCACTTGGCCCTGTTCACCTCAGTTAAAAGAAGAAAGTGTCAAACCATTCCAGCATCTTTGCCAAGAAAACCCCAAAATGGGGTCACAAAGAATTGGACATGACTAAAATAATTCAAAAATTCTATTATAGAGCTATTAATGATAATTATACCACTATTTAATAGTTTGTTATAGAGTAGGATTATGCTACCTATTCAATAAAATACCTTAAATATCCTACCTTGAAAGGCTATAAATAGCTCATCCTTGAGGCCATATTTTGGAATTTCAAGGAAATGGCATTTATATGATTTTTCTTCAATGTGGCATGACAAATCAGAGATGATTTTATCTAAGATCCTCATCAATAATTTGAAGAATTGAGAATTTTTTTTTCCAGTACAAGATTCTGTGGTAAATCTTACAGTCATCTGATATACATAATTAGGTTCCCGGTATCCTAAAGCAGAGGGATATATGAATAATGTGTATTCAGTATGATTTCTTTGCTACACACATCAAAGTTGCAAATAAAAAAAATTTACCAGACCAGAAAAAGTGCCTTATACCACCTTGTCCCTTCATCCAAGATCCATAAATTATCACAGAAATAAAATCACTATTCTTATTACTGTGCTATTGGTAATGATTATGAGGAATACAGAAGAACATGAGAAGATTTATAGGAATTGATGCAGAGAAAAGAAAGCAGAACCAGGGAAACAAAGAATACAACTGTAAGACTGAAAATGAAAAGACCACCAATTCATAACTGGAACTTAGAAAGAACTAATCTTTGCCCCAGAGAATATCTTTGCCTGCTCTCTCAGTAGAAAGCTGGAGTCATGGCAGTGAACTGTGATCATTGTGTTAGTCAGTTTTTTGAAACTTTTTGTTACAAAGAAGGCCTCTTCAATAAAACTGATCATACTCTGTGATACAACAATACCAACACTAGGTCTGTACAATACCAACACTAGGTCTGTTTCCAGAAGAAATCATAAAAAAATAGGAAAAGTCCCACATGTTCCAAAATATTCAGAGCATCTCTTTTTATAGGAGCAGAGAATTGGAAATTAAGGGGATGCCCATTAATTGGGGAATGACTGAACAAGTGATGATATATCAATGTTATGGAGTACTATCTTTCTATAAGAAACCATGAATGGTCAGACTCCAGAGAAGCATGGAATGAATTACAGGAATTGATGCTGAGTGAAGGGAGCAGAACCAAGAAAATATTGTACACATTAACAACAACTTTGTGAGTTGATCAGTCTTAATGGATGCAGTTCCTCTCAGCAGGTCAGAGAGCTAGGACAACCCCGCTATGGACAATGTTATCCACATTGAGAAGAAGAAAAACATTAAAATCAAACAAAACCTTTAGAATCTGAATGAACACTACATTCACTTTTAAAAAATTTCTCATGTTTTTCTTTCCTATCTCATAGTTTTCTTTCTTTTCCTTTAATCCTAATCCCTCATACAGAAAATGACTAATTAGTAAACACGTTAAACACAAATGTGAATGTATAATATTCACCAGACTGCTGCTGAGGGGAGGGGAAGTGGGAAGGGAGGGTGGAAGGAAATTATGTAACTTAAAAATATGCAAATGCATGTGGATGAATGTTGAAAAACTTTTGGGGTAACTGAGTGGCCCAGTGAAGAGAGCACTGGCCCTGGAGTCAGGAAGACCTGAGTTCAAATGCAGACTCAGACACTTAATAATTACCTAGCTGTGTGACCTTGGGCAAGTTACTTAACCCCATTGCCTTGCAAAAGCCTAAAAAACAAAAACAAAAAACAAAAGAAAAAAGAAAAACTTTCATAATGTGTAATTGGAAAGACAAAATAAAACAAAAAAAAAGAAGGGCTCTTATAAGGAATGTAATACTTGTCAGATGGATTAAGTAATTACTTATCTCAGACAGAGAGACAATTGCTAAATTGAAAAGAAAAGTATAAAAAATTAACAACATTGAGCCTTCCTCACTTCCCATAGTTATTTTCTGTACTTGCAGGCCTGTTCTGAAATAGATATAATACAATGAAGAAACAAAACTATACACTACTATTTGTTGTTGCATTATTTTCTTGAAATAGGGTCGTGGAAATGAACAATATTGTAGGGTGAATTTGTGAATTCATTTGTGAATTAGCAAAACAGTATTACGATTATCAGCTCAGTTCAATCTTGTGAAATAGGATGGTTATTTTTTGCCTGGAAAAGTGGATTTAAGCAGAGGAATCCCTGATTTTCTGAAATTCTTTCCATGGCCCACTTCCACACAGTGTGTGCTCCCGCTCCTTTCTGAAGAACATAGGCTCTGGGGTTCCTTGATGAAAAACATATCCCTTGCTGAGAAGATACAGCAACTCCTAATTGCTTGAGGAAATGAAGCATCTATTAAACATTTACTATATCCAAAGCACTGTGCTGAGTCCTGGGGATATACCTAGAAAAAGTCAGACAGTCCGTGATCCCCAGTGCAAGAGACAATCCAGATGAAAGGTTTCAGCTACAAGTGGGGTGGAAACGTTCCATGGTCTTTAGATCACAGGGGCAAAGTGGAGGATAAGACTTCTCTGAGGTCATTTCCAATGATGACATTATCATAGATTCTGATGTTAACCATCTGGCAGTGCCAAAGACTTTGGTGACAAGAACGTTCCTTTGTAGTGCTCCCCACTGCCCAAGTTTGCATTGAAAATGACTGGTTCCTGGAAGATATGGGGAAGGCTAATAGATTATTCTCTCGCCTTCTTTACTGGTGTGTACTTTCCTTCTCTTGGACTTCCAGGTGGAGGAAGTGATTTATCTCTCTTCCCCACCTTAAACGGGGTGGCTACAAGATCATGCCAAGCAATGACTGTTTGCTTGGGTGTGCTCCTGAGCTATTGGAGACTTTCTGATGCTTTAAAGCATCAGAAACCCCGAGCACTGGACACTTTCATCCTTGACAATTACCTTCTGACTCCAAAGTCTGGAGACTTTGGGGTTAATATCTTAACACCTTAGCAATTTTTGCAGACAAATTTTCTGTTCTTATTGCACCAACTTATTCTGCCTACTTAGACCATGTGAAGGGAAGGTTTCAGCAATAAAAACATTTGATAAGAAAGTTAAGATTTGACATGCCTAAACATTCTGTAGATTTGCTGCTCAGTGGTTTCAGTTGTATCTGACTCTTCTCAATCACATTTGGGGCATTTGCAAGGATGCTGAAGTGGTTTGTCTTTTCCTTCTCTAGCTCATTTTACAGATAAGGAAACTAAGGCAAAAGGGCTAAATGGAGGCAGCTAGGTGTTGCACTGGACAGAACACTGGCCCTGGAGTCATGAGGAACAGCCTCACACACTTAATAATTACTTAGCTGTGTGATCTTAAGCAGATCACTTAACCCCATTGCCTTGTAAAAACCAAAAAAAAAAAAAAAAAAAAAGTTAAATGATTTTCCCAGGGTCACTTGGCTAGTAAGTAAGCATTTGAGACCAGATTTGATCTCAGGAAGTAAGTCTTCCTGACTCCAGACATGGCTCTGTAGCTTCTGAGCCACCTAGCTACCTGTTCTATAAATCAGTTATGCTCTACATGATAATTATAGTTCAATCACACAACTAAGTTTCAAATCTTATATACTGACTAAAATGCTTTTATATACTTACCAAATACCACAAATGTATATGTGTTATATATCTTTTGTTCTTTTTGGGTTTCTTCACTGATGATTTTATAAGTAAGAGTACATATATATGATCCAGACAAAAATGCTTGAAAATTTGTAATCATTAGATTTCCTGTTGAAGTTAGATTTATATGATTTTTCTCTAAATAGAAAGAGCAAACTTAAGAGTTAAGTATATAATTGATTCAACATCTAATGATACACACATTAATATCAAATCATCAGTTTTACTAAACTAAATCTTGTATAATCTTGATTTTGCTGAATTACAGAAATTTTGCTATATTTACAGGAAAATAGGCATTGTGACTATGGACACTTTTGGATCATAAGAGTTTTACACTTTAGATATCTTTCATACTAAATTTTTTTCTGAAAAATGCTAATTATACCTGGTAATTTATCTATGCCTATAATTCAGATGAGGCAGCTAGGTGGCGCAGTAGATACAATGCCAAGCCTGGAGTTAGGAAGACTCAATTTCATGAGTTCAAATCTGCTTTCAGAATACTAGCTATGTGACCCTAGGCAAGTGATGTAACCCTGTTTGCCTCAGTTTTCTTATCTGTAAAATGAATGGAGAAGGAAATGACAAACCAGTATCTTTGCCAAGAAAAACCACAAATGGGGTCATGAAGAGTGGGACGTCACTGGAAACAACTGAATCACAACAAACACCAATAACAATCCATTCAGATATGAATTTAGCTTTCCTGGAGTACCATAAATATCTGAGAAATTGGACTCTTCTAACTTTTCTCTTGCTGTCCTTGATATCACAAATTCTCCTACTCATAATAAAGATACTTCTTTTTCATGACTACAATCAATTTCCAAATTCAGTCCTTTTGACTTCTGCAGTCTCCATGACTTTCAACTTTCAACTCTTTCTTGGACTATTACAATAGTTCCCTAAATTGTCTCTTTGTTCCCAGACTCCATTCTTTTCAATTTGCATTTTATTTATCTTCAACATCATCCCCTGCTAAAACCCTTTAGTTTTTAATCCCCTGCTTACTGAATGATAGACCTATTCATTCTCCTGGTACAACAATCCAAAACTATCATTATAGGTTTACACAGTCATACTTTAAAATTATAGTTTAAAATTTGGCTTTTTTTAACCCTTTTACTTAAATGTTCACACTATTTGGGCATATGTCCCATGGGGGGGGTCAAAGAACGAAATATATACAAAAAATATCCCTAATAGTACTTTTTTTTGTAGCCAAAAACAAAGCAGAACTAAAAACTGAACAAAGTGAACCCATTGATTAGAGAAAGGCTGAACAAGCTATATGATATAATGGAATTGTATTATTCCCTAAGACATAAATATGAATAATTTGGGGAAATGTGGTAAATCTTGTATCAAATGAACCAAAGTAAGTATAACTTGAAGAGCCAACATACTCAATGACCATAATTTAAATGGAAAAAAAAGGATGTCAGGATAAATGCTACCTTGGTCCCAAGGAGTAGATGTTAAGTATCTCCTTCCCCTCAGAGATGGGTGACTAAGGGTATGGAATACTGTAGCTAGATGGCAGAATGTACTAGACCTAGAGTGAGGAAGACTCAAATTCAAATCTGTATTTAGACATTTATACATTGTATTACCCTAGGCAAGTCATTTTAACTTTGTCTGTCTCCGTTTCCTCAGCTAAAAAAATGGGAATGATTACAGTCCCTGCATCTTAGAGTTAGGAGGTGAGATGGTGTTGGCAAAGTGCTTTACATTTTTCAAAAGATTGAATAAATGCTATCATTCCTGTTAATAGACATATGTCATGTCAGTAAATTCTGGGCTTTGGTGACTCTATTGAAAAAACAAAAGGCATCAAACTTACCACCACCAAAAGGCAAATTCAACGTTCTTGATCTTATCCTGTTCTTTCCTGCACCTGGGCCTTTGCACACACTTTTCTTTATATCTGAAATTGTCTCTTTTCTCTTCTCTGACTATTGAAAGAAATCCTTTCAAGGACCAGCTCAGATGCCCGCTCCTCCACGAAACCTCTTCTGATTCACCCTTCCTGAAATAATCTCTCCCTTTTCATTCCTCTTATGATCAAATCTCTCCTGTGCAGTATCACATTATAACATGCTATTGTTATTATCTAATTCTTTTCCCCCTCCAGTAGATTACAAGCTCCCTAAAGGCAGAGACTGAGTCTTGTTTCATTTCATTTTTTTAGAAGCAATGCCTAGCATTCTATCCACTATGCCATGTTTCCCTGGACAAGTCCCTTAATCATGCTAGATTTCAGTTTCTTCAATGATATTGTAAAGGGATCATAAGATTACATATTTAGGGCTAGAAGGGACCTTAAAGACTATCCAGTGTAAATTTCTAATTTTTACAAATGAGGAAAATGAGGCACAGAATTGTTAAGTGACTTGCCTAGGGTCACACAGCTAGTAAATTTAGAATTTGAACCCAGATTTTCCTGACTCTGAGGTTATCTCTCTTTATACACTATCCCATGCTACCTCTCACTAGCTACAAAATGTAAAAACCTAGAGAAGGACTTTACATATTTACTGTTCTCTACAAATGGTCCATCCCAGAGTGGTTCATGTAATGACAGTTAACAGGAAACTATTTTGATAGGTTAATAATCACTATTTGTTACAAGAATCAGGTCAAACAAATAGTAAGCAGGAAATGAAGAGACTGCAGTAACAGAGAACTTTGAAATAAAGTGGAAAAACATTTCTTTTTATCCACTGTAAAAGTGGAACACTGCTTCTATGGAGGATGGCTAGATTTCTCTGGAATAATAAAATAAAAATTTCAACACATAACCAAATAGTCAGGGATATATATTTTTGCAAAAAGAACTGCCAATTTGGGATATGATACCTAAATACTTATAGCATCACCTAATGCCTTATAATTTGCAGAGGCAGATTACCAGTGTTACCCCTACCCAGGGTTTATAGAAAGCAGTGACCAAATATAAGGTAACTTTCTCCAAGGAGAGAGCATCTTAGAATTATGAATTAGATTTGGAAGGGAGGGAAGAGGTCACTTGTTCTCAGTAGTAAGGCCAGGAAGAGCAAGTAAAACTGATTAAAATTCTATGGCCTGTTTATTGTTCTATGCAATGCTTTATAAAATGCTAACATTATTAAAAATGAAGGCAAATTTTTTTTAGTTTTGTCTCTGTCTCCCTCATGACTTGATACAATGACTTGGATATAGCAGACACTTAATAAATGGACTGGTTTGGATTAAATGAACTCAAAATAATTTACCTCTTAAATGCTTTCCATTTGGTCCAATCCACAAAGATATTGGGTCTACTATTTCTGTTTGAGAAAGCTCCATATCCATACAGGTAAGAAGTGGACTATTTTGGTGCATTTTTACATAGATTTTCACTAATGTATAAGACAAAAGGCAAATAACAGCAATACAGTAAAAATGACATAAACTACCTAGCTCTTCTCTATCTTTAAATTACTATAGTAAATTATTAGTGTTTCATTATTAAAAATCAAATGTTCCCAAAGAAAAATAAACTACTTTCAATATCAAAGTTGGTGCAGTAGAGTCCTGGAGTAAGGACAACCCTGGCCTCAGACATTTAATAATTGCCTAGCTGTGTGACCTTGGGTAAGTCACTTGATCCCACTGCCTTACATAAAAATTAAAAGTTAATCAAGATCCCCTTGAATCCAGCTTCTTGCTTCTATAATCCATCCCCCATCTGGTAAATTGATATTCCAAAAAAACAGGTCAGATTCTATAGGATAGCCTGTAGAATAAAATAAAAACCTCCTCTTTCTGGCATTTAAAATCTAAAATCTCACTCTACTCTGTCCTTCCAAATAAATTGGGGATTTAAAACATTCATTTCCCTTTCTACAATTCAACCAAACTCTCCCACTTACTGTTTCTCTTTAGAAAACAATTTATCTCCAAACTCTGGTCCTTTTGCAAATACTGCACCCTTCCCCCACCCCAGAATACATTTTTCTCTTCAATCGTTTGAAACCCCTAGCTCCCTCAAAGCTCAGCTCTAAGGAGGTGGAAGCCTGATTCTCCCTTCTCCACCTTGGTAACATCTCATACTAATTACTTTGTATTAATTTAGTATATATTTCGCATTTATTAAGCTATGATTGGTCTTTCTACACACACACACACACACATACACACAGACAAAGTAAATTCCTTGAGAACAGGGATGTTTTGGTGTGTCTGGGGCATCCCTTCTGTCTGCTATAGACATTGCTCACATTAAAATATTTTCCCTTTCTTTTCTGAGACACTGAATTTTGAACTTTTTTTTTTTTAGAATCAGAAAAGAATCTAGTACAGATTCAGAGCCCTAAAGCATCACAGGTTATATGGGCCAGGAGAGTTGGGAAGGTTTTAGGGAGTTAACTAATTGTGCAGCTTGAGTAGGATTTTCATGGTTGGACCCAATGACAATTTTGGATTCATTGCCACCTCCATATTCTTTGTTTAGAGCAATAAATAGGAATGTAGGAAGCGCTGGTATGATAGCTGCTGTTGACTGTCCTATTTTGTTTCAGATTTAGCAAGAGGACCACAATACCACGTTGGAACACTTTGGGTTATTACAGTTAACTCTCAAGTTCACTGATTCAATCCAGCCTCTCCCCTTCCAGTTTCTCCCCTTTCAAGGCAATCCTCTGAGAAGGAAGATTCTCAAAGCATAGAGCCCAGTCTTGTGAGATTTAGCATCCTCTAAGTGGGAAAAGTCTCCTGTGTTACCTGGGTGTCCTATGTTGCCATAAATGTAGTTTTTGGTTTCTGGGATAGAAAGTTGCTCTCTTACACCTGAGGAAAGAAGCCAATAGGATCTCTTTAGTGAAAGTTAGGGTCTAGGGGAGGTGTATGAGTGAAAGATTTAGTGTCAGAGGAATCGAAGTCGGAATCTGGGTGACCTTGGCCAATCACTTTGCCTTTTGTGCCTCAGTCTGTGTCAAAGGTGGGAGAGGAGACTCGGGCCTTTCAGAAGACTAGGTGGTACAGTGGATAGAGCACCTGCCCTGGAGTCAGGAGGACCTGAGTTCAAACCCGGCCTCAGACAATAATTACCTAGCAAGCCACTTAACCCCATTTAAAATAAATAAAAAAAAAAATAACCCTCCCTTGACCTGCGAGCAACCTGGGTGGTTGGGGTCTGGGATCCCGGTGGGTGCTAGGAGGTGTGTCTGTTCCTCGGAGGGAAGGGATGCGGCCCAGCCTACCTCCTGCAAGGTACAGGACCACGGCAGGCAGCAGGGCCCAGCCTTGCGTCATGGCCTAGAGAAGGTGGGGGTGGCAGGGAGGCGCCGACCCCCGCCGCCTCCCCGCCCACTGCGTGTTCCCAGGAAACGGCTCCCGGCCTTCCGGGCCAGCGGCTGCGTCCGTGCTCGAGGCTGGCTCGGCTGCCGGATGCGGGGCCTCGCGGTGAGGGCTGCATCGCACGTGAGCCATCTGGTCACGTGCCGGGCTGCATCACGTGCTAAGGGGAGAAGCGGCGCGGGGCGGGGCGCGCTGGGAGGCGACGGGCTTGCGCACTGGGCGCCGGACCCAAGGCGAGCCGAGGGCGGCCTCTCTCGCCCCCAAGGGGAAGTTCGTTAAATTGCAGGCAGAAGGACGGGAAGGGGTGGGGGTGGGGAAGGCAAAAGGGAGCGGCCGATTGGCCCCCGCTCAAGGGCCGCCGGCGTGTCTCGCGTGGGAAAGCCCTCCCCATGTCTTCTCACGAAATCTTGCCAGCAAGCGAGCGCCCGTCATTCCTCCTCCCTCGCCCCAAGCCGAAGCCCATCCAGAAGCGCGGCCGCGACAGTGCCAGGCGAGGCCTGCCGGGCGGGGGGGAGGTGTGAAGGACGCTCGCCGCCCTCCTCCGGGTCCCAGCCGGGCCCGCGCAGGCGCGCTCCCCACGCGCTTTGAAGGCAGGACGCAGTCACCGGTTGCCATAGCAACCAAAGCTTGGCTAGTCCCTCCCCCACCCCCACCCCGTGATGACTGGACCAACCAAACGCTGAGAATTCCCCCACAGACAGCCGGGAAACATCCTCAATATAACTGCGAGCCCCAATGTCTTGAGACCCGGCCTGAGGCTCCTTCAGATCCCCGGGCCATGGTGGGGTGGGGATCGACGTGGAGATGAGGGAGATAAGAGAGTGGCCTCTTCCGTTTTTGTAGTCTATTCTTCCCCATAGAGTCACAGCCCCCCCCCCCCCACAGCCCCCCTACACCCCCCCCCCCCCCGCCTATTTCTGATTTTCGGCATGTTTGTGGGTGGGAGAGAGCCCAAGGTTCAGACAGGGTGCAGAATGATGATTTGGGGTGAGATTGAGGGTTTTCAGTTTTAGTTCCTTTGAGCCGAGTCAGTCCTAGGACTCTGTCAGATAGTCCTGGAGGAGCCTTTGTCAGTGATTTTCAAGTTTAGTCAGAGGTGATTTCGCCTCTTTGGCGTTAGTGCGAAAAGGGATTGGGTGAGTCAGACCCACCCTTTGTCGGTTACCCCAAGTCTCAAGATTCGAGTCTCGCTCTCAACTGTCCCCTTTTCTAGAGGAGATGGAAGCAAATTTAGCCCGAATTTATATTCTGTTGCTCGGAGAAGTGTTATTCCAGTTTTACTCATTATTACCATAATGCTCAGTCTTTCAGTAGCTCCCAAATGATGATAAATATTTTTAAATACATGTTTTTGTTAGGTTTGTGAGGTAGAATTAAATCCTAGGAAAGGGATGAGCAAACTAATAACTAACCAGTGAAACTAGATATTTTTCCCACTCATCTTCCAATTTAATATTACAGAGCAGTACTCTCTCAGGACTCAGAAATAGCTAATATTTAATCCAGACTTTTATGAAACAGACTTTGAATTGTGATTAAGGCATATATTTAAAATACATTTGCAGGAGAGATATAAAGGTATATTTAAAGAACCATTCATCCTCACACCATCCCTGTAAAGTTTTACAGTTCCTCTTCTGCTACTTTTGATATGCTATTTTTGCCTTTAGAAACTAACAAATAACAAATTTCCCCTTTTTTTGAACTAAAATTAAACTTTTACAGCAGTTCTATGAAACTGGCATTATCCTTAGAAACTCCATCCAAAACAAGGCATGGAGACGCTATTTTGTCATGACCTCAAAAGAAAAATGCAAGTTTATCCATTCATTCAACATTATTATTCAGCATCTACTGGGTAGAAGATATATTTAGATGCAAAAGAAAATAAACACAAAACCAAAACGTATCTTCTTTAGCTGAAACTGTGAATATATTCTGACAAGCCCGGCTAATGTAGTAAAACTCAGCATTATTAACAACTTTCAGCTCCAAATATAGGACACCTACATGTGCAAAAAAGCAAAGTGCATTTCTAATAAAGACTTGCAATAGCTTCTTTTAGAATCATTCATTTCTGCTTTATTTTGGCGACTGATGGGGACAAGTGCCTTTCACTCTGTGTGCATTTGGTATTAATTTATCTGAATTCATATTTTCCTTAAAAATAAGTTTAACAGCAGGAATTTTTTTGTCTTTGTATATCTAGCAAAGTTTTTAACACATAGTAGGTAGGTTTAACAAATGTTTGTGAAATGAATAAAGACATCCCAGAAAGTGGAGAAAAGTGGAATATTTAACTCCATAAATGAAAATACTTGCTTTGAGAGGACACCATGACAGAGCCTTTGCTAGATGCTGAGCTTTTCAGAAAATTCTAATGAGAATTACTGGCACAAAGAATTTGGAACCAGAAGAGAATTTAGAGATTACCTAGTCCAGTCCTATTATTTTACAAACAAATGAACTGAGGCCCAGGCCACTTAAGTGACTTGTCCCTTATTGACATAGTTGCAATTCAGATCAGTCCTCTGACCCTAAATCTACTACTACTACTACTTCTCTTCCTCTCCCTACCCCTTCGGATATATTTTTGTACATCTCATGATACTAAACAAAAATGCTGACATAATTTGTAGGTGCAGTGGTTTATAGTGCTTAGAAATTAGGGCTTGAAATTAGGAAATTAGGAAGATCTGACTTCAAATCCCACCTCATATACTTGCTGTGTGAACCTAAGCAAGATATTTAACTTCTCTGGGACTCAGTCATTTGTAAAATGGGGATAAAAATAGAACTTCAGAGGCTTATTGTGAAGATCAAGTAAGAATGTGTGTAAAGTACTTTGGAAACCTTAATGTACTTTGTGGTTGAGTTATATCCAACTCTTTTGTGACTCCAATTGGGGTTTTCTTAACAAAGATACTGGAGTGGTTTGCCATTCCCTTATCTAGTTCATTTTACTGTGGAAGAAACTGAGGCACCTGCTCAGGAAGTGTCTGAGGACACATCTGAACTCAAGTAGATGAATCCAGATTTGGTATCCAGCATATTATTAGATAATGAGTTTTTTTCTCCTGACCTATTAATGGATCAGTTAATCTGCCATAGTTTTCTTGACTCAAAATTAGTGATTAAATAGGTGTAAATGTTTTGTTTTATGTTTACATTCCACAAGACAATGCTCTTATACTTTAAAACAGGAATTCTTTGGACCATTGATATATTTAAAGAGATCTATAAATTTGGAAAATATTACATCTTTATTTTAAGATAACTGGTTTCCTTAGAAATCTTATGTATTTTATTTTTTGCATTTAAAAGTATTATTCTGAAAAGGTTTCTATAGGTTTTCCCAGCTGCCAAAGATGACTATGATACACACCCAAAGGGTTAAGAACCTCTAATCTAAAACATTTTTTTGAAAACAAATCACTTTTATTTTGAACTTAATTTTAAAAATTGATTTTTCCATATGCATAGTAAGAAGATTGTACACAAAACTATAAATCTCTCCTATACAGCTTGTTTTTCTAAACATATTCTTAGTTTGTTTTTGGTAGTTATAAATATAAAATACTCAAAAAAATCCAAGTGTAGCACCTGAGGGCTTGCCTTAATGAGGCCGAAGGCCAGTGGCAACTTTAGTCACAGGGAGGCCAATCTTCTCCAACTTTTTTGAAAACACCACTTTGAGTGCATGAGGTCACTTGGAGAATTTATATTTAGTTTTTTCATTTAATTTTTAAGATTGCTGTGATCAAGAACACAAAGGAATAAAATATCTAAAATAGAAAGGTTAAAAAAATTAGTGTTTTGAACTAAGTGAATTTTAATGTCTCTCTGTTTCCAGTCTACTTTTACATTTAACAATCAATAGCCTCTTTTAAGCTAGGTGTTAAAGAAGGTAGCTGGACACATGGTAGTATCTCTGCCCTCGAGTAGCTTCTAGATGGAAATATGGAAGGGGTAGGTAGAGATAATTATGCGAATAATTATAATACAAATTGGAATATAAATTCTAGTAGGAGTCCAGAATGAGCAACGTATTAGGAATCTGTGGGAAGACAATGAAAGCACATCTTAACTGCTTTGAAAGGGGAGTTACAAGAAAACAAACCAATAAACAACCAAAAAACAAAACCCCCAAGCCCTCCTAAAAATAATATAATATATTCACACGCCTTCTTCTACCAGGAGTTTTTGTAACTATTTTAATTCAGTCATTAAGGCAGAGGTTACAAAGTAACAAAGAAGCATCCGCTCTTCCCCGCAGCCCTTGTCTCTTTCCTAAAAGAGGCTCACGTTTTGGTTCACAAGTGTGACATCGGAAGAGGGAAAACCAAAGGGAATATATGCTTCTCAGGCGCCCCTGTGTAATAAAAGTCCTCTAGAAGGCCGCCGCCAGCCAGCGCCGCTCTAACCTCAGCCACAGAAGCCGTCCCTAGTTCCTGTCACTTTAAAGCCCCGCTGACGCCACGCGAATGTATCCAGAGGGGAAGTCCCTGCTCAGGGAATCTCCCGCCAGCTGCGGCGCAGGATCCCAGCGGCTCCGGAGGAGCACGTGGAGCAGCCCCAGCCCCGGCCCCGGCAGCAGCAGCAGCAGCAGCAGCAGCAGCCCCGGCAGCAGCAGCAGGATGGAAGGTGAGAGGCGAACTTCATTCTTTTGAGGAGTCTTTGAAAAAACTCCATCGGTTAAGGGGGGCCCTTCTCTCGGTTTTTCTTTTTATTTAGCAGAAAGTAAATATCCATTTTTAGAGGGCAAAGGCATGAAGGTTTGCACCCCTTTGGTGCAAATCCCTTTTGCCTTCTTTAAGTTTTTTTTTTTTACACGGAGGTTTTTAGGAATTAGATGGCAGCCCGTTAGACATCCAGGAACCCACTAAGTTGTGGGTACCCCATTGCTACAAAACTAGGAAACAAAGCCAAGTGGCCACTGGGATTGGGCTAATGGTGAAACATTAGTTGTGAAGCAAAAGCAGCTACTCTTTTTTTGCTGTTGATATTTAAAAGCCAATTCAGTAAGGAAAACAGTTTACAAGTTATTTTTGTTGACGTGTATCGGTTTCTCGGAATCAACTTCTCTTTAACTTCTCACCGACATTGTCCAAACCATCTGCCATTAAATTCGGCTTGACCGTATGGGAAATTTTCATTTTATACTATCTTAGAAAAACTACATGCTATCTTTCTTTCTTTCTGGTGAAAATTTTTTAGTGAGTGTTTCTTTGAAATTATGAAGATCTGAACTCTGATATTCATAAAATCCCACTCAAAGTGACATTTTCAGCTTTGAGAAAATGAGCAATCTGAGTTTCAGAAAATTTGAAAATGGCCTAAGTAGCTCAAGTTGAAAGTGTTCATTTGAGGGGTTGGGTTTTTGAAGAATTTGTAAGACAAAATATTCTCCCTTTACAAGAAGGTAAGTCGAAACCTCAAGTTGTTGAAATGTTTTTCCTAAATGTTTTGAATATCATGAACTTATTTTCTTTTTTCAATTGAAGGATTTCTGTTAGTGCTAGCGAAAGCTTTTTTGTTGGTTAAGAATGAGAGTAACATGTGAATTATGAAGTAGCATTCAAGTTCAGCCATATGATAGTTTATTGAAAGGTAACTAATCTGTAATTGACTGTCTCATAGCATAGTTGAGTGGACTATCAGTCATCATAATCTTGGGTTCTTTCAGTTTGCTTTCTTTTCCTAACTTAAAAAAATACTGTTACCTGTCCTGATCTATGAAAACATTTCTGTCCAATTAAAGCTATCTTTTCAGTCAGCCAGCACCAAATGATGGAAGGTGAGCCAAGATATTTGGTTTGTTGAATAGAAAATTCAAAATGTCTGATCATCATAGCGTTTGAAATGTCTTTTCATGTGAAGTAGCCTGCTTATTTGCTAAAATATCAGGATGTTGGGTTAAATGATTAAGGTGTAGATTAAAACCACTATAAGAAAGTCTGAATACATTTTCATGTATTTTTTAAAAAGTGAAAACTGCAATGGTTAGAAATGCAAAGGAATAAATCTAGACTGAGAAAAATGATTTTTTAAAAGGTCTATTTAATACATTTCAAAGCAGCAATTATGTACTTTTCAAATGGAAGGACTTTATCACTTTAAGAATTTGTTTCTACAAAGGTATCTTGGATAACTGGATTTTCCCCACCCTTAAAAGTGCTGCTTTCATTCATTTCTTGTGGAAACTTGCAAAGTCCATGGGATTGAGGTGGTTGGCTCCCTTCATTTTGATAACAGTGGATTTATTTTATATAAAGAGAAGGAACAGATTTGTCTGAGAAGTGGAACTTAGGATACCTTTCTTTTAAATGGTGTTTTTAGAGAAGAATAATCAAGGAGGAAGTAAAGAGGCAGAGGTGCTGTTTGAAAAAGCTATATAAAAATCTAAATTAATTATGTACACATTTTAATAAGTAGAAAATGAAGAATCTTGTGATCAGTTTTGAATTTAGAGATGTCCAGGGTTAGGTACAATTTTCTTTACACAAAAAACACCCATTGTAACAAATGAATACCAAGAACTTAAACCAAAAACACCACAAGAAAAGATGATGGGGTATATTTGACTTGGCCAAATGCAAGCTTATTGAGGGCAGGGCACTGTGGAATAAGTGACACCTAGTTCACTGTGGGCACTTACCACTGTTTGATGTGGCTCTCTCTTTTTTTTTTTGGACAGGTAAAATAATAAATTTAGGTATTTTAGCATTTTTAATTCCACTTCTATGTATTGGGATTTGTTCTCTTTCTGATATGATATAGTTAAAAAGAATGCCATTGAATTCCATTTTTCCTGTCCATATTTTGGGGTGATGGCAAATTTAACATCTTTTACCTGTTATAAAATTGTGACTGAAGAATGCAGAGAAGATACTTGAAGCATAGAAATACATGTAGTTATTTGTTTTCCTTCTGTACTGAGGGCATCAGATGAAAGGATTTTTGAAAGCGGCTAGCTAGGAAGTTGAACTCTGGACTTGAATGTAGGAAGAACAAAGTATAAATCTTGCCTCAGATGCTTACTGGCTACATTACCCTGAACAAATCACTTAATTGCTCTGTGCCTCATTTTCCTCATCTGCAGGTATGGTGGGGTGGGGAGAGATGTTAGATTTGATTACCTTGAAAGTATCTTTTAGTTATAAATCTGTGATTTTATGAGAAATGGAAATCTTGACATATTAATGCAGTAATATTAATTCATATTATAAATCAAACCTTTATCTTTGCTCAAAATTTGTGACAAAATACTTTTCCACTAAAGACTATTTTTTAAAAATTTACTGAAGTGGGATTACATTGTTATTTTTTAAATAATCAATTTTTGGATATTTTTATAATATCAGTTATTTGATATTTCAATCTAAAAGCATTTCACATAAGTATTTTTGTTGTATAACTGAAGCTCACCTTATTAATGCTAAACTTTTTCTTAGATTTTCTAATCTCCTTAGAGCATATTAAATGTAATTTTATCATTTCATCATGACAAAGATTCATCATAAAGAATATCAGTTGTGCTAGCTTGTACTAGCATTTTAGGAATATATGAAGTTTTGGTCCATTTAGGAGACGGTAAGTCATAAAAGGGCATTTATTCCTTTGCTAAATGGACCAAATTTGTGCTTTATAAGTATTAGTTCTTCTGTCTGCATGTTTTAGTTCTTATGATTTCTCTTTCTGCTATTTGGTTGATATTGGTGTGCTCTCTGACTTCTGATAGATTGCCTTATTTTCCAAATTTACCGGGGGTAAGAACCTAAGGGCCTTTTCTTAAGCATTGGACTTGGAGTCAGGAGATTTGAGTTCAAATCTAACTTTACACCCTTACTGTCTTTGTAACAAGTCATTTTGCCTCTGCTTCAGTTTCCTTATCTGTCCAATGGGTTTGTTGTGTCGAAAAAGAGAGATCATAATTATAAAGTCTTAGCCCAGGGTCCAACATGGAGGAAATGCTGTTGAAATGCCAGCTCTTATTATTAATTTATAGCCCTTTCAGCATCATCAATAACAATTATCTTCATAAACACGAAGAAGGTTTTTTGATATTTGAATTCCCCTCTATTCTAATTAGTCATTGTCGATAGAAAGTCAACCTTCAATTATTCGAAATTTCTCTCTCTTTCTCAATGTGTGTGTGTGTGTGTGTGTGTGTGTGTGTGTGTGTGTGTGAATACACACACTCATACACAGAGTGTAAAGACAGATAGAGAGAGTCAGAAAGATAGAAAGAGACAGCTGGGACCGAGAGCGAGAGCGAGAGAGGCAGAGACAGAAACAGAGACAGAGAGATATTTATTGAGAGATTTTTCCTCTTCCCTTTTATGAAGCAATATTGTTTACCTATAATTAATAGATAGTTTTATCTTCTAATTCTTAATACAAATTGGGAGTTGTTATAAGCAACCAAATGAAAATTTGCTAATGGTTACTCTTTAGGATTTATGCAGACTTTAAAATCCACTAAATACTTTACCTGTATGATTTTATTTGAAAAACAACTACATAGAGACTGAATGGAGGCTAAAATGAAATAAGATCATGGACTGGGTCTGAAGAACTTTAAAACAAGCCATAAATAATTCTGGGGAGTCCTAGTGAGAACTCAGTTTATTTCAAAAATTAATGCTTTGGGGGGTGGATAGAGTCAGGAGGACCTGAGTTCAAATCCAGCCTCAGACACTTAATAATTGCCTAGCTGTGTGGCCTTGGGCAAACCACTTAACCCCATTGCCTTGCAAAAAATAACAAACTTAAAAAATAATGCTTTTAAGTAGAGATTTTTATTTGGCATTAGAACCATCATTTCTTAGTCTGTAATCATTCAGATGAATGCTTAAATGATTTAAGAACCTAAATGGCATGGAACAGGTACCACCATTAAGGATAAACATTTTGTTCCTTTATTTGGTTAGAATATTATATAATACCAAAAGCACCTACTTTTCTTCACATCTGCAAAGATTCAGGAACATGATACTCCTGAAAAGTATGGATCAAATATTGATCAGATGTTGGCCTACCCATAAATTTGGTTTGAGTGGTTCCAAACAAATAACATGCTTTTTTCTGTTGATTATTTGAATAAAGCTTGTTCCATTATAACATTTCTATAGAAAATACAGTTGTGTATATCATCACTTATTTGAAAACCAGAGATTATTGTCAGATCTTCAGTTACTTATATATTCTTTTCAGAATCTCATCTGTTAAATTGCTTCCCTGTACTAATAATTACTAGCATTTATGTAGTACTTACTACAGGTGCTTTGATAAACACTTTATAAATATCTCATTTGAACCTCACAACGCTTAGGAGGTAGATGGTATTATTATTATTCCCATTTCACAGATGAGGAAACTGAGACTGAGAAACTTTAAGTGAATTGTCCAGGATGACAGTAATAAGTGTGTGAGGCTAATTTAAACTCATAGATTCCTAACCTCAAGTCCAGTGCTCTATCCACTGATATCCACTGTTAGCATATTTTTAAAGAGTTAGCAAACTACTTTTTAGTTTGCTAGTTTAGCTTGCTAGGGAGTTTAAGATTCTATGTTTTGGGGGTATGATAAAAAGGTTCACAAGGTGTCCTTTGAATAATCAAAAAAGGATAAAATTATTTTAAATGATCTTAATTTTTATTATATTTTAATTGTCCAAAAATTGGTAATTTACGTGACATATAAAGGTAAGTTTTTGTTAATATTTGATTTACCAGTACACTTCATTTCCTAGTAATATCGAATGAGTTTACTGTTTTTTTAAAAAATCTAAATTGGTGCCTTATTTGTCTAACTGAACAAAATTATTCGAGAATCCAAAGTGATTATTGTATAAGGGATCCATCCCAACCCTACATATAATACGAGATCAGTTAACTTTTATGAAGCAATATTGTTTACCTATAATTAACAGATAATTTTATCTTCTGATTCTTAATACCAATTGGGAATTGTTATTAAGCAACCAAATGAAAATTTGCTAATGGATACTCTTTAGGATTTATGGAGGCTTTAAAATCCATTAAATACTTTACCTGTATGATTTTATTTGAAAAACAACTTTGAAGTAAGTGGTATTGTTAGACTTTTATTTAGCATATTCCTGACAAACTACATAACATGAAAAAAGCAATTCTCCTTCTATAAGGCCTCTGCTGAAAAAATTTGAGCAAGATTCATGTTGATGAGGAAAAAGAACAAAAATGTTAGCTAAAAGGGAATTTTGAATGCTCTCAGTTTACTTTACTCATGGAATCCCCTATTACATCCCAAATTAGCTGTTCTTTTTGCAAAAATATACATCCTTTGACTATTTGGTTTTGTGTTTTTTAAAAAGAAGTTTTCTGTTATCCCAGAGCAACCCAGTCATCCTCCATAACATTACCTTGTGAAAATAGTGTTGCATTTTTCAGTTGGAAAAAAAATGTTTTTCACTTTATTTCATTATTTTCTGTTACTTCAGAATCTGTTCATTTCCTGCTTTCTATATGTTTGACCTGATTTTTTGTAACAAATAGTGATTATTAACTATTATCAGAATATTTGACCTATCATAACAGTTTCCTGTTAACTGTCATTTTGTGAACCACTATGGGATGGATTATGTGTAGAGAACAGTAAATATGTAAAGTCATTCTTATTAACCCATATTTTTTTTCCTCTAGGTTTTTACCTTATATAGCTACTGAGAGACAGGCAACATGAGATAGTATATAAAGAGAAAGCTTGGATTTGAATCCTGCCTCATAAATTTATTAGACATATGACCCTGGGCAGGTCATATAACACCTCAGTTATATCCTCTGTAAAAATTAGGGATTTTTATTTGATAACCTTTAAAGCTCCTTCTAGCCCAGCGTATATGATTTTTGATCTTTTATCAGTGAAAAACCTAAATCTAGCATAATTAAGGTTAAGGTAGACATGGGCAGAGCTAGTTCAGTAAGGACCACAGAGGTTGACTTGTCTAAAGTCACAAATGATTAGAATGAAAAATGGGAGCAAAACCCCAGTCTCCTAACACCTAGACTAGGATTTTTATTCCATGTAGTACTTTCAAATGGCATATTGGTTAAATGAGTCTCATATTCTATGGTTCATTCCAAGAAACAACTCTTACCTTGAAGGTATTATATAAACTCATTTAGTAGAAAAACAAAAAGTAATCTACAAATTTTAAATATTCTCTTTTAAAAAACGGTTTGTAGGACTCATAATAACAAATTGTTGGAATTATAATATTGTAAGACAATTTAATTCCTTAATAAAGATGGTTGAATTGAAAGAAATGTTTTATGCTGCCATATTACATGTTGATAACACTGACATTTCAGTTCTGATTCCCAAACAAAAATCTGCCCTATTCCATAGTCATATTCCAAATCCCATCCATTTGTCCCCCTTTTGCTTTACTTTAGAGAGTAAGCAAAGGAGACTATGTTTGTTTTTATAGTCTTAATTTTTTTCAGTCTATTCACTGCATCATTTAGGCAAAATTTGCTATTTGTTATTCTACTTCATTTTTATATACTTCATTCATGGTTAGCAAACAACGAACCTGTGTTCTAATGCCATTTCAGAACTTAACTAGCTGTATGACCCTGAACAAGTCACTTAATTTCTGTCAATCTCAGTTTCTTCTTCTGGAAAATAGAGGGAACAATAACAGGTATCTTGTGAGGATCAAACAAGCTCTTTGCAAATCTTACAGCACTATATAAATGCAAGCTAAAACTTCTGATATGTGAAGATAAATTGTCACTGATGATTACAATCTTAATTCATTCAACAAATGAGTGCCTGCTAAGTGTTAGGGATTGTAACAGGTGCTGTGTGAAACACACAGTTATGAAAAACACTAAATTATAAATGCCTTGAGGACAGTTATAATAGAGTCGGACAATTCCTCTCCCCTTGGGTCTGCCTAACACCTGCCGGGAGGGGCATGGAGTAGAAAGAGATGTGGGAGTGGAAATTAATAGCACCAGTCCCAGAATCTGACAATCATATTAATAGTTACTCACATTTACATGGTGATTTACAAAGGCCTTTACTCACCACAATCCCGTGAGAGTAGCATAAGTATTATTATTATAGGTTCATAACCCATGCATGAAGGGGGCAACTTCTTTATCATGCAGATGAGAAAACTGGAATCTAGAGAAATTAAGAACCATTGTTGATTTTGTAGGGGTCCTGGGAAAACAGGCACACCAATATACACTATTGGTGGAGTTGTGAATTGGGCTAACAATTCTGGAAGACAATTTGTAATTTTGCTAAGAAATATCCATACTCTTTGACCCAGAGATTCTCCTGCTAGTGATATACCCCATAGAAGTTAAAAATAGTAAGAAAAGATCCTTTTTGCACCAAAACATCTCTAGCTCCACTTTTTATAGTAGCAAAGAACTAGAAACAATGTAGATGTCCATCATTTGTGGGTTGGATAGATATGAATGTAGTGTAATATTATTGTGCTAATTACAAAGATTACAGAGAAGCCTGAGAAGACTTGTATGAACTGAAACATAGTGAAGTAGGCAGAACCTGGAAATTGACTGGAGTAATATTAATTGAAAAACAAAATATCTGAAGCTGAAAATTTTGTAATGACCAAGCTTTGTACCTAAAGAAAAGGTATGAAAATATATCTCTTTTCATTCTTTGCAGAAGTAGGGAACTGTGGATGTGGACCACTGAACATACAACTTATCTAGGTTGATGGTTCAAATTCTAGCTCTTATATCTGTGTGACTCTAGTTGCTTCTTAATGCAGAACTGATTTTTTCTTCTTTGTTACAAGGGAACGCTTGTATGGGAAGCAGTATATCTGTTAATGAAAACTATATGAAAACAAAACATAGCAATAAATGTTGAAAATGCTTCAAAGTGTTTCAAACTCTACGTAAATCTCAAGATGCTATGTAAATGTGTGTTATCAATTATTTAATCTAGATCCAGAAGGAGAGATGCTATGGCCTAAATTCAGAAACCCAAATAATCTGAATTACTCTTCCACATTTCTCGTAAAGAAACTAATGATGAGTAAAACCACTAGCAAAAGGAATTATTTCAACTAGGTAATTTTGGGGTTGTATTGAGTCTGCCAAGTCATCTTTTAGCAGCTTTAAAACAATAGTTTTTTGTTGTTGATCTGTTGTTTCAGTTGTGTCCAGCTCTTTGTGACCCCATTTGAAGTTTTTCCTTCACTAGTTTATTTTACAGATGAAGAAACTGAGGCAAATAGGATTAAGTGATTTTTCCAGGGTCACGTATAGCTACTGTGTCTGAGATAAAATTTGAACTCGTCTTCCTGATTCTGGACCTGGCACTCTATCACTGTGCCATCTAGAGTACTGACCGGTAATAACTAATGTCCATAAGGATAATCTTAAGGCATTCTTAGGGTCATCATTTTATTTAGGAACATGGTCATCCTGTGCCTAAATTTAACTTCATCTATTCTATGAAACAGTTAGCACTTTGCTCTCAATATAGGGTAAGGTAGCAGTAGAGACAGAAGTGTAGAACTCATAGGAAAGAGATGGTTCAGATTCTAGCTCTCATATCTGTGTGACTCTGGTTAAGCCTCTTAACTTCTCAGTTTATTCTCTCATTTGAAAAATGGATTACTAATATTTTCCCTGCCTACCTCACTGAGTTCCTGGTAGGGAAGCACTTTGTAGAATTTAGAATTTTAATGGAGTTTCTTGTCATCTTTTGAAAATGCTGCTGTGATTCTGCCTTCCCCTGCTCAAAAGCCTTCAATGGCTTCTCAGTTCTTTGATTTAGTAGTTAAGGCTCTTTACAAATGGACCCCAGGATACTTTTAGAGACTCATCTTTCTATACCCCTATATTTGGTTTTTTTTTTTAAGTTTAAAGATAATATCCCTTTTCAGTGTCTTCAGGTCATTTGCATTCCTGAGAATTGTTCTTCCTTATCTTTATACTATTTCTTCTGCTTGAAAGGTTCAGACCTTTCTTCTACATTTATCAATCAAAATCTTTTCCATCCTTCAAAGTCCCATATACTTCTTTAGCTGCATTGTCTTTTCTGACTCTACCCTCCATGCTGGAAACCTCTTTTCTCCCCCTCTCCCATCCTCATCCTAAGCCTACAACCTGTAGTATTAGAGCATTTAGAAACCTCTCGTTTAGAAACCCCTTGAAATGAGGGAACAGATTTTGTGTAACTTTATATTCTACATGGCACCTACCTCAGTTTTTACAATTAATAAACATTTAGTATATTCACAGTAATCATTAAGTAAGGTAACTTTGGAATCATCAAAAATAGACTTATATTCATTCTGTGATTGTTAAGTATGCTTTATTAAAGAGATAGGGATTAGAAAGGGTCTTGTAATTTCACCAGGGCTCCATTGCACCTTTTTCTTAGAGAGCTGCCTAGGACACTGAGATGTTAAGTGACTTTTTTCTGAGTCATAAACACAGTATGTGTTGAAATTGTGAGCTTTTGTTTCTTTCTCTTAACAAGAATCTTGGATCAATGCACAAATATCTAATTATTCAATCATACTTGAGTAGCTGAAATGTATTCTAACATAGGAGATGCTATAACCACAGACGACTTGGAAAATCATCTGAGGTCCTTGGATCTTATTCCTTTTTTGGAAAAATGACAACATCTTAATCGGCTGTAGGTCCAACATGTTTATACACATGTGTATGTATGTATATGTGTGTGTGTTTGAAGTTAGTATCTTTATTTTCCTACAAATTTAGGGTAGGCATTCATGAAAGTTGCCAAGTCACCCTAAAATTGGACTTTTTTCCCCATTTAATGAACTAATAGCAGCTCATTGTCTCCCACAATCCAAAGTTTTCTCTAGAGCAGAGGTTCTTGATCTGGAGTCCACAGACCTCCAAGGAGTCTGTAGATAGATTTCAGGGATTTGTCTGCTTTGAAGGGGGGAAAAGATTATATCTCTATAGTCACTCACTTTTGGATCCCTATTTTCTTTTATGCTTTAAGAAATTGGATCAGTTGGCTTTACTAGACTCCCAGAGGGTTCTAGTACACACCCCCAAAAATGGTTCAGAACTGTTGTTCTAGCAATTGCCTGCAGAGAAAAATACTAGAAAACATTACTAAAACAGGACCAGAAACACTTGAGCTATGTAAGAGACAGTTGGGAATAGAGTGGAAAGAATTATGTATTTGGAGTCAGACACCTGCATTTGAATCCAGGCCCTGACATTTGCTTTCTGTGTGACCTTAAGCTAGTCATGTCATTCCTCAGGTATTCTGTTTACTCATAAAATGAAGGAATTGGACTAGATGGCCTGTAAAGTGCTTTTTTAGGTCTAAATTTATGATCTTATTGTCTGATTAATGACCTTGAAGAAGGAGATCTATTATTTCTTGACTAATGTCTTCTAGCCTTCAAATTAAAGATGTTATATAATTTGGGGAGAAATTTAATGACTTTTAATGGCACTTGCTGTTATAGTGATTATGCTAATATTTAGAGAGAACTTAAATATCATTCAAATTTCTAAAAAAGTATGCCACAGTATTAGGAAAACATACATTGAAATGCAAGAGAGCATTTTATTTCCCAGCTGAGACAGTAACATTGTGACCTTGGGGTTGTAGGAAATCTGGGACACTATTACATTGCTGGTGGAGCTGTGAACTCATCCAACCTTTCTGGAGAGAAATTTGGAACTACCGGCCAAAGGGCAACAAAAATGTGCATACCCTTTGATCCAGCAATACCACTACTGGGTCTATACCATGAAGAGATGATTAAAAAGGGTAAAAACATCACTTGTACAAAAATATTCATAGCAGTCCTGTTTGTGGTGGCAAAGAACTGGAAATCAAGTAAATGTCCTTCAATTGGGGAATGGCTTAGCAAACTGGTATATGTATGTCATGGAACGCTATTGTTCTATTAGAAACCAGGAGGGAATGGGAATTCAGGGAATCCTGGAGGGATTTGCATGAACTGATGCTGAGTGAGATGAGCAAAACCAGAAAAACACTGTACACCCTAACAGCAACATGGGGTGATGGTCAAACCTTGATGGAATAAACCTTGATGGACTCACTCATTCCATCAATGCAACAATCAGGGACAATTTGGGGCTGTCTGCAATGGAGAATGCCATCTGTATCCAGAGAAAGAACTGTGGAGTTTGAACAAAGACCAAGGACTATTACCTTTAATTTAGGAAAAAACTGATAACTTATTGTCTGATCTTGCCATCTCTTATACTTTATGGCTCTTCCTTAAGGATATGATTTCTCTCTCATCACATTCAATTTGGATCAATGTATACCATGGAAACAATGTAAAGACTGGCAAATTGCCTTCTTTGGGGGGGAAGGGAAGTAAGATTAGGCGAAAATTGTAAAACCCAAAATAAATAAAATCTTTAAAATAAAAAAACACATTGTGACCTTGGATAAATCACATAATTCAGTAAACTCTTATTAAACATCTACTACATACATAAGCAGTTGCTAGATGTTGAGGAAGATACAAAGTTTAGGATAAATAGGGTTCCTGCCTTATTAGTGGAGCTTATAGTCTATTAGGGAGATAAGATACAAACATGGATAACTGTAATGTTATTATATAATTATATAATATAATATATATGCAAAATTGAGTTTTCTGTGAGATTACAATATGGGGATTAGAGATGAGTTGGATTTCAAAGGAAAGAATTCTATGGTCAATTTTGATTGATTGATTGATTGATGTTTGTCATCCAGAGCCATAATAAGCAAGTGAATTGAATTCAAATGGAGAATAAGAATAAGGCTGAAAAGGAAATATGGTGGTATCAGTCAAAGTTGATGATGATGATGTTTGTCTTTCATTTTCAAAAAAGAGCATGGCATCAGGAAGGTAATACTATGACTTGCAAATGAATTGGATTTAAATGAGAGAGAGCTGTGCAAAGACACCAGCCTCACTTTCTCCTACAGAGCTATCTGGGTCCAATGATCAGATATAAATCTAGAGGGCTGGAGATGACCCAGGATGTGAGGCAGTCAGGGTTAAGTGACTTGCCTAAGGTCACATAGCTAGTTAGTCAAGTGTCTGAGACTGGATTCAAACTCCTGTCCTCCTGACCCTAAGACCAGTGCTCTATCCACTGTACCACCTAACTGCCTTGGAAGTCAAAATATTATAATTTAATATGCAGAGGTATTCACTGAAAAGTTTTGAGGAGAGGATTAATATGAGTAGATCCAAGTATACTTAATATTTGAATATTTCAGTAGGTTGATGTATTTACCTCTGTGTTTTGCATCCAACAGTACAGATTTCAATCCTTTGATACTTTTTTAACAAATTTTGACTTTTCCATATTCTCCTCTAAATACTTTTTTTAAAGTTTTTTTTGCAAGGCAATGGGGTTAAGTGGCTTGCCCAAGGCCACATAGCTAGGTAATTATTAAGTGTCTGAGGCCGGATTTGAACTCTGGTACTCCTGACTCCCGGGCTGGTGATCTATCCACTATGTCACCTAACTGCCCTTCTAAATACTTTAGCAGGAGGACCTTCCATCTTCTAGCATTGCCATTTTAGCACTTAGATTATTTATCTATTCACCTTTCCTTGTTATATGACCTTCCTACTTCAGAAAAGGTGAGATGATCATAAGCTCCTGGATGCCATTTCCTCTAGACATGAAACAATGACCTAACTATAAGAAAGATGAATCTGTCAGGAAAATGTAGGATTGAAAAGAAAGGACAAGGAAGGCAGAAAAACCTGTTACAAGCTTATTCATATGATCACTGAAGGAATTTAGAAATCATCTGCTCCAACCTCATATTACATAAGACAACGAAGACCCAGTCATGAAGGTAACTTAATTAGATTAATAAATTCATATAAGTAATAGGTATCAGAGCTGTGATTTGAACTGAAATTCTCTCTCTTTAAATCCAGCATTCTTCCTTTTATAACCTGCTGCCTCAGGACAAATAGGAAATGTGGTAGAGGATGAATTGATAGGACTTGCCTGCTAACTAGATATGAGAGATGAGAGAAGAGTCAAAGATAACCCCAGGATTTTGACCATTGGGTTAAACAATGATGCCACTGACAGAAATAATCAAGTCAGAAAGAACAGGTTTTGTGGAACAGATAATATGTGTTCATAAACATTGCATTTAAGGTTCCAGTAGGACATTCAAGTGGAGCTGTTCCAAAAACAGTTGGAGATTCTGGGCTGGAACTCAGCAGTAGACTAGGGACTAGAGCAATATATTTGGGAGTCATGTGCATAGAAGGTGATAGCTGAAATCAACTCCAAGTAAATGAGATTGCCAAGGGACAGAATACATAGGGTGAAGAGAGGAGGACCAAGGACAGATCCTTGGGCCCTGCTCTTGATGAGGGGTTTGGAATAGAACAAAGAAATAAGAGAAGCCATTATATTAGTGGGAGGCAAAGTTGGATGTTTAATGAAAGTAGAGAATATCCTGTTAGGGAGTAAGGATGGGGGGGGGGGTTGTTACCTGTGTCAAAACCTGTAAATAGACTAGTGAGAAAGAAGACTGGAAAAGACGATTGAATTTAGTAATTAGTGTTTTTTGAGAAGGCAGTTTTGCCTAGTGTGGTCAGGCCTACATTACATGGGGTTAAGTAGAGAGCAAGGAAGAGGAGACAGAGAGTATGTTTAGCTTTTAAAAGAAGTTTAATGTTGTGGTAGAAATAATAGGATAGACAATGAGATAGAAATTTCAAGGGAGAAAAAATTTTTAAAGCATTAATAAGATTTATATTAGCTCATAAGCAAATGGAAAGGCATTAATGGAAAGGGACAATTAGAAAAAGCAGAAGAGAAGGAGGGGAAGATAACCTAGAATAAGTTCTGGGTGGGGGGGATGTATTCTAATGTTAAAAATAAAGGTCAAAGACATGACCATTGGGAAAGATTAGAGAAAAACTAGATGTTGTTGCTAAGAAAGTTCATATTTTAAGGTTAGATAATTTATTGTAAATGTGGAAGGAGAGGGTACAAATGAGAGTTTGAAGAAGCAAGAAAAGGTCTAGAATAGATTCCATGATGATTGAGATATAGGAAGTCAATTATTATGGAGTAGAAATATTATACATCAGGGGCAGTGGATAGAGCACCAGCCCTGGAGTCAGGAGGATTTGAATTCAAATCCAGTCTCAGACACATAATAATTACTTAGCTATGTGACCTTGGGCAAGTCACTTAATCCCACTGCCTTTCAAAAACTAAATATATACATCAGTCAAAAGGAACCAAGATAAAATTATTTATCATATGTATGTACTGGGTAAAATAAGCTTTACTTATTTTCCTCTTGGACACTTGGTGCTGCTCACGTGGGAACAGAGTAATTGTATAGTGGGGATTATCCAGGTCTGGATTAATGGAAGGTCAGAAAAGCAAGGAATTCCAGGGGAATAATTAGTGACAGTCCATGGGGTTACTCCCCTGTAGATGGAACTTCTGTCTATAGATAAAAGGAAAACTATAGTAGGGAACACTAGGTATTGCTGTGTATGAAGTGCCAGGCCTGAGTTCAAATTTGACCTTAAATATTTATAAGCTGTATGACCCTGGGCAGGTCATTTTTCTCTGTTTGCCTCAGTGTCTCCAGTGAAATGGGGAGGAAAATGACAAACCACTCAAGTATTTTTGCCACAAAAACCCCCAAAAGGGGTCACAAAAAGTCAGACATGGTTGAAAAATGATTGAACTGAACAATAAATAGCAACACTGGATTAGGAAACTATGGATGAGTCAAAGGATAAACCAAGAGATTTGGGGTGTGGTGACAGATGACAGTGAAAAGTAGATTTAGAGGAAGAGAGTGGGAGCAGGTTGTAGCTGGAGAGTGGAATCTTCAAAGTTTGGGATCTTGTATTACAGTTTTGAGAAGCATCTTTGAAGGAATGTATAAACTCAGATACTAAAATAATATTCTACACCTCAGTTTTACTTTCTCTTCAAATGGAGAATAAATAGTTCATTTCATTTCTCCCATATAGAATTTCTTTCTGGTAATATTTTTAGAATAATTGTAATAATTAAATGAATGATTGAATTATTTAGGAGAAATGTGTTCATAAAATATTCTAATTCTTTATTCTTCAAACATTTAAAGCAGGCATTTGTAATCTGTGAACTTGGTTTTTAAAAATATATATTCTACTAACTGTATTTCTATATAATTGATTTCTTTGTAATTATATATGTTGTAGTTATACATTGAGAACATTATACTGAGGAGTTCTAGGCTTCACCAGACTCTCCACAAGTTCCATGAAAAAATGGGTAAGAAAATGGGCAAAAATTCTTGGTTAGAGAAATACCTTGTCAACACTACTTGTAGGCTACATATATTCTTGCCATTTCATATAGCTTACCTGAAGTGCTAGAGCATTAAATGTATGATGCATATGTGACAGCAATAAAGACAGCTGCTTAGATATTTTCAGCAATAGTGGTTAACAGTCTATGGCCACAGCAGCACTTGTTGTCCACGATGTTACACAACTTTAAAGAAAGAATTTCTTCTTCTCTAAGCCCTTTGCCTTCATTTCTGTTGCTTCTTCCTTTTTCCTTTCTTTTCTTTTCTTAAACCATAATCATTTGGGAGGAAAGAAGCAACCAAGAACCAAAAGAGCATGATAATTTGATAATTTTGCTTTTAAACGATGAAAAGAAATATCAACAAATAAGACCTTGCTGGCAGTGGGCAGCCACCAACCTTGATGGCAGTTGGCAAATTCAGAATAGAATTCTATTCTAGGATTTAATATTTTGTTTTCCATTGGTACTCACATTTCTTACTGGGAAAGTAGAAGACTGAGAGGAGATCTATTCTGGAGTGGAGTGGAGAGCAAGATTTTTTTAAACCTATCCTGAGTTAAAGAATGATTGAATTGTGACTAAGTTTACAAATTTTAGGAAGTTAAATCAGTGGAAATGGCTACCATTTTGAAAACAAGGTAATTTAAGGGAGGAAGCACTAAAGAACAAACATATGCAAGAACTTTGAAAATATTACAATAAACTATATACATCTTCCATCAAAAGTTTTTAGATTTAATCATAAACTGCTTTTTCATTTTGAAATTAGGATCTCTGAGGAAAAATTCTGACTTCTCTCCTAAAATTCTAGTTGGAGAAATGCTGTCTATGACATCTTTGTTAATTAAAAATAGAATCTAATATATATTTAAACAAATTTTAGATTTTTGTTGCTCAGTAATCACTTGTCAAAATATCCATGATTTACCATGATCTTTACCTTGATGATTACAAATACTAGTAGAATACCCTTTGAAATTCATTATCAAGCTTTAGATTAGTAAGCTGTTATTAGTAGCTTCAAGATAAATAATTTGAACTTTAGAATGTACTACATCTATTAATCTAAAGTTCAAAATTGTTTTAATAGTCTCTTAAAGGGTAAACATGAAGGGGGTGAAGTTTTTTTTTTGTTTTTTTAGGGTTTTTTGCAAGGCAAATGGGGTTAAGTGGCTTGCCCAAGGCCACACAGCTAGGTAATTATTAAGTGTATGAGACCGGATTTGAACCCAGGTACTCCTGAATCCAAGGCCAGTGCTTTATCCACTACACTACCTAGCCGCCCCAAGGGGTGAAGTTTTAATTGAAAAATGGGTAGAAAAAGAACATCAGAATAATATTTCTTTAGTAAATCACAGCTTTTTGATGTACATATCCAATAAAGGTAAAGAGGCCATTCTTTGTCTCGTTTCTCACCTAACCTTAAACACTAAATGGGCAATGGCCTCAATCAAACTGAAACCTGTAAAAGATCTTAACTTTTATTAAAAGACTAAGTTAACTGCAGTCAGGGCCGTCTTCAGTCATCCTGATCTCGATCTTGCCACTGGACCCAGATGACTCCAAAGAGTGAGACTGCACAGCTCTCCCTCATTTAAATTTAAGTCACTTCCAAATCATGGCATCACCTTCCTGATGTCATGGTTCTCTTCAAGAATGAAAGACAAACAATAGCAATAGGAACAGCTGTACATTTGGAACTATTAATATGTGCATATTTATCTATATTTCTCAGCACTTTTAAATTATTTGGGAAACTTTCTCAAGTCATGCTTCTCACCCGCTGCAAAGTCATGGCAATATATTCAAATAAAATAACTTTGTAAAGTGCTCTGGACCTCCTTAAATACCATATCATTCAATAGTTTGACTATTTATATAGTACCTGAAACATTTTTGACCCTCAAAACTTTTTGGATGAGTAATTATGAAAAATATTTGTAATTCTACATGATTATTCTAATATTACGTTGTGGGAGTTTGGAAAGTAATATTAGAAGTTAGCCATTATTCAAATGTTTATTAGTATTCTACATTTTTTTATCTTGATGGAAATACAAGTTTGAAGGATTATTTGCTTTTTTTTTCTTTGACCCTAGTCTGGAACTCTTTTTTGTCAAAATAGCTTTCCAGTGGTGTCAGGATTAGTAGAGAAAATTAAATGCAATGATGTTGGCATCACCTTGTCTACTTTTGGTAATTTGGGTCTGGTGAAAATGTCATGGCTAACATTCTGACAAGATTAATAAAATCCGAAGTTTTCCATTTGTTGTCAAATAAAATGTTTTACTAAAAAAAGATTATTGCCAGAAACCATAAAATATTCCTACTCAGTTCTCTAGAATACTTTTCTTCTAAAAAACATTTTGGTGCCACATAGATCACCTGAGCCTGAAAAGACCCAGTTTAGTAGATAACACCAAATGGAAACTCTTTAGGAGTTGCTTTGGGTTGTATTTTAGAACTAAAATGATTAAATAAAAACTGAAATAGTTTCTGTATTCAGAGATCTCAAAAAGGCAGTAATTCCTAAATAAAGTACTGCATTATTTTACATTGTCTAAAAAAACCCACTCCTATTTGGATTTATACCCTTTTATTAAATTGTAAATCTGAGGTAGTCAAAATCTTTTGAAAATCTTCCTTAATATGATTTTTCTCTCAACACATTCAGTTTTGATCAGTGTAAAGCATGGAAACAATGTAAAGATTATCAGACTGTCTTCTGTGGGGGATGGGGGGAGGGAAGCAAGATTAGGAGAAAAACTGTAAAATTCAATAAAAATAAAAATAATTTTTAAAGAAGTCATCCTTAATGTGTTTCTGTGTTGATTATAGTGCACAAAGATAACTATATTTGATACTTGGTGAAAAGAAATGTGTTTTAAGTTGTTTAAATGTCAATATTATCCAGGACTATGGTTCAGAGACTAGGACATTTTGCCTCTAGATAAATCACCAAATCAGGCTCCCGGGTTTTCCCTATATTATGCTTCCCATGAATGTTACTTAGATGATCTTTCAAGCATTTTTTTTTGCTTCCAGGAATCACTTTGATATAAGGCTAAAGTTTTATAATTGACCTTTCATTTTTCATAAATTAATTTCCCCCAGATTCTGAAAACTAACATGAAACAACTCCAAAATTGAGGATCAAATGTAAACCACAGGGGAGTCTTTGAAGTTCTGTTCTTGTAGTATATTGTTTCCAAATTATAACTGATGCCACTGATTCTTCTCATTCTGAGGTGGCCATCCTCCTGTTATAGGATAAGATCCTCTTAGGAATGGTTAGATAAGGAACTCTTTTGAGTAGAATTTATCTATATACCCATTTTGCAGTTGGAAAAAAGGACCTTGCTAGATTTGAAATTACCAAAATACTACTTGAAAACAGTTTAGATCCATGTTGCTAATATATACAATCTCTATTGTCTTTTTAGATACCCAATCAACTATGGAGCTGAGAAATTCACAGGAACAGCCTGTGTTCACAGGTATCATCAGGTTTTCTGTTTTTTAAAATATTGTCCTTAAGTCATGAAAGGACAGGAAAGTGTTCTCTTTCAGATTCTAGTATCTTGTTGATCTAATGAAAGTACTTTGAAGCTCTTTAGTTGAGAATTTGATCATGTCTTTTTGATACTAAGATAACTATTGAATTAAATCCCTGAATAAGTTGCATGAGTTGGGGGAGGGGTTATCATCATGACAGCCAATCTTCTTCCTTGAATTTTTCACTTTTAGTTGGTTGTTTTGCTTTCATTGGATCTTTATCATCCACTCAGGAATAACTTATTATCTGGAATGTACCCAGAAGGATAAAGAGTTAATATTAACTTGATTATCATTGAGTTCAAAATCTGAAAAAAAATCTTAAAATAACTAATATCTTTATGAATTGAATAGGATGCATTATCAAATATTGAAGGTTTTTAATACATTGGAAATTTATTTTTAAAAGATTAGTAAGGATCATTGCTTTCCTATAGAGTGACTATATTCATTGTTGTGTACATTTATATACAAGTGAGGTGAAATTCTTCCTCATACTGTCAAGTTAGTTGTTGTTCATTCTCTTAAAGAAGTATTTAGTAAATTATCAAAAGAATACATATATCTTACAAAACTATGAGTTTTTGAAAATAATTTTAATAATGGATAGATGAATGAATAAGTGATTGCATGAATGTTTTCCCTGGCAGCAAGAAACTTCCTTTTTTATTTAAATCTTAACTTATCTTACCTAAGGAGAGAACAGACATTCCTTTTTCCAGTTTTTCTTTTACCACTCTAATCTCTTTAACTCTTCCAGTGTTCTTTTTTTTCCTTTGAGGCTTTACTTGTAGCTGTTCTCTTGTTGTCTTCTGAGCTTGTGTCTTGGTCTTCCCTGCCACTATGGTAGTTTTCTATGATCAGTTTCTTGTTTTTTTGCTATTTGCTCATTTTCCAGCCTATTTCTTTGCCTGTTTATGTTCTCACCAAGTGGTGGAGAAGCACTGTCCCAGATTTTAAGCTTTTTCCACACTGGTGTTTTCAGAGCTGGTTCTGGAGGTCTGCAAGTTTTTGGTACTTCCAAGTCAGGGGGATGCAGGGAGAGGAGTCATCACTGCTTTCCTGCTCTATATTCTGGTCTTTACTCAGATGGGCCATCCCTGCTTCTCTGCAAATTCTAGTGCTCCTTTTGGCCCTGGAACTGTGCCTAGGGCCCCCTCTCTTGTAGACATACCAGAAGCACTCCTCTCCATTCTGGAACTGTGGCCCAGAACTGAATGCAGACAGTAGGGTTACCAAACACTCTCCAGCCCTTTGCCTAATTTCAGCTCTGGGATCTCTGTTATTCTTTCTGACCAGTTGTCCAACTACCTTATTATCTTTGGGTTAAGGGATCTCAAGGCTGCTACTGCAGCTATGACAGCTGTCTCTATGGCTCATTGCTGCCTGATCCCACCCTGGGGTCATAGACCTTTTTTGCAAACCATCTATATTGTCCTGGACTGGAAAATGTCTCACCCTAACATTTGGTTGGCTAGGTTGCTTCAGAATTCTATTTGAGGCATTATTTTACTGTTATTTAGAGAGGGATGTTGAGAAAGTTTGACCAGGTTGCTGCCTCTTCTCCACTATCTTGGCTTCAAATAGCATGTACGCATCCCTAAAACACAATGACCATGTCACCTATCCTCCTACTCATAATCTTCATCGGATCCCTCTGGTAGATAAAAACTTAAATCCTTGGTCTGTCATTTAAACCATATACAATCAAGCTTCCACCAATCTTTCCAGTCTTACTTCATATTACTACCCTTGCCATGTTTACTTTTCTATTCACATTGACCATATACAACATTTCATTTTTTATCTCTGTAACTTGCCTGAAATGCCTTCCTTTTTAGCCTCTGCCTTTTGGAATTCCTAGCTTCCTTTATAGCATGGCTCAAGTACCACTTTGTACATGAGGTCTTGACTCACACCTCCCCATCTCAGTTATTAGTATTCACTCTCTTGTACATACTTGGTATTTGCTTACTTTTGTACATGTTGTATCCTCTGTAGCAGAGTATAATCCCTCAAGATCAGGGACTGTTTAGTGTCTTTGTAGCCCCAGATCCTTGGGCAATGTCTTGAACATAGAAAAATACTAGATAAATATTTATTGAATTAACTATTATAATTTGTGTGCCTTCTTAAGTTATAAACCAGATATATTCTACATAAAATAGCACTGATATTCTATCATGTTGACTTTGTATTGTCATGTATTCCTATATATTTAAGTGTAAGTTGCATATTCAATAATTTCAGTTACAAGGAGGCAGCCTACTGTTTAGAACAGATGTCTTCAAAATTTCATAATCTGCCTGACTGTAAAGATAAATGATATATAGAAATTGGAACTTTAGAGTTTTTACGAATTAAGAATTTCATTCAATATTTAGCACATGCTAACTTGCTTTAGAGAATTTTTCTAGTAGATAAGATTTTTTATGACCTCATTTACTCTTATATGATATTATAGTTAATATAGTGGTACATTTGTTAATTTGTTTCCTGTTTCTTAGAGAGCTGTACTTACTGTATTATACTTTGCTATGCCTTTGGTTCCAGGTTAACAAAATTCCAAAAGTGTTAGGTAATAGGACTTGAGAATCTAAAGGGAATTGCATATATTATATCTTGCTTGAGGACATAGTGTCAATTCTAGTACTTTTAATTTAGGAAGATGCTAAGTGGATATGCATTTATTGATATTTTATGATGATAGGAGATGTCTGTGTAAATCTGTATAAAATCCATTGAAACCTTAAGAGTTATATAAATGTTAGTTATTGTTATTACATAGCATCTGAAGGCTTTGCAAAGAACTTTGCAAACATTTTCTCATTTGCTCTTCATAACATGTCTCAAGTTGGTATCACAAATGTTATTAATTTTACAAATAAGGAATGTAAAGCTCAGAGAAGGGAAAATTATTTGGCCAATGTCACTTGATTAGGCAGTGATAGAGACATAATTTGAACCCAAGTCTCTCTTGATTTTAAGTCTAGTATGGGATGGCTAGGTGACGCAGTGGATAAAGTACTGGCCCTGGAGTGAGGAGTACCTGGGTTCAAATGCAGTCTCAAACACTTAATAATTACCTAGCTGTGTGGCCTTGGGCAAGCCACTTAACCCCATTTGCCTTGCCAAAAAAACCTAAAAAAAAAAAGTCTAGTATGATTAACCAATTCATCATGCTTTCTTGAAAGATTATCATCACTAATTAATCAAAGAAGTATAATTTTCTTTTATATGTGTTTTTTTAATTAAATTTTGTTTTCAAATCAAGGTCTGCCAACTGTCCCTTCTATTTGTTCTACTTATTGTTCTACTGTCCCAATTGAGACAGCAAAAAACCAAAAGCTATTATGTCTTAAAAATTCCATTTTATTTTATTTTCAAAATTCTCTCTGTCCTTCCTCCTGCTCAAAACCTCTATCAAAAACACATAGTCAAACAAAAGAAATTCCTACATTGGCCATGTCCAAAAATAGTGTCTCGGTCCATACTGCCATACTTTAAGTCCATCATTTCTCTGTCAGAAGGTGGGCAGCATGTGTCATCATAAGTCCTCTAGATTTGTAGTTGAACACTGTATTTATTGATCGGAGAGTTCCCAAGTCTTTCAAAGATGTTTATCTTTACATTATTGTTATTATTGTATAAGTTATTCTTCTTATTTATACTCATTTCATTCTGAAGCAGTTTATACATTTCCCAATTTTTTTTGAAAATATGGCCCTTCAGACGGCTAGGTGCATAGTGGATAAAGCACCAGCCTTGGAGTCAGGAGTACCTGGGTTTAAATCCGGTCTCAGACACTTAATAATTACTTAGCTGTGTGGCCTTGGGCAAGCCACTTAACCCCATTTGCCTTGCAAAAACCTAAAAAAAAGAAAAGAAAAGAAAAAGAAAATATGGCTGTTCATCATCTCCTGTTGCACAGTACTCATATACCATAACTTGTTCAACCATTCCCCATTTGACCACTATATCAGTTTACAATTCTTTGATATCACAGAAAGTTGCTATTTTTTTGTCTGTATGAACTTTTTTCCTCATTTTTTGATCTTTTTGAAGAATAAATAGTATAGCTAGGTCAAAAGCTTTTACTAGCTTTTGAGAGGCATAGTTCTAAATTGCTTTCTTCAATGATTAGACCAGTTCACAGCTCCACAAATATTGTATTATGTACCTGTTTTCCCTATTCCCTACAGCATTTGTCATTTTTCTTTTTTTTTCCCCCCTTAACTTAGACAATCTTTTAGGTGTGATGCAGAGTCTTAGAGTTGTTTTAATTTGCATTTCTCTAATTTTTTTTTTCATTTTGCTATTGATAGCTTAAATTTATTTCTCTGGAAACTGATTTTGACCACTTATCAATTGGGAATGGCTCTTATTTGAATCAGTTTCCTATATAAGTAGGAAATGAAATGTTTATTAGAGAAATTTGCTGCAATGACTTCCTTTTCCCCACTTCTCCACCTTTGCCTGTTTAATTGCATTGGTTTTGTTTGTAAATGTTAAATTTTATGTTAAAATGTAAATTTTATGAAATCAAAGTTTTATACTTTACCTCCTTCAAACACTTTTAACTCTCTTTGGTCAAGAATACTTCCTCATTCTTCTGTTCATAGTTATATATTGTTTTTAAAGGCTTGCTACAATATATTTTAAAATAAGTTTTTGTTAAAGTATTTTATGCTTTTTATGTCATTATAATTTCTTCCAATATCCTTCCCCCACTTCCTCCCTTGGGTTATAAAAGTTAAAAAGAAGAGGGGAAAAAATCAGCATAACTGATCACTACAATGTACAACATCTGTACATCTCCCACCTCCACAAAGGAGTAGAGTGGGGATATCTTTTCATATTGCTTCTTTTGTGTTATGCTTATTCTTTATAATTTTGCAATATGTACTCTGATTTTTTTGTGTATGGTTGTTCTTTCCACTTTCATTGTTGAAATCATTGTGTATTTTGTTTTGGCTCTGCTTACTTTACTTTGCATCAGTTCAAGGAGATCTTACCATACTTCTCTGTATTCATCCTATTTGTCATTTCTTAAAGCATAGTAATATTTCAATCACACTTTGCTTAGCCATTCCTCAATCAGTGGATATTTACTTGGTTTCCAATTCCTGTTAGCACAAAATGTACCACTATGAGTATTTTGATGTCTTTGAGAATTTTCCTCTTATTAATGGGCTCCTTGGGATTTAAGGCTACAACGGTATTGATATTTTACTCTCTTTGCATCATTCCAATTTGCTTTCCAGAATGGTTGTATTGATTTACAGCTCCACCAACAATGTACGAGCGTTCTTACCCTTTACCCAACTCCTACAATATTGACTTTTACCATCTTTTGTCTTCTTTGACAACTTCTTGCTACAGCTTTGGGTAGGATTTATATCTTGGGCAAGTTATATTTTCTAGTCTAGCAATACACTTTCATATTCCTAATAAGCCATGGGAAAATAGAACTTGATATGTAGAAATTTTATTTCCAGATATCTCTTCAGAAATGCTTTTCTATTTTTAAGTTTAATACTTGGTTCTGGGGCGGCTAGGTGGCATAGTGGATAAAGCACCGACCCTGGAGTCAGGAGTACCTGGGTTCAAATCCAGTCTCAGACACTTAGTAATTACCTAGCTGTGTGGCTTTGGGCAAGCCACTTAACCCCGTTTGCCTTGCAAAAACCTAAAAACAACAACAACAAAAAAACAATACTTGGTTCTGTGTCATCAATTAGCATTTATTGAACACAGACAATAGCAACATCTACTAAATGTTAGGAGAGTAAGGAGTACCAAACTAAATAAGAAACAAACTCTCTTTCCACATTTTAGTTCTGGCCAGAGAAATGAATAACTGCTAAGATTTAACTATACATATAACCATGTGTAATACCCAAAGAGTTTAATATGCTATCTACTACCAAGGGTTTGTATGAAGCAGATCATTGATTTTCTTGTTAATAAATATCTTATAGCATGTCTAAAAGTTGAATTCTGGGTAAATGTTTGTCTATTATTATTTATGCTTTCTTTTATTTAGAAGGCCAGGTGATTATGAATGACTACAGTTCATCCAAACCTCAGGAGGTAGAAAATATGGATAGTGGAGAAGACAATAAAGACCAGGTGCTACCTAACGAAGATGAGGATATAGGAGGTAAGCTGGAATTTACTTACCAAAAACTGATGGTTAAAGATTTGATTAATGTTTAGCTTTTAAGGAAAATAAAGTTATCTGAGAATAATGGAGAACAAATTATATTGGGAAAGATAAAAGTGTTTGTTCAGTTACTTTGCCTTCTTAAAATTCAACCCAAAATTTCATCACATTTTTCAGAACATGGGGAGCCTCATCAGTCTCCTAAATGAATGCACAGCTTATACTGAATTTGCACTTATCTTTTATATTAATATTTATGTTGGCACAGACATATAGAATAAATAATCTATATTGCTCTTTTGAGTCAGCCCTAGGATTGTTATTATATAATGTGTGTCTAAATGTATGGTGTGTTGAAAAGACATTTTTCTAGGATCTCTCTTTTGTTGAAATTTCTATAATAAACATTTAAAGAGGTCATAAAATAGAGCTGTGTGGCTAGAACCTCTGAGATTGAAATCACAGCATCAACTAATATTCCAGCTATGCCTAGCTATACATTAGTTTGTGCCAGTTCTAAACCACAGAGACTGAAGAGTGCTGCTTGGCACAGGATGTGGTCATTTGTGCAGATGAAAGCATATGGTGCCCTACCAGCTCCATAAGACTTCTTGAAGGTGACTTATCCATGTCGTTGAAGTTTCATCAAGACCCAGAGTAGCTCTAACCTGGCATACTTTTTAAAGTATGGACTTACACACATCATTGTGTTTGAAATTGTGTTTGAATTTGGAGACCATTGAGAATAGAGGGTTTAAAATTGCCAAAAATTCTCATAGGTTTGAAACATACTATATGATTATCCTGTCCAGGAATAACTGAAACTGATAACCCTTTCATCTTACCCCTCCCAAACTCCCTACTTAAGACAAGAAACCAGAACCATTCTTTTTTATTCATGTCCATTTTTGAAGACTGTTGTGAAAGAATATGATTGACAGCTAAATATCTGAAAATTCCCCACACTTAACTAACTAGTTAGCAATATGCCATTCTTTTTTCAACCCATAATCAGCAGATCCTTGTTACTGACTCTATCCTAGAGGAATCAACCCCAGATGGCAAGAGGGAGACTCAAACTCTGGAGCTCAGGAATCTAACATTTATTATAATATTTATATATTTCAGCACTGAGCACCTAACACATAGTGATGCTTAATAAATAATTGTTGACATTTGTTCTTCACCCCATGAGGTGGGTGCTATTATCATTCTTCATTATTAAAAAAAATTAATTCAGACTATTCACTGGGTCAGATACTAAAGCTGAAGATTATGATACTTTAGCCACATAATGAGCAGACAGGACTCATTGGAAAAGACCCTCATGTTGAGAAAGATTTAAGGCAAAGGGCAAAGGAGCAGTAGATGAACTGGATAAACAGTGTCATGGAATAATGAGCATGAACTTTGTCAGACTTTGGGAGATAGTGGAAGAGAGAGAGGCATGCATGATATAATCTTTGGGATCCCAAAGAGTGGGATAAGACTAAACAGAAACCTTTTTTTGCAAATGAAGAAACTGAGTCTAAGTGACTTACCCAAGACCACACATAGTGTCTAAGGTAGGATTCAAATTCAAGTCTGAGGGTTTAGAATCAGAGATTTAGAGATAGAAGGCACCTTAGAGTCTACATAAGCTAACCCCTTTACTTTAGAGATAGGTAACTTGAGATTCAAAAGTTAAGGGACTTTCCAGGATTTGAGACAGAATTTGAACTCAGGTCTTCCTGACTTAAGTCCAGTGCTCTATTTCAAGTCAACAGACCTTTATGAAGTATTTACTGTGTTCAGACACTTTGTTAAGTGCTGAGAATACAAATATAAGTAAAAAGAAAGATAACCTTTCCTTCAAGGAGCTTTCATTCTGAAAGTAACGGTGGTTGCTGGGGGGGGGGGGGATTGGGGGAGGGGGAGTGAAGAGAGATGTGTGGAGATGGTGACTTAAAGCTAGAGCTGGGAGAGAAATGAAGCTTGACTGCCTGAGCCCTGCTACACAGTGGAGGTTCTGGGAGGATTCACAAAGGGGAGGAGGGACTACAAGGTGGGAGAGAAGATCACAGGTACTGAGTAAATGTCTTGAGTAAAAACATAGCTGAGTCCAGTTATCAGAAACAGAACTTAGATTTATATTGTCCCTTAAAGCTTACAAAGCAGTTGAGTAGGACAGTTATATCAAATTTTATTTTTTAATCCTTTTACTTTCTCTCTGAACTACTTTGTATTTGTTCTGTATTTGCTTTCAGTATTTTTGCCCTTGATAGAATATATGCTCCTCAGGAGGAAATGGTTTTATATTTTTCTTTGTAACAATAATATCTAGCAATGTTTATCTCATAGGGATATGGGATAAGGATTGAACCTGTCTCCCCAATAGGGAACTCCTTCCCAGGTGAAAAAAACTCCCTTAGTCAGTACAGGTAGGCATCCTTTCTGCAATATATAGACAGAGAGTTGCCTGTGGTACTGAGAGTTTCAATACCTTGCCTGGGCTAAAAGAGAAAGCACATGTCAGAGGCCAGGAGGCTGACTTTCCATTCACTATGGTCACTCTGTCATGTGGTATGCACTTAATAAACACTTGCTGATTGGTTAAATAATAGAAAAGGAAACTGGGATTTTATTAGGTCAAATGACTTGTCCAAGACCAATTTATATTTAGTGGTAGAGTTGGAACTGAAATCCAGGTCTTCTGACTCCCAAGTCTAATGGTTGTTCCACTTGACAAAATATTCTTCCTATTGTGATACCATACCACCCTCCACCCTTTCAACTACAGTTCTACAGAAGCACGAGACGTCTGTTGATGGAAATTACTTTTCACAGGTGCCATATATGATTAGGATTTCTATGAGGTCAGTAATCCTAAATAGTCTAGGGTGGAGAATTTTCTTTCTTCCTTGTCACATATTTTTACATCTCCCTAAAAAAAGAACTTCGTGAACTAATTCTATTTCTTAGAATTAATTCTTAGAATTAACAGTTCACCTGCATACCTGTCACATCTATGTTTTTGTGTGAATGAGACCTGTGTTTGATATGGGATAATTGTAATTGCTGGGCCTCTATCATAGGCATTTGACAATGCAAATAATGCTTGCTCGATGCAGCCTGAGTGTCATTGCCTGGGAGATAGCTAAATCCTGTCAGATACAAACTCACACTGCTATTCAGAAGTGGATACATTCTGCATCAAGGAAGGCTGTACTTACTCATGGTGATCAAAATGCCTCTTTCATCAAGTCCTGATTCCAACCTTAGAAGGCATTAGGGAAAATTTGAACTAAAATGTAATAAAAATGATTACATACATTGTCCAGTGTTTAGAAATCCCAGTTAAATTGTAATCATGACATTTTAAAAGATTTTGTAGAAGAGTTTTGAAGTTTTTAGTGGCATCCAATTTCTTTCATTCTGAAATATTGTTAATCCTGAGTAAGTGCTAATTGTGTTTTATTTTAGATTCTAAGAGGGTACCATGTATGGAGTTTTTTTGTTTTTGTTTTTGTTTTTTTTTTTTTGCTTGTTTTTTAACAAAATAGTTCTCTCTCCTCTCTCTCTCTCTCTCTCTCTCTCTCTCTCTCTCTCTCTCTCTCTCTCTCTCTCTCTCTCTCTCTGCAAGTTTCCAGCAGTTAGAAATTTGATTTGTAGGAAACTACAAACTACTGTGATTTAGAAGAAGCAGGGCAATTTTGGCAAAAGTAGTTATTGGGCTAAGACCTCAACCATAGCCATTACCTCCTTAAAAGAATAGTTAAGTATTATTAATTTGTGGAGAAGTGATGATAGTGGTGGAAGCAGAATTTAAAACCCAATATGATTTGGCATAAATTCCCTTATTCATCACCCAATAGATATGTTTTTCATTGTTTGTAAAATAGCCCCACACATCCCACAGCTCCATTTTTATTTGATGTTACTAGAGAAAGGAAGACAGATAATGGGGACATGTGCTAGTCTGGTGGGGAGGGGGGAATCAAAGACTTCCCTACAGTTTCTTCTGCATTTCCCTTAACCCAAGGTAATATAGTTAGTCTACAATAGAACCAAAAGACTTGAATCCAAATCTCATCCTTCAAACTCTCCTCTTCCTAATATCTATTTCTATTGGGATATCAGATTATGTATTCTTCTGTTTGTCAGTTTTTTCTCTGGAGTTGGATAATATCTTCCTTCAAAAAGTTCTTTGTAGTTAATCTGAATATTTATAATTTTCAGAATAACTTATTCAGTTTAAAAACTATTGTTTTGAACTGCATTCAATGTTCTCTTGGCTATATGGATTTATATTTTCAATTTGATTGACAGGAAGTCTGGAAACAAAAATTCATCACTTCTGTATCTAGCTAACTCAAGACACATTTCAAGACTACTCCATACCTCACTGATCTCTCTTCACCTTTGAACCCCTATAGCACTTATAGTCTGTATCAAATAATTTAACCCCTAATTATATGCATAACTTATCTTCCCAATAAGGCTAAAAGTTTCTTGAGGGAAATGACCTTTGTTTTATACTTCTGTTTTCCTCTTAAGACCCCAACACAATATGGAATCATTCAAAAAGCATTTCTTTAGAGTTTATTATACAAGGCATCATATTGAATACTGGGAATACAAAGAAAGGCAAAAAAAATTGAGCATATAAATAGATTCTCAAAAGTTTAACAAATAACCTGTTGATCAATTTATTATTTAGCCACAATGACCAACTATATTGCTTTGACTTTTAAAAAAAATTTAATTTTGTGAAGTGGTGATTTCCAGGCTTACAAGAAAGTGCTATATACCAGAATAGGTAAAGGATAAGGAATAATGATAACTTGCTTTTTTTTCATGGCTCAACCTTTGACTCATTTGCTCACGTTTTACCATTTTTCTTTGACTTTGCAAAATGGCACTTTCTATCTATGTCATTGAAGTAAGTTTGAGATTTACCAGGAAAAAAAGGATTAAGAGATCACTGAGTTTCTTAGTCTTTTCATTTAACATACGTTAGCTTGCATCATAGGCACATATGTAGGAAACCTATAGAAACTAGCTCCAACTGCCTGAAAGTTTATGAGACATTATGATAGTAGAAACAAAGGGGTGAAGCAGTGTCATAATATTGCATGAGAATAAAATTCCTCAATTACTCTTACCTGGTCTGATTTTAGTGGAATGCAAAATAATGAGAATCTCAGTTAGTTTAGTCAGTAGCATAACCAGCTCAAGGAAGAAGGAAAGAATATCCTGATTCAACTCTGAAAGGAAAGGGGGAAAGTATTAGTGTGAGATGGTGTGTGTGAGATGTACCTTCTTCCCCAACCCCCACCCACCCTTCTCTCTTAGCTTTTTTTGTTCTTCTGAAAGTCAGTCCTTATTGCTACTCCTATTCTCCTCCCTTCTTCTCCAGTTTGAAGTCATAAGTGGGATGCAGTTTTGTTCATACATGTCATATGGTTATGATTTGTGTGTCTTGGTATCATTATTGCTTTGATTTTGAATTGTAATGTTAAACTCATTTGACACTTAATACCTATTCTCCTTTGATCCAGTCCTCTATTGGCCCAGATCTCTCAGCCACCCTAACACTATCTTATATTATAGTGATCCATGAAGCTACTATAACTACCAAAAATAATAGATATGCTATTGATACCCTAGAAACCAAATAATGCTAGTAGAGTAAACAGTTCTATTTATTCTACTTAGCTTGCAAGTCTGCTTATATCCCCTGAAACTCCCAAGTATTAATTGTCAGGGATTCTTGAAATTCCCTACAAAAACAGTAACTTACATCATGTTCTAGTTAACCAGAGAAAAAGAGCTATAAACATATTTATTAATGAACTAGCCCAAAGGAAAAAAAACCCAAAACCCGGTACTACTTTTGATAGATTCTGGCTTGATTCCAGGTTGAAGATCCAGTCTGATAATGGTTGCTGAAACTGACAGGAAGATAGCTCATAAAAAAAAACTTTAGAACCTCCTTTCCTTCTGGTTGCTAATGGTGGCAGAGGTCCTTAACTCTATAAACCTAAACTTAAAAGTCTCTTAAAAAGCCTATTTTCTTTTCCTGGAAAAGACACAGCTTAAGTAGTTAAAGACTCCCTGTGATCATCTTGATTCCAGTTGAGGTACACGTTGTTCACAGTGTGATAAGTGCTAAAAATGTTCATGCTTTTGAAGGAAAAAAAAATAGCAAGCCACATTTGTGGCTCATGGATGCTAATTGACACCACATTTAGATGTGTGAAGGGGTCTCTGGCTGGAGTGAGATTGGAGAGGCAGACTCACTCTCGCCTAGGCGCTCACTGAGGTTCCAGTGGTACTACTCAGCACACGCAAGTATGTGCTTCAAAAGGAAGTGCCGTTTTTTATCAGAATATTACATCTCCCAAGCCCAGATCAAGATCTGCTGCTCATGGGATGCAGGGGTTATCTCACAAAATCAGCAGTACTCTGCTGCAGAAGTTCACTCAGGGGATTTCTGTAAGTGTTAAAACTGGGCAGGGAAGACAATATTGCTTCAACTGTGTCAAATGGCTAAGTTTTCAAGGTGATAAAAGTAAAGATTCTACTCCTTGAATCTTGTTGACAGAAAGCTTATCTGGTTTATTTTAATTTGCGTCTCTTGGGTGCTAGTCAGCTAAAAGGAACTAGGAATGAGATGTTTAACATCAGGTTATTAAGGTAGTTGCCTAGTACTACAGCAAGCCACGAAGGACTATTTAAATCACCAGATTTCCTTGGATCTTAACGGGCCACGTCTGTGTGTGTGTGTGTGTGTGTGTGTGTGTGTGTGTGAGAGAGAGAGAGAGAGAGAGAGAGAGAGAGAGAGAGAGAGACAGATGGACAGGACAGAGACAGAGAGAGAGAGAGAGAGAGAGAGAGAGAGAGAGAGAGAGAGACACTTTTGCCTATTGGAGGAATAGCTGCCTGTCATTCAAAGGAAAAGGCTGGAATGGAAAGGGAAATAAAGGACCAAGTCAATAAGGAATTGTTTACTGATGCAGTCTATTACCCATAAATCTCCCTACAATCCCACCCACTCCTGAAGGAGGCACTAAGTGTAGACAACAGTATTTGTTGCTAGTTTGAGATTTTCAGAAGCACCTTTTCTTACCTAAATAGGAGTGATCAAATTTTTTTTTCCTATTCCAAACCCCTCACTAGTTCCTTAACAGTATTCTGTTTATGTATAGTAAATAATACATATTTGTTAATTCGATTTTAAATTTTTAAGGTGTCTCTTCAAAGGCATTGTAAAGTGACAAAAGGCTAGTGGTGGATGTGTGCTAAATTCTGGTCATTCTAAGGATCTAAATTTAAAGTGTAGGCCAGTGGCTCCCAACCTGTGAATCTTTGTAATTATTATAGAGGCCAGGAATCCATTCTCATTTTAATCTTTATTTTGCTCCAAATAATTATATAGCCCAATTCAGCATAATAAATAAGCAAACATATTTATTGCAAAGTGACATGTCAAATATGTCTCATACATATTTATTACTTTTTTTCAAATGTATCTAGATGCTACTGTGATAAAACAAATTCACACAAAGTGTTACTAAATTACCTGTAAATTTTTGCTTTCATGTTTGTTTTCTTTCCCCCAATTAACAGTAAGATATAGTATATAATAGCAAAACTCTATTGGAAGGTTATCTGTAAAATCATTTGATGCTTTTGTGCTTGTAGGTCAGAAGCAATTTATAACTAGTTAAAAGCTAAACATATATAACTTGTGATATAGAATTGCTTCATTACAGTTAGTTTTGCTGCTTTTTAGTAGTATAGGATACAAATGTTAGAGATTCAGTGGTCTGTGAAACTGTTGTTTCTAGTGTAAATAAGTCTGACTCAGCATTATTTATATTTACAAACTGTCCATTAAATGAGGAAAATTAGAGTGGACAGTCATCACCTTTGCTTTCTACACTAATCTGGAACTAGAAGAATTCTCTTTTAACTTTACCTTTCCTTCCACCAAATGCTACTGCCCAATTCAAAAGGAAATATAGAGATGGAGGTGAAAGTTAGGAAAAATAAGTGTTTTTTAAACATCATATGGTTTTACAATATACAGGAGTATTGTTTGGAGAAGAGATATATGGATTTCTATGACTGTTAGTTGGAGAATCTTGCCTGAGATTTGAAAAATTACACTTAGTAGTAACCAGCAACATGGTACTTTAAATGTTTCGACTTTGAAGTATTTTCCAGCATATGAATGAAGATGTCAGAACTGGTCTTGAATGATGACAGTGGTAATCCGGCCCTTGGTGTATAACCTTCAAACACCAATAAATGAGATTATCAGGATTTAACATGTGACCTTTCTCAGTCTGACTGGTAGGTCCAGATGTTTTCTGATTTAGCTGCCTTGCTGAAATCTGCTCTAAACGGCTACAGTTGGACTTAGATTTGGAGCTGCAGGAATGACAATCTTGAAACCAGATTCTGCAATGAGCAGTACTGTCTAAATAGTGACAGATGGGAACCTATGGTTTAATAATTAAAAATAATTTGTGACCTTACCCTTAATAGATTTGTTAATTATGTCAACCAAATAAGTAAAAATTGAACGGTAATAGGTATTTCACGATATTAGTCAGTCTGGTGGCATTAAGGACATTGACGAGATTCGTTAGAGCCAGTCTTTTCTGCACCTGCGTCTACAGAAGCAGAAATCCCAGCCTTTGTTCCCCCTCAAGGAAGTACATGGCAACTCTAGAGAAGCCTGGAAACCTCTTTATTAACCTCCTTTCAGTTTTTCCAGGCTTATTGTCCCATTTCACATCTACCAGTCCCTTTGGCAAAGAAAATGGGACTGCTCTCTGGGTCTTCATTCTCCATCTACATTGGCTGGGACTCAGTACTATTTCCAACATTTTTATATAGTGTTTACTACATTATCATCTATTCTTATTTAGCCCAGTTCTTTTAGTTTCAGTTCTTGAGATTGAACTGCCTAGCTTTGAATTGTTTAGGGGAGCAGCTTTCCATTGGTTGTTCTTTCGTGGGCAAAGGAAGGAGAAAGTGGGAAGGTGAGGAGGTTGGCATCCCCCAATTCACATGTAAGCATTCACAAGATTATCCTTTGTAGATTTATTCCTTTTCTCCTACCCTAGCAATGAGTTAGACATTTTATCTCATTATCATAAACATTCTACAACACATCTAGGAAGCATGAATCGATTAGATAATATGCAGAATAGAAAAACATAACTCCTGTTCCTGGTAAGTTAGTGGTCTAATTGATAAAGGCACCAGAAAAAATGAGGAAAGGAAAATAGTCTTAGTTGAATAAACATGGTTATTGTGGATTATAGCAAAGTGTTAGAAAAGTGGTAATATAATATTGCTCATGGTGGAAAAGAGTTGCCAGGTAACCCCTCTTCTAACTCAACTCTTGATCAAAAGTAACAGTGGATGGATACTTGCTTGCTTTCTTGCCAAGCTTATAAAATAGTTCTATTAGTTTTAGTAGAGACTGCATAATAATATGGAGCACATCAGCATCAGGGCTAAAGATATTCTTCTGAAAATATCTTTCTTAGGTAAGATTTTCATCTGATAACTAGGACAAAAGCTAGAATTAGAGAACAATTAAAGAAGATTTTGCATGTTGAAAAAAGTTATCTACTTCTTTAATGACAAAATTATTCTTTTTTCATTACCTGGAGATAATAATGAATATAATAGCTCTTTTAAAGGTCATATTGCTAACTCTTGGTGGGTTATTTGAATACTATCTGATGCTGTTTTTTTACAGTGGATAAAGATTTTGGAGAGCATTCTGCCCCTAATTCATAGTAGTGTTGAATCAAATGGAATGTGAAGCACATTTCATTAGGATGGGCACTCAAGGAATTTGATTTTTAATTTTAAAAGAAACCAAACTTTCATTATACACATGTCAGATTTTGTCAAGCAAAAAAAAAATTAAATTTTCCTCAATTTTAATTTTCTTTTTTTACATTTAGTTTTTTTTGGGGGGGGCAAGGCAATGGGGTTAAGTGGCTTGCCCAAGACCACACAGCTAGGTAATTATTAAGTGTCTGAAGCCAGATTTGAACTCCCGTACTCCTGACTCCAGGGCCAGTGCTCTATCCACTGTACCACCTAGCCACCCTGATTTTAATTTTAAGCTAATAACTAAATTTAATTTAAACGATGAATTTTGCAGAAGGCTCTTATCAAACTAGATCCTGTCAAACTCCTCTCCTATACTGATCAATCTTTTCAATCTTATCTTCTTGGCTAAATAAGCATCTTTCCCAACTGGATTTTGTTGCCCTACTCCTGTATTTTTCCCTGAAGAGCCAGAAGGAGTATGTAAGGATTGTTGGATAAAGGCATATCCTTTTAAAAATTTGACATTTTTGGTTTTCTAGCCCATGGCAACCAGAGCCTAAAGGCCATATGCTACAGAAAACAAAATGACCAGAGGAGACAGAGAAAATCACATCCACTTGGTTTTTCCTCTGACTCAGTTGCTAATGCTGGGGTGACTAGGCAGGAGTAAGGATATCCTCAGGGTGAGAATGGGGCAAGCAAAAAGCCAGTCTAATGCCCCTCCCCAAGTGAGACCTAGGCTCCTACAAGCAGGAGACCCCCAGAACAGGCAAAGCGGAATATGGAAAATGGTTATTGAAGAGAGCCCTGAGAGAAAATCAATTCAAGAGAAATACGTCCTTCTTTTTCCTTTACTAGAGTATGATAGGAGTATGATGGAAAAGGGAATGAATAGAAAGTAGAAGAAGGAATCAAGAACAGTTTGCAGTTGTCTACCCAGCAGGCATTGATTCTAGACAACCCCAAGATGAGGAGAAGGCTGATAGAAAGCAAACCATATCTTATCATTGAAGTACTTTTAAAAACTCTGTTTTTAAGGAAAAACTCTCAAATGTGTTCTTGCCAAGCAAGTGAGGAAGGAAGCTTAATATTTTAATATTAACATTTTTTCCTTATTACTAATAAAGTGTTGTCTTGCTTCAGTGTACCATTCTAGTGCATGACTAGGGCATGAACTGAAGACAGTGTTACAAGGTAGTTGTTTGCCTTTCTTATTTGCAATCATTAGATTAAATTAGAGAGGGAGACTGAGAAAGAGAGTTAGTTGTTAGTTGGATAGTTAGTTAGTTAAGTTAGTTGACAAGTTTGCTTCAGTGTATTGGCCAAATTCCACTTCTCTTCTATCCTGCTGGCCAATATTGTTTTCACAGTTGCAAATGGAGTGAGAATTCATCTTTGCTTGCAGCCTTAAAGTGTATTATTGGGCAGCTGTTTAGCAGTTGTTAACACTTCACCCTCAGGGATTCCTATATTTCAGTGACAAGACAGCCTATTTCCTGTACTCGGTGCACACGTGGAAAAAAAACTGTTGTATTCCTATCATACTTCTCATTGCTGTGGATTCATTATAAAACAATGCTAAGACTATTGACATAAATAAAATAAATTTGAATTTTGATATGTATGTGCCTTTGAATATTATTTTTTCACTGTCAAAATGAGCAGCAATTTCCCTGATTCTTACTCCTTCTCCTCTATAGTTCTCTTCTTTTCAACAAAAGCCTTCCATATCCCATTGCTTCTGGTTAGTATGCCCTAGCTTAGAAATACAGTTGATTTGTGATTTGTTTATAATACTCTATATCCAAGATAATTTTTACCAAAATTACACTCCATGTGATGTTTTGACACCTCAAACCCTGATTTCTGTGATTGATAATGGGTGGAACCATTGCCTTTTGCTCTTCTTACTTGCTTACAGGCCCAGGACTGATCTGGAGGTTCCTGAAATGTCCCTAGGGAATCAGAACATCCATGGGAAGTTAACTTCGGACTTTGATTTTGATTCTCATTATAATTATAGAAAACCAGGATGTCAGAAAGGAAAGATTCAACTCTCTAATTAGATGGAAGAAGAAACTGAGACCAGAGAGGGAAAGTTGCTTGCCCAGGGTCACACAGTAAGTTAGCACCCAAACTCAAACTGGAATCCAAGGGTCTTAGACCAGCTTTCTCTTAGGCTATGCTATATACTAATTCATTTTAAGACCAACTTTACCCAGGCAATGCTACCTGCTACTGACCTGTATTTAGATAGTTCTTTCCCAACAAATGTATTAAGTATCTACCTTTCTAGGATCCAGGGCTCCAGGAAGTCAGTCAGTCCATGAGCCAGGCACAAACTAACCACACAAACAACAAAATGGTGGAGATAGCATGATATACATACGTACACACACACACACACACACACACACACACACAGAGAAAAATTTAGGGATTGCCTCAAAGAGTGAGCACTAAAATTAAGGAGGATTGGGAAGGGTTACTAAAAAATTCTTTCCTTTCTATTGAGAGAATTCAACAAGTATACAAACAAGTAAATAAAAACACACACAAAGTAATTGCAGGAGGGAGAAGAGAGATCAGGAAAAGCCTCATTTATATAGGAGGTGCACCTGAAGTGGTGGTGGAGAGGAATGAATTTTAGATATGGAATAATATCTGGTTAAAGACTTGGAGTCAGTAAATGGAGTGTTGAAATGTGGGAAATGGCTGACAAGTCACTTTTACTGGAAAAAAGAGTGTGGGAAAGCGAAGACTATAAAATAAAGACTTAAATGGTAAATGAGTACCATATCATAGAAGACTTTAAATTCCAGGATGAAGGACTTGTATTTTTATCCCAGAGGCATTAGGTAGTTTTTTCCTTTGGGGTGGGGTTGGGGTTGGATGAGAGATTTGGTTAGAGCTGTGTTTTAAGACTATAAGTTTGGGGGGCAGCTAGGTGACGTAGTAGATAAAGCACCGGCCTTGGAGTCAGGAGTACCTGGGTTCAAATCCGGTCTCAGACACTTTAATAATTACCTAGCTGTGTGGCCTTGGGCAAGCCACTTAACCCCATTTGCCTTTCAAAAACCTAAAAAAAAAAAAAAGACTATGAGTTTGGAAACTATACAAAGGTTGGTTTGGAGAAGGAAGAAATAGGAAGTAGGGAGACTAATTTGGAGGGTGTTGTAATCTAGGCAGGAGTAATGAGATTCTGAAATAATGGAAAGGATATGAGTGAAGTAAAGAGATGTGAGAAGTGTAATGGTGGTATAAAGGTTTCTTACAACCATTCCGTAGGAAAAGAGATCCATACTGTATGCTTATAGTCATGTAAAAAAAAAACTAGTTATGACATTTTCTTCTCCAGAGTCATCTGGGTCCAGTGGCCAGATATGAATCAGGATGACTGGGTGGCAAAGTGGATAGAACATTGGTCTTGGAGTAAAATTCAGCCTCAGACACTTGACTCTTACTAACTGTGATCTTGGGCAAATCACTTAACCCTGTTTTGCATCCAGGACTGTCTCCAGTCATCCAGATTCATATCTGGCCACTGGACCCAGACGACTCCAGAGGAGAAAGTAAGGTTGATGACCTAGCACAGCACCCCCCCACTCAAATTCAATTCACATGCTTGTCATGGCATCACCTCCCTGATATCATGGTCTTCTTTGAAAATGAAGGATGGTGGGGTGGCTAGGTGGCATAGTGGATAAAGCACCAGCCCTGGAGTCAGGAGTACCTGGGTTCAAATCTGGTCTCAGACACTTACTAATTACCTAGCTGTGTGGCCTTGGGCAAGCCACTTAACCCCATTTGCTTTGCAAAAAAACCTTTTTAAAAAAAGAAAATGAAGTGGGGGGGGCGGCTAGGTGGCGCAGTGGATAGAGCACCGGCCCTGGAGGCAGGAGTACCTGAGTTCAAATCCAGCCTCAGACACTTAGTAATTACCTAGCTGTGTGGCCTTGGGCAAGCCACTTAACCCCATTGCCTTGCAAAAAAAAAAATCCTAAAAAAAAATGAAGGACAAACATTATTTATAAAAACAGCTTCTAGTGGGTGTCAGATAGAGCAATGTCAGGTTCCTGATTAATGCCACAGCTCCCAGCTCTGATCCTTCTTTGCCCAAGATGACATTCTAGGTTGATACAGGAACATATACAATGCATAGGTAAAACCATTTCTTGATCATCAAATCTGCAGATGACACAAAACTCAGGAGAGACAGATAATACACTGGATCATATGTCTAAATCAAAGCTGAAATTCAATAGATTTATATAATTTACATGTAGGATCAAAAATTCAGCATCACAAGAACAGGATGAGGGAGATATGATTAGAAAGGTTTGAAAAAGAGCAAAGAGTTTCAGTGTACTGCAAGGCTAATATGAGTCAGCAGTATTATGTGAGTGCCAAAATAGCTAATTCAATCTTTAGCTATATAAAGAGAGAGGCACAGCTTTCAGGAAGGAGGCAATGGTCCTTCTGTGTTTTGCCATGCCTGAACCTTCTCTAGAGTATTGGTTTTTGGGGTCACAGTTTTTGAAAGACTTTGATAAACTGGAGAGGGGAAAAAAGACAGACACAGAGAGAGAGAGTATGAACTGATAGAATATTTAACTAGAAGGAGAGCACACAAGATATTGAAGGGCCTAAAAACCATATCATATGAATATTTGCTTAAGGCATTAGGAATGTTCAACTGGAGAAGATGTTAAAATCCCCTGAATAAGAGCAGGAAGAAGCAGAAGGACTTGAAAACTATTTTCAAGCAATAGGACTGATATTGAAAAAAGAATTATCAGACTTGTTACTCTTCAGGGTAGAATGGATAGAAATTGTAAAGAAACGAATTTATTCTTAATTTCAGGAAAAACTTCTTACAATGACAGCTATCTGTCCTCTTCAGGAGACTTTCATGAAGAGGCTGGAGGACTACTTATTGGGTTTAAGATGGTTGGGATTCCTTTCAGGAATTCCTATCTGGATTAGATACTATATTAGATGACTGTTGAACAGTTCCCAGCCACCTCTAAAATCCTCTTTCTTTTCCCTTAGGCTTGGATAGAGAATTGGACTCAATATTAAGATAAGGTATTTTAGAGTAAGACTATTAGGCAATATGTACATGTATTTAGAAAAACTTCCTCAAATTTTCTTTTAATCGTATTCTAGCCTACCTTTTTTAATCTTTGAATTCTGTAAAAATAAAAAGACTAATTCTCATAAACTATATATGCTATACAGAAGAATGGTAAAAGTTTCTCTCCTATTTTCATAAGTGAAATTTTCACAGGGTATTCTCTAGTCCAGGGCTGTCCAAAATGCAGCTGCAGGGCAATTTTATGCAGAAACCTTTGGTTTTACTAAATGCTTTAGTAAATGAAGATGAGCTACCACAGAGCTCTCACTAAAATGGAAAATCAAAATTTATTGTCTGTTGTTTCATTAAAAACTTTTAAAAGTAAGGATGCATAGGTCTACTCTAAACCATCAAGTTAGGGATCTCCAAATTTGTTTTTATCCATTATTTTAGAATGATAGTTTGCTGTTTCTGAGATATAATAATATATAGCTTAAGCTTAAAGTAGTAGTAATTATTAAAATAATATTATCAAGATAGAGTTTACTGAACAAAATCTATTTTGGACAGACTTAAGAAAGCCGTGTTGATTAAAATTTTGTCAGTTTTCTTATAAGATAAAATCTCTGGGGGGCAGCTAGGTGGCGCAATGGATAGAGCACCGGCCCTGAGTCAGGAGTACCTGAGTTCAAATCTGACCTCAGACACTTAATAATTACCTAGCTGTGTGGCCTTGGGCAAGCCACTTAACCCCATTTGCCTTGCAAAATCCTTAAAAAAAAAAAAAAAGATAAAATCTCTGTTTTAGACTAGTACCAATAAATGGGATTTCAGTAAAATCCAAGTGATGTCATTGGTAAGCTTCAGATTAGTTCCAGTGCATCTGGAATTGTTTCCACATTTCAGGAAACTTGATTCTTAATTCTTCAGAAATTGTAGCAATACATAGTGTGTTAGTTACTTAATTTAGAAGATTTAATAGCAAATTTAAACGATGAAAATGTGCTTTAATAAGAACTTCCACAAGATTACTGAAAACTTCGATTTGGTCCTAACCTTTCACCTCCTGTCTCACTGTCTTTGAGATGTCAATTTTTTCTCCTAGTAGCCTGAATCATATTTGCTATTTTTGTTATTGGATTGTTATTTTAAATTAGGAGAAAAAAAGATGCTAATGTACAAGTGTCAAAATCATGCTGGGGAATAGACTCCATAAATTGCCAACCAAAAATAGCTCTTGGCACTGAGACTTAAATTTTCACATTCCTCCTGGCATCCAGAAAATATAACTATTTGGGAGGCACTAACAAGGGCTTCTGTTGACTCTCAAATCCATAGGCCAGTGCTGGTTGTAGGTAAAAACCATACATCAAAGAGATGGAGAGTATTCTAAGTGACCCTGTATCCAAGGCTTGGCCTTACAAATATGGAGTAACATGATTCTCTTGACCAGGCTTTGTTCTTTGCCAATAAACTTGACTATAGACTAAGGCCCTACCATACATGTATCTCCCTTTTCTGATCTTTAGTGCTTCAAGCTTCTAAATCCTATTAACAGCTGTCAAAACCTGGTAAACTATTTAGATGCTTTCACAATTTGTTTAATTGGATAGTTAGGAAATAGCATGCTAGAAAAGCTTTTTTTTTCCTTTCCTTTTTTTTTTTTTTTTTTTTTAGCCTGGCTGAACATCTGTAGCATTAGGGCCTCATTATCTCTGAATTGGCATAGCAAATCAGTGGCATCATTAAAATGCCACATTAAGATGATTAAGTTTCTTTGTTATCCAGTTGACTTTTGCATGTGCTGAGGATTTCATGGTTATGACCCCCGATCCTTGTAAAACACTTGAACAGCATCACCCTTTTGTGCCTCTGATGTTTAACAACCTCCGTCTTCTGCTTTCTGGCTTCTTCATAGTATCTATTAGCAAACTTCAAGCCATAATTCCAAACTTTATGTCTCTTTCCCAGGGCTCAATTTCACTTCTCTCTAATTCATAGTAAAGGCTCAAGATCCCTGCTTTCCACATGGAAATTTCTGTTACTGCTCTATCATGGACACCCAGGTTGTCTTTGCCGTTTTGCCATCCTTGATAGGTTCATCTCTCCACCCGTGCATTTTATGGTGCCTGTAAGAACAAACCGAGGCACAGTTGGCTGAGACTGATACTGCCCCTGCAGGATTTAGATGTTGGATCCTTTCCAGAACCCATTGTTTTTGCAATGTCTCAGGTGAAACCAAAAATGTCTACTCTGGAGTGTAAGCTTTTCATGTGATAACCATCACCCCAGGAAATGAAACCATGTGCATCAGCCCCAGTGAGCCAAGCCAGTCCTTTGTTCTCTTCTGCCTACAAAATCCTGGGGGGGGGGGGGGGGGGAGAAAGGAGAGCAAGGTGCATGTTAGTGTATGTAGTCTTCCTAAACCCTTCACAACATAGGAAAAATGGGAACATATATACCCAAGAGCTCTTTTTGAAAGAAGTGTAGTTTTATCTAATTTCCTATGGGTTAACTTTCATTTACAAATCTTTCCCTCTGGGAATTTCAAGCAATTGCTTTTACCAGCAGTTTGTGGTTTGGCCTATATACGTGTTTATATGTGTTTTTATGTTTTTCTCCCTAAGTTACATAAATTGGAACTATTCTTAAAGAAGCACATTAAGTATTGATATAATAATATAGGTATTCCTTTTAGAAAAATGATGTAGAAAAATATATGTTCATAATTCAAATAAATTATGGGGCATTCTTCACTTTACAAAAGTTCAATATACTCCAATAGCAAATTTCCCAAGTATATCAAGTTTTGGAAACCACTGGTGGTTTGTTTGCTGGTTTTAATCTCAGCAGGTAAAGCTGAAGGTAGGACAAGTGACCTGAGGATCAATAAAAACTAGCACTTTCCTAATTATGTCATATATCTGTGGGAAAAAATAGAATTTGATAACAGGAATATCTCTATGCACAAACTTCAGTAATTAAAATACATATTTCCTTTTTTAGGGGCATCAGGTCCGGAGCAACTAGATCTAATTAATGAGATTATATTTGAAAATATATAGGACAGTACCTGATGCTCAATAGGTGTTTAATGTATTTATTCCTTTCCCCATCTAATTCCCCTTTTTTATTGTCTTCCTTGGAGAAAAGCGTTAAGAATTTTTCCCTTTTCCCCAATTCTCTACTTTCTCAACTCTAAAAATCAAGCTTTTTGAAGAAGACAGCTGCCTGTCCAGGTTTAGATATATCCTAGTTGGAGTTCAGATACTAAATTAAATAACCTTCTATGATCTTTTCTAGACCTTGAACTCTAATCCATGATATTTTTAAATTATGCATGCTACTGCCACTTGCAAAAACTGTGCTTTATTCCTAGCTGCATGGTGTTTAACTTGTACATTTGGTCCTTGTTGACTATCCAGGGACACTCCTTGGCTAGCCCTAGTATTAAACCAAGAGTAATGACAAACCATGTTCTTTTGGTCCAGAAAGACCGTCATGTCTGTCTTTTTATCTACTCTCTCTCTGTCTCTTCTTTCTTTCTCTGACTTTGAGATCTAGGCATTTAAGTGAAAGAGAAAAAAATATTCTTCTGATTATGCATCATATTTCTCTTAAACTTAAAAAATGAGACCTTCCAAAGTAACTATTAATTGAGTTTTGTGTCCAGCCTATATGACATAATAGTACTGGGTTGTGGGACCAGCTTCTCTAGACCCAAATTCCCTAGGGAAGTAGCACCAAGGTCCTTGATCTCTTCCTGCTCAAACTTCTTGGCCCATGCAAACCTGATCAACCCATTTCGTCACATCTCTACGAGTCACTGACCACGAGCCTGGCCAAATGTCTTTGCAGCCATTTTTCTAACCAAAATGAAAAGGCGCTTCTACTGGTCCTTGCTATATGCTGTTTTTGGTTTTCAGAGCTCAGGTTTTCCGTTGAGGTTCTTTTTAACGCCTACATGCAAACTGAAAAGCACTCAAGCTTTTGGTGGGATGTCACCCACAGCTGGAGGGACAGTGGAAGGGGGTGGAGGGCACAGCCCTCAGGTGCATCCTTTAAAAAAAAAACCCATCAGATTGAAGAAAACAGACTGGGTAGGCCAAACAGTGCCAGCTATAAACAGGTAAAGTCTTATCCTCTGTTCCCAAAAAAATGGGAAATGAACATGCCCACTTAGGAGATGGCCTTTTACCTGTAACCCAGTGGATGCAACTAAACAAGCACAAAGGGGCATTGGGAATACTCTATAGAGGAGAAGGTGTGAGCCATGACTTGTGGTGAGAAGCAGTGGAATGGAGTTGCTGAGAGATGTCTTCTCTGCTCATGGTTGTGCCTCTGTCTTGCTCTATTGAGCAAACAAAGCTAATATAGATGAAAGTTAAGACCTTGATAGAAGTGAAAATTGAAACTTGGGTAGAAGGTAGCACAGCTGCAGTTTGTACTTCCTCCTGTGTGGTGGCAGGGTGGCACGTACTGACGTGTTTTGGAAGGGATACGATTTTTTAAACCTTTTATCAGAGTTTGGAGAGTTAATGTCTGTATCATTGGGGAAGAAGAGGAAATAGTAAGTAGTATAACAAGTAGAGATAGAGTTGATAGAAAAATAAAAGCTGGTTTTGGAATCAGGAAGATCTGGGTTTGAACTATACCTCTGACATATAACTGAGTGACCCTGAGCAAGTCACTTTACCCCCAGGCAATTCTCTAAGACCGTAAATGGCAAAACAGATCCTAATCTGCACAGGCAAAGAGAATTCCCTTCCTGGGGATTCCCTCCATCAATTAAATCATAGACCTAGTTTAAAAAATAAATCCACAAACAAGGAACTTCCTGAACCTTATAAACCTAGAGACCAGATCCACGTTCAGGATGTTACCAAATTCTCAGGGAATCTTTAAGCTATTTAAAGATTTTGGGGTGATCATGTATTTGGAGATAGGAAGATCATTCCCCGTTCCCAGTCCTAGCTCTGCCATTAATTAACTGAAAGACCTTGGGCATGTCCCCTCTTCTCTTTTGGCCTAATTTTTTTCATCTGTAAAATGAGAGTCTTTACAACATGAAAATTCTATGATTCCCTGGTCAAAGGGTAACTTGGTATTTCTAAGAGCCAGAGTTTTAACAGACTCTTGCAAATAACATTGAATATTAAATATCTGAAAAAATGTTTTGGAGTTGTTAAATCTTTAATTGCCATCCCTGTGAGGTCAGCTGGTGCATCATTCTTTTGATTTTGTTAGTGCCAGTGAAGTAGTTGTGCCTTCCTGTTTTTTTCGAGTTTTTAGGCCTACTACTTACTCCTTTAGATCATCTCCCTTTCCCTCAGTCTTGTAGTTCTGGGTCCCTGGATTTAACACTGCCATGGTGTAGACATCATTATCTCTTTCCTATACAGAGTTGAGGAACTCCTCTCCCCAGCTCCCTCCTACCGAACTCTTCAAATTAAAATGAATCCATGGAAGTTTAAATTATAAAATTCCAGCTCCTTTTGGCCTTCTCAACAATATATCAATAGGGGTAGCTAGGTGGCACAGTGGATAGAGCACTGGCCCTGGAGTCAGGAGTACCTGAGTTCAAATCCGGCCTCAGTCACTTAATAATTACCTAGCTGTGTGGCCTCGGGCAAGCCACTTAACCCCATTTGCCTTGCAAAAACCTAAAAGAAAACAAAACCAATATATCACTAGCACTGACTGTTCCCTCTGTTTTTAATGTAGTGTCTTCATCAGACCCAAGAGAGACAGACAGATAAGTCATGTTTTGACAATTAATGGAAGGGAGAAGAAACAAAATTTGGCTTGGAAGCAAGATGGCCATGCTAATTATTCAACTTTCATTCTAAAGTGTAACTGAGACTTGAAGGATTCAAAAAATATATTCCTATATCTAAGGGTATATCTTCCAGTCCTTTCTCCAGAGTCTCTTAAAAAAGGTATCAATTTTGAGAACCTATCCAATTTAAATCCTGTATGTCAAAAGAGAACAGATAGTGTTCTGTCATACTTAGTGATATAAGAATACTTCATGTTTTAGTAATGGTTAGAAATTTATTCCCTTTAAATTCCAAATGACTGAAATCACTCTTAGCCATTCTTTGTATTCTCTTTTTGACAGTAACTCTAGTCTAAATCCAAAAAATGAGTGATCTTCTTAATGATGTCTTCTTGTTTTGTGGTGATGAGTTAGCCTCGCTATTATGCTAGCCTCATTTGGTATTATGTTGTCAGCTGTGGGTCTCTTCTCTTTGAGCTGCTTTGCTAGCTCCAGACATAATCATTTTTCATTTCTTGCATTTTCTTCCCTGCAGATGATTCAATGAAAGTGAAAGATGAATACAGTGAAAGGGATGAAAATTCTTTAAAGCCAGATCCTATGGAAAATGCAGAAGATCCTGAAATACCTTACAGCTATCCAAGAGAATATAATGAATATGAAAACATTAAGTTGGAAAGACATGCTGTCTCTTATGACAGTGGCAGGCCAACTAGTGGAAAAATGAACTGTGATGTGTGTGGACTAGCCTGCATTAGCTTCAATGTATTGATGGTTCATAAACGAAGCCATACTGGTAAATATTCTTCCATTCCCCTCAGAACTGTCCTGCTACAGCCATGGACAGCACTGCAATGAGTAATAGCATCAGGATTCTTGGCATCTTCCTTTGCTTTTTCTGGATGGTTCTGGTCTTATAGGGGCATCATTTTCCCCCACTGATTTCTTTCTACTTCACCATAGCATTTCAAAAAAGCTAGCAAACATTTTACAAGTTTGCTGAATGAAAGAGGTCTTAGAAGATCAGAAGTCCATGAATATTTCTTCTTCAGTTAAAAATTAGGAATTAAGTTCTGTCACATACCTTCTAGTTCATCCTTTGTTTGTATTTTTGACTTTAATAAAAGCCTGTCACTTTGCATCAGGACCAGGTTTGAAAGAAAAGGAGGTGTTTTTTTGCTTTTGTTTTGGTTTTTTTGGCTAAGCAAATGGGGTAAAGTGACTTGCCCGAGGTCACACAGCTAGGTAATTATTAAGCGTCTGAGGCCGGATTTAAACTCAGGTATTCCTGATTCCAGGGCCGGTGCTCTATCTACTGTGCCACCTAGCGCCCCAAGGAGGTGCTTTTTTAAGGCAAATTTTAAAACATGTTTTTAAAGAATAAAGGGGTAGTTTGTAGAAATACATAGAAAAGTATCCCTCCTATTAGATGTGATTCTCTTTCTTGGACTTCTAATATAGGGACTTTAAAAAAGATCCATTTATCAAATTTGACCAGGTCATTACTTTGACCAGGGTCCATGGGTCTTACTTGGACTATGCTTACAATTTTATCATAGTGGACTTCTAAATAGAAGAAGGGAAATTACAAAACCTTACTCTGTAAGGCACTTCCAGAAACCATCAAGTTCATTCCGCTGAATCAAAGAAAGATAATACTTAAATCGCCCCCAGTGGGAAGGGTGCTTATCCTATTCTAAAATAATCTCCAGGGAAAGTAATTCCATAGCCTGTGAACTGAGGCTTTCCCCTTGCCTTGAAACCTCACTCCCAGCTGATCCCCAGTGGGGACAGAATCCCTCCTAAAGAGAAACTTCCATGAGGGCATCTTTCCATAGGGAGTATGTGTATGCATGTGCCTTCTACACTTGCCTAGTGACCAGGAAGTTTCCATTTTTGTCCTTTTTAAAGGTGAACGCCCATTCCAGTGTAATCAGTGTGGGGCATCTTTTACTCAGAAAGGTAACCTCCTCCGCCACATTAAACTTCACACAGGGGAAAAACCTTTTAAGTGTCATCTGTGCAACTACGCATGCCAGAGAAGAGATGCTCTCACAGGTCACCTTAGGACACATTCTGGTAAGTGAGAGAAATGAGCATCCTATGTCTTATGAAGAACCGACTCTAGGCATTCTTACTCTGACTATAGAAAATTGAAGGGTTAAATATTTAGGTTTAATCTGTCATTCATATTCTGAAGGGTTAACAACAGCAGAGACCTCTAGGGCTAATTACACTTTCATTAAGACATTAATTGCCTTCCGTCTGGCTCATTGGGAATGATCATCTCTCTACCATCTTTGCTCCCCTAGAGAACAGCATAGTTAGACAGAAGAGCTTGCCCTTTAAAAGAGGCTTTTAAACATCTTAAAGAAATTCCATAGCCTAGCAAGTATTTTCTTGTAAAGAAGTTTTATGGAAAGATTAGCTTTCTGAAAAAGATCTTTGACTCAAGAGACTCTTTCTTGTAAGCAAAGCACTACTAGTGTTCATGCTGTATTATCAAAGTTCAGTCATTTTGGTAACAAAGCTTTGCCTCGCAATTAGTTTTTGGCCCACCTGGGATAAATTCTCAAAAATTAACTTTTAACCATCAAGCTTCCTAATTCTCTAGAACACCAATAGTACAAATGTGCACAAAAACCTGCATTCCCCAATTTTGCTCTTCATTTGGATCAATCAAGGTTCCAAATATGAATTCCTTTTGCATGTTCAGAGTTTTATACCCAGGAAAATGAGGAGAACTGGCCAATGGAAGCTCAACCCTCAGAGCAAAAATTGGGAATTTGAAGCACTTGATAATTATCTCAGAAATAGACTCCATTGAAAGAAACTACAGATCATGAACCCTATAGAGATTTGCTCCTACTGCTTTGATTAATAACCTATCAGTAATAAAGTCCCTCATTCCAACTAAGACTGAGAAAACACAAAGATGAGGCTGCTTCAAACAGATTTTTATATTCTCTTAAAATATGTTAAGACTGTAAGACTAGTTGAAAATTTGGAACTCTTTTCCATTGTCTTAAGAACCAAGCGTAGTATCTATGTTTAATATTGATCTTAGGGACTGCCAGTCACTTTATAGTGACTTCCTATAAAATTAAAGGTTGCACTGAATTTAAATTAAATTTGTTGAAATAGTTCCATTATGGGATTTTTTCTTTTTAATCCTCAATAAAACAGTTAAATTGGAAAATTCACATTTTAAGGAAAATATTTGATTTTTTTAAAATTTCAGCTAAAGAAAAAAGTAAAATAAACATCACAACTGCTAATACAAAATATATCATGTTCATGATACATGTTTCATTAGCATCAGGAAAGTTCACCATTATCTAAACCTTGAGTAACGCAGAAAACCAAAGCCATTTCTCGACGATAATTCAAGGAAATCCGCTTGGATATTAGGCATGGGAGGGGTACTGATCCCCTCAATTATATGGATAACTTTGAGAAAGCTTTGTGACTTATTCAACTAACATTTATTGATCCTTGTCAGGATAATGCAAGTGAAAACTCCCTTTCCCATCCCTGTTAGTCAAATAATTGGAACAGTTTATCTGCTTATATCAGAGGCTTGGGCTATGGGGTTTTAATATTTAGTTTGAAATTGGGATTCCTATTGAGATTAACCCAACTAACATTTTTCTGACCCAATCTATACTATTGCTTCAACAAGATCATGAACTTTCCCAATCAGCCACAGTATAAGGAAGAACATTTCTATTTTGCAAGGACAGCTAGCCTTACTAGCTAGCATGCTCTGAGCAACCCATTAGCTTTGATTGGCAATGAACTCATTAGGCAATAGTATTCCTTACCTCTAGCCAGGTTGCGCCCCCCCACCAGACTTTCTCTTCTGCTCTTATCCCTACACCCCATTGACCACCTGTAGGAATAAACACAACTATATGAATGCCATATAGGGAAGGAAAACTTGGCCTGAAGACAATGACAGCTCTTAAGTTACAGTCAGTGCATTCAAGTTACCCTTTCTTGACCTGAAACATTGCCCTTGGGAAGGATCAGGTAGCTCTCCAACCTGCCTTTCTCGGTTAGGACTACTATTGCCAGAATATTATCATCTTATTTCACAAAAATTGTGTGTAGTAATTTGAATGTCTATATGTAAATACCCCCCCCCTTCATGGTCAGAACCCAGAGCCCAAAGCTACCAACCAGGTGGTGTTGTCCTGGAGCCCCTGGTGATTACTGAGTACACCTCTGCTCTTCTCCTAGTTGAGAAGCCCTACAAGTGTGAGTTTTGCGGAAGGAGTTACAAGCAGAGAAGCTCCCTTGAGGAGCATAAGGAACGCTGTCGCACTTTCCTGCAGAACACCGGCATGGGTGACACTGGTGAGTTGATCAAAACTTGTAGGGATTTTTTTTTCTTTCTTTCACTAGGTCCGGTGAAATCAAAATCTTGCTCCAAATCACACTAATTAGAGAAATGAAAATTAAATTAAAATTTCACTGAAATTTCACTTCACACCCTGGGAAAATAGGCACATTGATGCACTATTGGTGGAGATATGGATGGCATCAGCAATTCTGGAGGAACATTGTGGAGCTATCCCCCCCAGTGATTAAACAGTGTGTGCCCTTTAATCCAGCCAGACCACTAGTAGGTCTGTGTCCAAAAAGTGATCAAAGAAAAAGATCTTTCATGCACAAAAATATTCAGGCATTGAAGCAAAACAGCAACAGAAACTGTAACCCTGGCACACACCATAAAGCTCTATATAAGTGTAAATTGTTGTAAATGTTGTCTGATCTCTTTAAACAAGTAGTCTTTGCCTATAGTGAGTGATGAATTTTCTGTAGGTCACTCTCATTTATCAAAAAGCTTAAAAGTTCCTAAGAACAGCAAGATTGCCAAAGTGTTGAAACTAGTATAATGTTAGTTTAGGGAAAAAATGAAGTGGAAATCAAGAGTTGCTCAGTTGCTCTGACTCTGGTGTAGAAATCTTTGTATAGATAAAGACTTTTTTTTTATAATGTTAGGAGCTGGCCAACTGAATTTAGTTGGTCTTCAACTGCTTCTGCTTTTTATCCTGATGGCATCTTTGGTTTTATCAGGGAGTTGGATTTCCTCCTTATTTCTAAAGAGAAACTGTTTACTCCATTTTCTTTAAACACAATTCTCTCTCTCTCTCTTGCTCTCTCTCTGAAGAAAAAAAAATTAAAACTAAGAGCTCAGCTGCCATGCCTGAGAACATAAAACTAATCAGTCTAGACCAAAGACAGAAAGAACTCCATTCAGAGTTTACATGTAAACCCCTCTTTTAGACACTGGACCAGATCTGTTTTCAATAAGAAGAAACTTCCAAGCTTTGAAGACTCACTGTATTCTGGAGAGAATCTTGGGGATAATTACAGGAATAATGTGACAGTATTAACAGCACAATAATGTTATATTTAATAATATAATAAATAATAAAAAGGGAAGATAGGTGGCACACTGGATAAAGTGCAGGACCTGGAGTCAGGAATTCCAGTGTTCAAAACTGCTCTGACATTTATTAGTTGTATGACTGTGGGCAGATCACTCAACCCTGATGGCCATAGTTCCTCACCTGTAAAATGAACTGGAGAAAGAAATAGCAAACCCCAAAGAAATGGAAACCCCAAATGGAGTCATGAAGAATCGCTCACAACTGAAATAACTGAACAACAAATAATAATAATTTTAGAATTATAATTAAAGAAAATCACAGGAAGGGACTTTAGAGATGATATTGATCAACTCCATGATTTTATAGATAAAATAACTTAACCAAAGTCACATATCTTATTATTAGAAAAGACTTAGAACCTAGATCTCCTGGCTAAAAAAAAAAATCCTAAAATTAGGAAATTGGGTAAGGCCATTATTTTGCACATGGTGACCATTTTGGTGATCATTACCATCTTACATATTTCATTTCCCATACTACTAACAATTCCCCATTAATTATTTCAAACTAGTGAAATTATCAAAAGAAATTATTTAGTTCTCTTCAGTGATATTAAGTGATTCAGGAAATGCTGAATTATCAAAATCGGGTTCATTTACATTTCATAGGGTGCTTTTATGGGTGTGTACAACACACTTTTTCAAGTATCAGCAAAAAAAAATGTAGGTTTTAAGTAAAATTTGACTTTTTTTCATTTTGGAGAACCGAACATACTGTAATGGTAGTTTCATCTTGTAAAATATACACATTCATGGAACAGGAAATGACATGAGTAGTGAACAAAATAACAATGGACTTGTTGCCTAAAAGTTCAGGTTCCAGTTCTATTTATTTACTTTATTACTATGTGATTTGGGGCAAGTCACTTAGTCTTTTTTAGTTTGAGTTTACTCATCTATAAAATGAAAATGGTTAAACCAATCATAGGATTTTTTTAGGTTTTTTTTTCCCCAAGGTAATGGGATTAAGTGGCTTGCCCAAGGCCATACAAGCTAGGTAATTATTAAGTGTCTGAGTCTGGATTTGAACTCAGGTACTCCAGACTCCAGGGCCAGTGCTCTATCCATTACACCACCTAGCCACCCTAATCATAAGATTTTAAAAACCAAACCCAGATGGGACTGTAGAGATTATTTATTCCAACCCCCCCCTTATTTTATGGAAGAGATTTCTAAAACCCATTGAGGTTCAGCACTAAATTCAAAGATTTTCTAGTTGAAAGGATCTCCAGGCAAAAGAGACTACATATCAATCAATTATAACCTAGTTTGTTTCATTTTCTAACATCTAATTGTTTCCCATGATTTTTCATCCATAATGAATAGAGTCCTTACTCGACACTAAGTCATTTGCTTCATTGTTGTCATTATTCTTCATCCTCTTTTTCTTTAAAATATGCTATTTCAAACTAGATTTCATGGAAGATATAAAGTGGACTTTGGGAAATAACAGGACTTCAGTAGTCAGAGACCATAGAGTTTCAAGCATGGAAGAAAGCTTATATGAATGCATGAGGAGAGTGAGGGGGGGGAATTCAGGGAATTCAGTTTGGTTGGAACAGAGTGTGTATGAAAGAGAGAAAAGACAGGAAAGATAACCCAGAGTGGAATTATTAATGGATTTAAATGTCAGGCTTTCACATTTTATCCTAAAGGCAGTAGGGAGCTGCTAAAGGTCTTTGAGCAAGGGAATGAAATGGTCCATCTGTGCATTAGGAAGATTATTTTGTCAGTGACGTGAATAATAGACTGAAAAGGGAGAGAGTGCAGACAGGTGAACCAGTGAGGAGGCTGTTAGGTAGTCCAAGGCAGAGGTAATGAAGTCCTGAAGAAGGCCCTGGGGGCAGAAATGAGGGGATGGATAGGAGGAGGATGGAGCCATCAACAGAAACAGGGATACTGAGAGAGGGACAATGTTTGGAGGAAATAATTTCTGTTTGAGATATGTTGTTTGGGGTACTCTCAAAAGATCCTGGTGGAGATGTTACTGAGGAAGGAGAAAAGAGTAGGACCTGAGCTCACAGATTAGAGTCATGAAATGTTTATTTTGTGAAACCTTACAAGTTTCTTCCATATATGATTATGTTAGTATACATCACACAAAGAATCACCAGTATATAGTCATTCTGTTATCATTATAAAAGCTATGTAAAAGAACACAATATTGTAAAAGGCAAAACTTGTTAGATTTTCTCATTTGATTTTGTCTTTCTTCCAAACATGGGGCTAATAGATGACATAAATTCAGGCTCATAGTAATTATTACATAAATTGCAAATATTTAGACTAGGACTTAATATTTGCATACTTATGTAGGGTGGTAAACATTTTATCATCAAGCACGTATTAAAAGCTTACTATGGGGGCAGCTAGGTGGCACAGTGTATAGAGCACCGGCCCTGGAGTCAGGAGTACCTGAGTTCAAATCCGGCCTCAGACACTTAATAATTATTAGCTTTGTGGCCTTGGGCAAGCCACTTAACCCCATTGCCTAGCAAAAACCTAAAAAAAAAAAATCTTACTATGTATTAAGTACTAGAAGACATACAAAGATAAATAAACTGTGACTTCAGGAAGCCTACTAGAAAAGACAACATATACAGAGATAAGTATGCACATAGCAGCTGACTTTTAAGTAGTACTATAAAGTTTACAAAGTCTTTAGTTATGCAAATGCATACATCTGCATATATATATATATATACATACATATAGTCCTAAAAGACTTTTAGGATACTGTTGTACATATATACATCTATATATTCATCTATATATAGATGTATGTGTAAATAGATAGATTGGGAGATCAATTGGTCACTAGATAGTATCCTAAAATATAATAAACTGTGGAGGAGAGAAAATGTAGACAGGCAAACAAGTGAGAAGGCTGTTTCATAATCCAGGGAAGAGGTAATAAAGTCTTGAAGTAGGTCAGTAGAGGGAGAAATGAAGCGATGGATAAGAGGATGAATGTGAAAGCAGGATGGATAGGAATTGGCTGAACAGGAGGATATGTACATATATATGTGTTGTGTGTGTGTATGTGTGTGTGTGTGTGTGTGTGTGTGTGTATTTATATATGTATGTTTGGAAAAGACTTTTAGGACACCCTGTATATCCACATATATATGTGTATCCTTACATATAAACATATAATTTTATTTTGTTGTCATGATGGTTCTGTAACATAATGACAAATGGTATTAATTCTCAGTTTACAGATGAGGCAACTTCAGTACTCAGAGGTGTTAGATGACTTGTTCAGTGTGGCATAATAATGCAGAATTCACACTAAGGTACCTCCTGACTCTAAGGTCAATGCTCTTTCCACTCTATCAGGTTGTCTCTCCAAGGAGATAAAGTTCTGTGAAATCAGTTGAGGGTGAGATCTCTTCATTTGACTAGATCAGCAAAGGACTGACAGATGAGATGGCATCTGAGCCGAACTTTAAAGGATCTGATGTATTAGGATACTCTAAGTCACTAAATAATATTTCAAAGTATCTATGGTTTCACTGGCATGGGCACCCCCTCCACCAACACAATCCTGACCCTCCATGCTTTGATAGATGAGTTGTTCAGGTATTCATCATGTCTTGGCTAGTGATCAGTCTTGCAGTGATAAAGCTCTCTGCACTTAGGTCAAGTCTTTTAATAATAAATAGCACAGTTTGTGCTTAAGCCTAGATATTCTTTTCCTACTTTTAGGGATTTACTGGAATTTGTAATGCATTGGCAAAGCCTTCATGAATCCTCAGGCTCAGCCTCATGAGACATCACAATAAAACCTGAGTTAAATTTAATTGAAGAATAATTTTCTCTTTTTATTTCCTCAATACTCCTTTTTACATCGAGAATAGGCATTCTTAACCTGGGTTCTGTTTTAAAATATTTTTGTTAACTTTCAATATAATTGATTTCCTTTGTGTAACTCTATGCATTTGACTTTATATATTTAAAAACATCCTGAGAAGACATCCATAGGTTTTATTACATTGCCATAGGGATTCATAACACACACACACACACACACACACACACACACACACACACACACGTGTCTAAGAATTAATCAGAACCTTCAATCTCCAGATCCTTTGCTTCCAACTAGGACTTGTATTGCCTAAAGGTTTCAGACTAAAATGCATTATGTCTGTACCAAGATAAGAAGAGGGTTAAAAATGTGATTATTCTTAAAAATAGAAAATAAAAACTGATAATATTTCTTGGTTATTATTCATCCTACTTACTCGAAAAGGCAAGTTTTTCATGTAGCCTTTTCCTAAAACCTGCCTCAAGTTGTTGATAGAAATCTCATTAGACAATTCTCATTACACAATTACCCACCCTCTTCCCTGCCCTTCCCCCACTTTCTGCTCTCCATCAGCTAATGACCACACACCCTCAAAAAGAGAGGAAGACTCTTCTGTGAACTCTTCAGATTCTAATGAAAAACTCAGAAAAGAAAAGAAAAACTATCCATTTCCTTAGGTCAGAAACCTCATCATGGAAACAACTAACCAAAGACCAAATGAAAAAGGTTAATCTTTCTAAGGGGAATAAAGGTAGTAGTCTTTTATTGTGGCTTTGTATTATGCTTATTGTTGTTGTCTTTTTAACATTTCTTATTTTGTGAAGCCATAGAACTTTGCTTTCATGTCTTTCAAAGTTCCTTGCTAATCATGGCATTGTTTCTATGTTATGCAAGGCAGAGGGCCAAAGACTAAAATGAGGCATGTATATTGAATTTCTAAGCTCACTCACAAACTGTGTGTAAATAGCTTATGTCTTTGTTAGTTTCCCATATCCCCCACACCCAGCTCCTTGCAACATTAACCCTCCAAATACCACCTAGGAACGGATTTCCTATTTCGTCATTTAAACCCATTATCTAGTTCCCTTACTAACTTGCCAAACTGGTTGTCCACCACTTGCATTTCTGAGACACGATGAGGCATGATAACAAGTCTAGACTGTTTGTATAAATAGACAGTTTAATTCTGAGGTAATGTAAAGAACTAGGATCTAGTAATATTTATTTCCTCCCCATTAACTTTCTGGACTCTTCCTCCTTTGTATACAAAGGTGATTTTTCTAATTCAATAGCATTTTCTTATGTATCAAAGTGTGACAATTGCAGGTAGGGGAAGGTGTAGAATTCAGCTGTCATCAAACACCTACAGGGCAACAAATCATTTGGGGTTAGAAACAAAACTGAGATTGAATATTATGCTCAGTATTTTAACCTTTGGTCAGTCTGTCTGTAGTTAAATACAGCAGTAGTGAATAAAGAGCCAAAGGAGGACTTGATTCCCACAATCCACTCTTATATTCTGGAAGATCAGAAAGTTAGATATGAGATTGATTCTCTCTCTCTCTCTCTCTCTCTCTCTCTCTCTCTCTCTCTCTCTCTCTGCAACTTCAGACTCATTGGTCTTTTTTTTTTCAAACTCATTGGTCTCTTTTTTTTTTCTTTTTTGGAGGTCTTTGGGCTTAAGACACACATTAGTAAGTATCTGAGGTGGTATTTGAACTCAAGCCCTCCTGACTCCAGTCCCTCATTGCTTTGTAAGGACAAAAGAAAAAGTAGAATACCTCTTCTGTGACAGTCCTTCATTGGAACAGAACCATCACATCCTCCTCAGTCTCTTCTCCCCCCCCCCCCAACTCCCTCCCCTCCCCTCACGTTTCTCTTCTGCAGTCTTTTCCTTCACCCAATCCTCATACAGTACTGACTCAAGTCCTTTCATTATTCTAATTGTCCTCGTCAGTCTTCAAATTATCAACCATCTCCTTAATGGCAGTGCCCAGAAAGATAGCAGATGAAATCTGACTAGGATGGAAGAGAGAAAAGGACCTCTCACCTTCTTATTCCCAGAAACTCTCCTTTTCTAATGAAATCCAAGACCAGATTAGCTTTTGACTGCCACATCACACTTGACTCTTACTAAGCTTGTTGCTCATTACAGCCCCCAGATCTTTCTCAAACAAACCAATGTATGACTATATTTCCCCTTCCTTGTACTTGCAGATTTGATTCTTTTGTGATCAAATGTAATAAGATAGGGGGCGGCTAGGTGGTGCAGTGGATAGAGCACTGGCCTTGGAGTCAGGAGTACCTGAGTTCAAATCCGGCCTCAAGACACTTAATAATTACCTAGCTGTGTGGCCTTGGGCAAGCCACTTAACCCCATTGCCTTGCAAAACCTAAAAAAAAAATGTAATAAGATATTATGTTTATCCTTTCTGAGTAGCCTAACATCCTATTCTCATCCTTGGGGATTAACATCTTTTTTGGAATCTTGTCATTCATTGGGTTAGCTATACTTACCAATTTAATGCTATCCATTAGATATTGATTAAACATTGACTTATTGGATCTAATTGAGAGTGTGACAGTGACCACCCTAGGGATAGAAGGGAGAGCTGGCCTAACATACTACAATAGTTGGTCATAGGACTAAATAGACATCTATAGTTCATTCATGCATATGAATGTTTGAACTGAAGAGAATGATTGGAGGGGGGGGAAAGTAAAAATGGCAATAATGGAGATTAGGGACAGAATTTTGTACTGATTGCTTCTTATTTTACTATAACTATCTGATGGAAAAAAATTATTAATGATACTATATGAATTAATGCTATAGGTAGCTATGATTGAACCAGAATCCAAATGCTCCCTAGGCAAAAGAGCTTCATCAGCTTCTCTCACACTTCTAGGATTAGAAGTCTCTCTTCAGCTTGAACTTGCGAACTTAGTTGAAACTCTTTTCAGAGTTTCTACTCAGGATTGTGCCAAATATCAAAATATCTGTGATTTTATTGATGTGGTGTTCCCTCACTGACATTGATCTCACCTTTCCATGCCTTGATAAATATTGTTCATGGGTTGTTATACTGCCACAAAAAAAAAATTCAGCCATTTCTTTTGCTAGTTAGACTTCTAGCAGTGAGGCTCTCTGCATTTAGTTAGGTTGATCTTTTAACTGTAGGCAAGCAGTTAAATGCTAAGGCTACAGAAAGTTTTCCTATTGTCTGAAAATAGTATGTGTGATAGTTTTATGTTTTGGCAATTTTAAATCTACCCTTTACCTGAAAAATAGTTGGTCTATTCACCCAATGACAATATCCTAAAAGCAGTGTCCTTTCAAATAAAGTCACATCAAATTAACAAGATATTAGATTCATACTATCTACTAGGCACTATGTGCTAGGGATCCAAAGAAAAACAAGACAATTCCTGTTCCCAAGGAACTCATGGCCTATTGAGGGGGAGATAGCATGTAAAAAAACTATGTTCAAATAAGCTATAGACATAATAATCTATGGATCCTCAGAAGAGGGACACCAGAATTAAGGGAGTTTGGGAAATCCTGTAGGAGAAGGGATTTTAGCTTTGATTTGAAGGAAGCTATAAGGCAGATCTGAGGATGGAGAGCAATACAGACATGGAACACATTTAATGAAAGTACCCAGAGCTGGAAGACATAGTGCTTAGGTTTGTGCGTTGAGTACTTTATCAGTAGTACCCAGACCCTTTATTTTGAAGTTTTCTTCCTTCATCTGAATAGTAGCTTAAAGACAGGAGATGGGGTAACTCTTGTTTAGAGCAGTTTATGAAAGCCTAGCCAATTGGTCATTCTTCTTTGTCCCCAGCCCCATTTTCCCTCCACAGGCTATTTTCATAGCCAGATATCATAGAATCTGTAGCATAATATGTTTTTTACCAAACGGGCCTCCCTGAGTCATAGTAAAGAATTGTCTGACACCAGCAGAACAGACACACTGACTGGCCTTTATGATTTCCCGTGAAATGACTGATGTGTAAAGCCCCATAACACCTGCAGAATAGAAAAGAAAAAAAATGCTGTCAGTTTCACATTTTACATTCTTTCTTATGACTTTATAAGCTCAACAACCCAATTATGTTTGACTAGCTTGAAAAGGGATTCCAAAAGAGTTTGTGGATAGATTTCAGAAGGTCAGTGAACTTAGATGAAGAAAATTACACCTTTATCTTCATTTATCCTTTGTAAACTTGTATATTTTTTGTTTTACATAAACAAGCATTGTTCTCTACAGGGGTCCAGAGGTTTTTCCAGATTGCAAAAGGATCCAGGACTCAAAAAAGGTTCAGAACTTTTTTTAGGTTCATCCCCTCACAATCATAGAATTTTCTAATTGGAAGGACCTTCAGAAGCTTCCCCAGCAGCTCTGACAAATGAGCCCCTAGATTCTACTTGAAGACTTCACATGACATGGAATTCATTATTTCTCAACTCCATCTCACATTGGGAAATTTTTCCTTAAAGAAAGCCAAAACCTTCTCTATATGGCTCCTGCCTGATATTCCTATTTTGTACCCTAGGGCTAAAAAAGTTTGGCAAATGATTGAAGGTCCTATGTTGTCCCTCCAAGGCACCTCTTCTCTAGGTTAAGCATTCCCAGTCCCTTCAACCCAACCTATCCTGTGAATGGCATGGTATCCTTCAGGTCTCTTCAGTTTTCTGGTCACTGGCCTACTAACACACTCCACCATGTTTATAGACTCCCAGAACATGACATCAAGAACTGAATACATTATGCCAGATGTTGCTTAACTAAAGGCACAAATGAAGTTATAAACTCTTATGCTGTGGAGAATGCTTTCATTAAGGAAACTAAATATCAGATTTTTTTAAGTCAGTTCATTTTGCTTCCACAAGACTTTTAACTCATTTAGTTTGCTGTCCACTAAAATCAGTCATCAGCTGTTGCTTAGCTATATCTCTGTTCCCATCCATTCCTATCCTACATTGTGATCTCATTTTGTTTTGTTTGTTTTTACACTCATAATTTCAAAGCAAAATTTTACATTTCCCCATATGAAATTTTGTGTTATTTGAACTGGTTCATTCTAGAAATTTTTGAATTCTGATAATTCAAAATAATAGCTCTTCCTCCAAATTTTGTGTTATTTATGAAAATTTATGTTAGATATCATCTCAACATTGAATGTCACATGGCCAAGGACAGAGCACCATGATTCCACTACAGACATTGCTCCAGGTTGACACTAAACACCACTTTTTAGGGTCCATTCATTCAAATGCTCTAATCCCAGCCTATATATTTTTTCCTTGTTCACAATGATAAGAGTTTTTTGGTCAACTACCTTGCTAAACATCAGACTATAATATATCTGATGTTCCCCTTGCACAGTGGTTCTTAAACTTTTTGGACTCAGGACCCCTTGGCGCTCTTAAAAATTACAAAGGATCTCCCCACTAGTAGCTTTGGTTTATGTGAGTAATACTGATTAACATTTACCTTATTATAAATTAAAATGTCTAAGTATTATTAGTTTTATCTCTGAGGATCCCATGAAAAGGTTTCGGGATCTTGCACCACTTTACAAGCACCACTAATACAGTAACCCTGACCCAAAAGGGAATGGGATTAAGCTGACCGGATTTTTTTTCTATGAAACCCATGTTGGCTCATGGTTATCATTGATTTCTTTTCACTTATGGCAGAGTAGCAGCTTTTTTGTTCTTTTTTCTTCTGGACAGCAGACACATATCTCCTGGGGTTGTTGAAGTGCATAAGTGCTTAGCTCTTAGAAGCCCAGAAAATGTAGAATTAGAGCCTTTTCCTGTTAATAAGTCCATTCCACTGTTAACCCCTCAAACCAACAACCTTAGCAAACTCCAAATCTCAAAGCCACATGATGTAGGAAAAAAACAATTTTCTTAAGTGATGCAAACTTTTTACTTATTATTGATTATTTGGGCTTCTAATAGATATATAGGATGACAGAATTGGAAGGATACTTAGATTCACGTGTAGAAATAACCTCATTTTATAGATGAGAATCCATAGAATCCAAAGGTCATGTCACTAATAAGTGTTAGAGCAAGTTCCAAACCTGATTTCTAGCCTAGTACTTCAAAATGCATCCTTTCTATGGCATTCTGAGGACCACCTCTCAATTTTTTCTTCCTTTGAACTTACTAAAAATTGTCTTCCTGAAATTACTAATATGCGACAAGGTAAGAGATGAATTTTTTAACAGTCTATTTGCTAAGGAAAGCATACAAATATTTGAATAGAAAACCATATTTCTGGAACACCTAATTTTGTTGCTTCACTTCAGGGCATAAATCTGAAGAGCTGATATGAAGATTAAATGCTACTTTTGAAAACTGACTTTCAATAAAAGGATTCAGTTGAATCAAGTAGATTAGATTAGTCTCATAGATGTTCATGGAGTTTAAGGCTTTCACTTTACAACTAAGTGGTACAGTGATGCAGACTGCCAGATTAGAACTTTTAGGAATACCTGAATTACGTGGAACAGATAACTAGTGATGTGGATAGAGTGCTAACTAAGCCTGGAGTCAGGAAGACTCATCTTCCTGATGTATGACTGTGGGCAGGTCACTTTACCCTGTTTGTCTCAGTTTCCTCATCTGTAAAATGAACTGGAGAAGGAAATGACATACCACTCCAGTATCTTTACCAAGAAAACCTCAAATGGGGTCACAATCCAACAAGACTGAAAATGCCTGAACAAAAAACAATACCTGAATTTAAATCCTGCCTCAGATACTAAATAGCTTTGTGAGGGATTGGGCAAGCCACTTAGTTTCATCATCTGTGAAACAGGAACTAACAATAGCACCTACCTCCCATTGTTCTTTCTAGGAGAAAATGAGTTAACCAATGTTAAACATTTTGCAAACCTTAAAGAACTATATAAAAGCTAGCTCTCGTTTTACAAATGAGGAAATTGAGGTTGAGAGGTTAAGTGATTTTTCTCAGGACTGCACAGCCAGTAAATGTCTGAGGCAGAATTTGAACTCTGGTCTTACTTTGTCCAATCCCAGCACTCTATGTGCTACATCCCTTAACTGCCTCATTCAGGGGATTATCCAGTGACCATCAGTCAAAAATCTGCTCTTAGCAAAAATGTGTTTGTTATATGTGCCCAAGGCATTTTAACTGAAGCTGAGGGCAGGTAGATAGCACAGTGGATCGAGCATTGGCCTTGGATTCAGGAGGATGGGAGTTCAAATCTGGCCTCAGACTCTTGACACTAGCTGTGTGACCTTGGCCAAGTTACTTAACCCTTATTACCCTGCTTCCGGGATCATCTCCAGTAGTCCTGATTCCTCTCTGGCCACTGAACCCAGATGACTCTGGAAGAGAAAGTGAAATTGGTGACTTAGCACAGCATCCCCTCCCTCAAATCCATTTCATGGCTTGTCATGGCATCACCTCCCTGATGTCGTGGTCTTCTTCGAAAATGAAGGGCGGGAGCTGCTAGGTGGCACAGTGGGTAGAGCACCGGCCCTGGAGTCAGGAGTACCTGAGTTCAAATCTGGCTTCAGACACTTAATAATTACCTAGCTATGTGACCTTGGGCAAGTCACTTAACCCCATTGCCTTACAAAAAAAGAAAAAAAAGAAAATGAAGCACAAACATTATTCTTATTAACTGAAGCTGACATTTATTGCCCTGCAAAAAAGAAAGGAACAGAGAGAAGCATATTAAATACACACACACACCCATGGGCACTCAAAAAGTACAAGTGAGAAGCAGATTTCTTACTGTTTACTTTTTTTAAAAAATCCTTTTCTAAAGTGTGTATTTAACACAAGTAGGGCCTATTATCCAGGGCACCACACTTTTTAACCCTCTGATGAGTTGTTAGATATTCCAGTCTGCAGGTGTCTCATACACATAGCATTACTCAGAATCAGAAAGCTAGCAGAGCAGAGGGTTAGAAGTTCTCTCTCTTAGCCAACCACATCCAGGCTATTCATTTTATACTTCCTCATGCTAATGAAGGTCTTGGTTGGGGATGGGTCATACTTTCCTACCTCACCCTAAGACAACAGGTTTGTATATGGCTCGGTACTAGGCTTCCCTGACCACAGCAGGGAGCCTCTGCAAGAGTCCAGACAATATTAGACAGGAAGCCACAACAACCATGTGTGCATCAGACCTCTAAACATTTCCCTCTTACTTACCTGTTTGTTGTTTTTTTTTTTTTCCCTCTCTTTCTTACATTTTCCCAAACCAGCCAGCGTGGAGGCAAGACATCTCAAAGCAGAGATGGGAACCGAAAGAGCTCTTGTTCTGGACAGATTAGCAACCAACGTGGCCAAACGAAAAAGCTCGATGCCCCAGAAATTTATTGGTAAGAAAACTAACCCTTTGCCTGCTGAAGGAGTGCATGTTACACAAGGGCCAGGACCCAATCTAAGTTTAAATAAGTACTTCATTTCTCATTACGTAATCTTCTAATTTCATTCTAGCCTATTTTTTATTCTAAAAAAATTATTTTGCTGCATGGAACAAATAGGTTGAATTTGAGTAACTAAAGATTAACTAAACAAATAAAAATTATGCAAGTATTTGGAATTCCTACTTAATAAATGGAATTTAATTTTTTTATTTTAAAAAGGTTTCTTTTTAGTGTGACATGTATTGAACAGAAGATTTTTTTTCACTTTCCCATATTTTGTGACAATACAGCATTTTGGGGGGCCTTTTCATGTGTTTTTCAACTTGAAGCTATATGATGCTCTAGTTGATTTCATACTTTAAAAATTATAACCTTGCTTTTTTAAAATAGGTCAGAGATTGACTTAGACGAGAGAATGCCTAAAAAGCAAACATCTTAAATAGAAAGATATGATAGAAATGTTTTGCTTGCTGGAGTTAATTTTTATGTCATTGGCTTTCACTTTATTAGAAAATGGTGCAAAATTGGATGACTAAAAAACAATTATGTTTCTTAAAATGTTTCAACTGTTGAGGACCATCAACATTTTGATAAATTCTCCCAGATGTTTGCAAACATGTGACCATGATAATTAAAGGAAATTTATTTTTGTGAAGTGGACAGCTGAAATGAATGCATTAGGTTTACTTATAAATTGGGTTTCAAGGCACTGATGTTGAACAAAAATAGTTATCCAAATCAAAATAGAGCTGCTTTGCCACACAGAATTCTAGCAGCCCTGTCAGTTCCTTTATCACATCTGTTTATCTCTAATCTCAGTTCTATTTCTCTCCCTACCACCATCCCCTAATGTCTTTTACAAAGATCAATTGCCTATTCTACTCTTGAAGTGGGTGAAATTTAATTTTGGTCTGGAGAATTTTTTCAGCAAAGATATGCTGTGATAAGTTGATAATTTAAGAGAACCACATTTCAAGGTTATCTAATTTGGATCTTTCTTTGATTTTATTTCTGGACAAATTATTTTCATACCAATGGATATATTAAGAATAAATTGTGTGGGCCTAATAAACAATTTAATTTAGTCTGATAAAGACCCTTCCTTCCTATTCCTTAGCTCCTTAGTGAAACTTGTAGGATTTAGGCATAGAATCATGATTCTGACAAATTTTATGGACACATTACTTTTGGAGAGAATGTCCATCCTTATATACTTAGTGTTTCTAAAGACATCTCACAAGTAAAGCTTTGAAGAGTTGGAAACATTAGGCTCAAAGGGTCATAGATTTAGAGCTGGCAGGAATCTGAGAGACCCTTTCATCTACTGCCCTCATTTTACAGTTGAGGATCCTTTTAGCCCAGAGAGTTTGTGAGTTGTCCAATGCAGTGGGGGCAAGGCTCCAATTCTAAACCCACTACACTATCCTTCTTTATTCTCAGATCCTGGCACCCAGGTGGCACAGTGGATAGAGTCTCTGTTGGGCCTGGAGTCAGGAAGAAGACCTGAATTCAAATCCAGCCTCAGATATTTACTAGCGTGGGATCCTGAGCAAGTAACTTAACTGCTAGCTGCCTCAGTTTCCCCAATTATAAAATGGAAACTATATTAACAACACCAAATGCCAAGTGTTATCACGAGGACTGAATGAGATTACATTTGTAAAAGTATACAGTTTCTGGCATATAGTGGGTGCCTAATAAATGCTTCTCTTCCCTTTCCTTTCCCCCTTTGTTGTTTGCATTCATAGTTTTCTTTTAAGACTGGTCCTTGACTAGAAACACTTTGCTTAATATTTGAATTTGGAGAAAGAGTTGATTTAATCAGAAAGGTTGAGGGTGGGTTGGAAGAAAATTGATATTTTTGAACATTTGAAAATTGATTTTAAACTAGTAATACTCAATGCATTTTTACTTAAGGGAACTGAAATATAAGACCAATTATTATTATTTGTTAATTAATATTCTGTATTTAATATTATTTATATATAATATAGAGTTATATACTTAATATAATAGATTATATTATGTAATTGCAATATGATATATAATTAATATTAACCTATTATTGCCACTGTCTTAAACCTATTTTGGGTCTGTAATCTCAGGTAGCATATTTCAGATATAATACAATATTTGGATCTTGACTACTTGTTACTGTTTGTGGTCATAGGATTTCAATATTTCACCCTCAGAGTAATGCCAAATATAAACACTCCTTGTAATGCCTGAACTAGATTAAATGTAGCTAGAAACGAAAGAAAGAAAGAAAGAAAGAAAGAAAGAAAGAAAGAAAGAAAGAAAGAAAGAAAGAAAGAAAGAAAGAAAGGAAGGAAGGAAGAATGGAAGAATGGAAGAAAGAAAGAAACATAAGTAGTATTATTTTTTCAAACTAATCCACAGGGATTGGTGGCCCCCATTTGTGTTTGAGTTTGACATCACTTCTGTAGAATTCTTAGACTTCCTATCATCTGAGTCATCACACAGCAGCACCTGTTACACTTGGCAGGTAATATGAACTGAGGTGGCAAATTCAGGCTTCTTGACCCAATATAATAGCTGAGAATTACTCAGCAGAAATCATGAATGGTAGAGATAACAGAAGAGAATATCTGAGCCAGTCATTATGGCTATCATTCTATGTTTACATTGTCCATATTTGACATTTATAACTTTATTTTTCTCAAAGTTGTAAAGTTATGATAAGATCATTAAAAATAAAGATAGCATGCAACATTTATCATGCAATTTAGTTTATGGGAAGTCCCAGCATACATTATGGAAAAACTATTCTTGGCCTTGGCATCAAATTTTGGTTCTGACACATTAGCTGATTGACTTTGGGGAAATGAGTAACCTTCCTGAATCTTGGTACAAAATCCAGAATAATGTGTATGGCATTTACTTCATTGTGAAGTAAGTTGTAAAGAGAGTGCTCTGTGATCCACAATGCTTATTATTATCATTAATAATAATAATAATAATTACTATTACTTCAGAAATTCCTGGTTTCATATGAATAACCACTTCTTCCACCAGTGTACTTCATACCCAATTCCCTTTATACTTTAGGAGATTATCTACATAATGACTGGAAAATTCCTTACCAAATAGTCAACCTTGTGTTGTTACTAAGAAATAATAATTAAACAACATATATCTTATGACACCAAGCTAATGTTTAATTAATTTTTAGCCAGATTAACTTGTACTTTTGGCTGCAACCATAGTACCTCTTTTTCACTGTTCTATAAATAGAATCAGAATTTGCAGAAGAAAATTAGGACTAAGCAAATGTTCAGATATTTTACTACTTAAGATAGTACCACTGTCTAAAGTGAAGCACTAAGCCAGCTTTCCAACATTAACTTAGAACCTTCACTCTTAGCTTAACTACTACTTCCTCAATCAATCAGTTCACATTTATTTAAGGCCCTCTGAGCCAGGCACTGTGTTAATATAAAGAAAGACAAAAGACAGTCCCTTCCTTCATGGAACCTTCAACATATAAACAACTATGTACAAAGATAATTGACAGAGGGATTAAGCAGATTGAGAAAGGCAGAAGTTGGGACTTTATTTGGAACTCGAAGGAAGTCACGAGATTTGGGGGTAGGGAGGAGAGGCAGAGACTTCCAAACAGGGGGACAGCAAGTAAAAAGTCCATAGTTGGGATCTAGAATATCTTGTTCAAGAAATGGTAATGAGGTTAGCATCATTAGATCTGAGAGTAAGTGAGGGTGGGAGGTATAATAAGACTGGAAAAATAGGGGAAGGGAGAAGGAAGAATTCTTTTTCTGACTGTCTAAAGAACTAGGACACGATTTTCTGAAGATATGAGCTCCCAGGGAGATGGGTAAAGTGTGAAGAAGAATGAGTCACTCCCTTTAATACTTGAAGCCAATTACAGAGTACTCAGACCAATCTTGACTTTTCTAACCTCTTGAACTATAAATGCAAAGGTCAGAATGTGCCATCATGGCAGCCTGTTGTATAATCACACTCAAATTGAACACTACTTTTTTATATTCTGCAAATAAAGGGCCTTAATTAAAGGTTTAGGGCAGCATGAACGTGCAGAAATTGCTTTTGTTGAGGAATGAGTCTGTAAACACAAGCTGCCGGTGGAAAAAAGTAAAAGAAAACCCATTTCTGATTGATTCTCCAGGAAATTCTCTATAATGTAGGAAATAACATGATGATACATATCCATCAGCCAACATCCTTATACATTGAAATAAACTTTTCTTAGCTATTTTTATAAAAGGCCAGGATGTTACTTTTGATAGCACAAATCTTTCTCAAGTTTCCCTTTTTCAACATCTTGTTTTACGGCCAGAACCTTCCTAACAAGTTTCTAACAAGGCCATCGTTGAAACATTGGTCCAAAATGAAAGCACAGATTCCGTATTTGGGGGACATAGGGAAAAAAGCACAATTTAGAACAAGGAATATACACACCAGAGTTTCCCTGATTTTTCATTTGATTTATTCCTCATATTAAAAGATGTTTTCTTCATGTTGAAAACAACTAACATATACGTGCAAAAATCTCTCACATACTGTAAGAGTTAGTGAAATTATGACACTACAGAATAATATACCATCAGCTCTCTCTGTGAACTAGTTAATGAGAAACTGTTTCCTTTTTGCTAAAAGAACTGTAGGAAACAGTTTCACTACAGTTTCTAAGGGTGAAAATTGCCTGTACCTTTCCCTTCTCAGAGACCTAAGGATCCCTGTCCTGTATGCTTCACTGAGCTGAGTTGAGGTTGTGTGTATGTTACCAACTTTGACAGGGTGAAAAATGGAATGAGAAAAGCTGCTTGGGTGGGTGGATAGGGGTGTTTGCATGTATGTGTATATAGTATAATTTATTTCTCAGGTTGTACTGTCTGTTAATGATAGTCAATGAACATTATTAAGTCCCTAATATGTTCCAGGCTCTGTGCTAAGCATTTGAGGTACAGAGAGAGAGAGAGAGAGAGAGAGAGAGAGAGAGAGAAAAGGAAAGACAGAAGGCAGTTCCTGCCTTTGAGGAGATCATAGTTTAATAGAATGAAAAACTAGGTATTTCCTAGTTACCAGAATTATCTCCCTGTGCTATCTCCCCTGAAGCAAATGTCATGCACCTTAGAGAGGACAAATTGTTCTGTACCAAAAAAAAACAAAACCACTGATCTCTCTGCAGTTTCTCTCCCTGCTCCCTGTTTTCTCTCTCTCTATCTCTCTGTCTTCAGTAGGGAGTCAGAGGTAGATTTTTACTCCATAATAAAGAGCTATTTTTTCCTTTTTTTACTTCTTTTGTCTGATGAGAGATAAACACACTCAGAGGCTTAGTTCTGATACCTTGTCTAATCATGGAGACCTATAATGAAATCATCGAGTCAGAAATTATTTTTTAAGTTTCAGTAGTGTGCCTGAACTATGCTACATGCAGTGGGTGGAGTGAGGTAGATAGATAGATAGATAGATAGATAGATAGATAGATAGATAGATAGATAGTCCTTTCCCCTCAAAAAGTTACAATCAGATGGAGGAAATAGTATGAAAAACAACCATGTACAAACAAAATATACACAGGATAAATTGGAAATAGTCAACAGCCATAAGGAAGATCAGGATTTTTTGCAGAAGGAAGGATTTTAGCTGAGGTCTAAAGGAAGTCAAGAAGCAGAAAGGAGGAGGGAGAGAATTCCAGGTATGAAGAATAACCTTCATAACCTGAAAAAATGAAGTCAAGCATTGATTATGTTCCAGGTGCTCTGGAGATACAAAGAAAGGTCAAAGCAGTCCCTGTGTCAAGCTCACATTCTAATAGAGATTCTATTGGAACATGGGAGGAGATAGTGACTCTCTTCCCAAATCAATCTAGGTATATTTGAAAATGTCTTTTGTTTTCCCCATCTGAGTGACAAAAATGCTAGAATGAGTGTCCAGGGGAATTTACAAAATACCTGATCCGGGGCGACTAGGTGGCACAGTGGATAAAGCACCAGCCCTGGAGTCAGGAGTACCTGGGTTCAAATCCGGTCTCAGACACTTATAATTACCTAGCTGTGTGGCCTTGGGCAAGCCACTTAACCCCATTTGCCTTGCAAAAAAACCTGAAAAAAAAATACCTGACCCTAGAGATATTTGAGAAAAGAATAGATTATCAACAGTGAACACTTTTTGTATTATTTCTGTATTTTTTGACATTTTGTACCATTTAGATGTCACTTCTTCTTTTCTCCCTTATTAATTTATAAACTCCTTAGGGGAAGAAAGCAGTTTAATTAATTTTTATATCCCCAAATGCCTGACTCATAGCAAACATTCATTATATAATATAATATATGAATATATTGGCCCAAAATGGTATGTGGGCCAGGTGCTGTTACCATAGCCCTTCAATGCCTGATAACCCCTGTCACAAGAGATGATGTTTGATACCTTCTACTTTGCTCTTCAGTGACTAACATGGAGCTGTACCTTTCACTCCTCCTTTTTCCCCACTAAGAATTATAAGTCATTTTGTGTGCTATTGATATTTTTATATTCCCCAGCACCTAACTATAGTTAACTGTTCAGTGATTGAATTGGGTCATGAATTAGATTGAGCAGCACCACTTCCTTATCACCAACTCCAAACATCAGTCCATCAAAAAAATGCTTATGAAGAGCCTACTTTGTGCAAAGTGCTATAAGAAGTTCCAAAGAAGATACAAAGATGTAGGAAGACCAAAAAAAGGAAAAGGGATCAAACTATAACATCCTTCTAAGTGAGAGGTTCCCAACCATTTTTGTATTATGAACCTCTTTGACAGTCTAATGAAACTTAGGGGCTCCTTCCCATAATTGAAGGAAATGCTACATTTCAGTTGAAAGTTAATTGAAAATAAAGATGTAATTTTTTTTCCCATCGAAGTTCATGGATCCCCTGAAATCTATCCACAGATCCTTCTTCTGGATGGTATAGTCATTTTCTGAAGTTGGGGTAGAAGGGCCAAAACCATCTAGTAACAAGGGTAGAAAAGAGGCTAAGGCTAACTTTTCTCATTCTGTTAACTATAGATTCTGAAAAGATTGATCAAATCTTACTTGTCTCTTCAGCAGACTTCCTTATGTACCATCATGATTACAAACTGATCTTTCAAGGTCTCTCCCAGCATTTTTATACAATTATACCTAAGATTTGTTCACATCTTGTGAAGATATTAACAGGCTCATGCCCACACTACCCACCAGTTTTAGAACAGGAAATGAAGAATGTTGTATCTGGGGGCAAATGACGCAGACTGGGGTTTGGCCTAGGGACTAGAGATTGACACCCTTTTAAACAAGTGTTCTTTACCTGAGGACCATGAACTTGATGATTGTTATTGTTAACATTTTGACAACAGTAGTATGATTTGTTTCCCTTGGAATCTTAGGTATTTTATATTATTCATTTAAAAATATTAACTTGAAAAGGGGTCTATAGACTCAATCTACCAGAATACCAGAGGGGTCCATGACACACACAAAAACGTTAACAACCATTGCTGTGTGTACTGATGTCAGGATACTAACATGCTGAAGGTGCCCACCTTCTTTATAGGGGAAAACCCAGAAGCGGTGGGAGATAAATGTGGGTTAATTTGCTACTTTCTTACATAACTGTTCACCCCATGAGATTCTTATCCTGGATGGATAAAAATGGCTCTTGTCATTTTCTTGTTATACATTCTTGAACATGTCAGCCCTTCTTTATGGTTCTCAGTCCCTTGCTTTATAAAAATGAGAGGTATTCACTATCATTCTTTCTAGCTCTAGATCATATTACCTTATCTAGCCCTTTGCCCCTGTACATAATGGGTAACCTTGGGTTAAGTATCTTCTCTTTCAACCTCAATTTTCTAAACTGTAAAACAAGAGGACTGGATTTGATCAAGGTTCTTAACCTGGGGTGGGTGAACTTTATTTCATTTTAGTAACTGTATTTCAACATAATTAGTTTACATGGTAATCCTTTGTGTTTTACTTTATTCATTTAAAAGCATTATACTCAGAAAGGGATCCATATGGTCTTCACCAGACTGCCCAAGGAATCCATGACACAAAAATGGTTAAGAACCTGCTTTTAGGGGTGGCTAGATGGCGCAGTGGATAGAGCACCAGCCCTGGAGTCAAGGTAGTACCTGAGTTCAAATCCAACCTCAGACACTTAATAATTACCTAGCTGTGTGGCCTTGGGCAAGCCACTTAAACCCATTGCCTTGCAAAAAAATAAAATAAAAAAAGAACCCTGCTTTTAAACTGACAGAAAAGAAAGAAAATGACCAAGAGCAATCCATACAATGAGAGGGTTGAACCAGATAATTTATTCCTTCTTCTGAGGTTCCTTCCAACCCTAAATCCGATAAATTCCTGTAAGCAAATTGTGTAAACATTTTGTTCTCATGTAAAATAACTAATATTCTAGACATGGGACCTTGTAGGGAAAACAGGTAGCCTAATTGAACCTGTTCTTTGAATGTTGTCTTTTCATTGGCTAAAAGCCTCTGGTTCAACCTGGAGCTGATATTATGAATCATTCAAGAAATGTTAGGTGATTCTGACTTGAAGATGGACTATAGGTCCAGTGTGGGTTTGGAAGCAGTTACATTTTTGTGGTTTGACTAACCCTTTTTTTTAAATGAGTATGTCATTAAAGAAACGTGAGCCCTTGGCTTTTCGATTACTGTAGCTCACCCTCATGAGTTTCATACACATTGAGTCATCATCTCTACAGGTGACTGATATCCATCTGTGCTGTTTAAGTTACCGTAACTCAGAGATGAGGGGATTTGATCATTGCAAGTTGCTTGCACGTGAAGGTGTGAGGTTCTTCTATCTTCTTCATAAAATCTTCTAACAATGAACAATGGTTGTTTTGTTAACCACAGAATTCAGTTACTTATTTCCACTCATCCAGAGGTTTTCGTTTTCTTTTTTCCTCTTAATGTTTTGCCTCTCACAACTTTTAACACTCAGCTGTTTTCTAGCAATGAGCTGCAGGTGTTACCAATTGTGAAGTTAGACCTAGATAAATGAAGCAAGCTATTGAAAGAGGATTAAGACCCACAATTAATGAAATGATTTTTATCCCAGAGGAAAATGTCTTGGACCTCCAATCTTAGGTAAAGATACTGAAAGGATACCGTCAAGAGGCTGAATTAATTAGAGCAGGTGGGATGGAGCAATGACTTATATCGAGCTTCATCACTTGGGTACCACTCTCAAGGAGTTTGAAAAATCTACAACTTTGCTGGAATGTATGTATTTTCTGCTGCTCTTCCACACATGGCAGTATGGAGTATGTTCTTCTCAGCTGTAGAATACCAAAGCCTTTAGTGAATTTGCCTATTTGCAAAATTGCCTACCCTGATTGTTGAACAAAGAAGGAGAGATCTGATTCACTACATATTTTATTTTCTCCTAAGTTGTGGACTTGGAACAATCATCTGGACTTGTGTTAGGGAATGTCAAAAAGGGTGTATTCAGTTAACTGGTCTGTTTAAGAATAGAGGAATTCTCGGGCAGCTAGGTGGTGTAGTGGATAGAGTGCTAGCCCTGGAGTCAGGAGGACCTGAGTTAAAATCCAACCTCATCCATTTAATAATTGCCTATCTGTGTGACTTAGTCACTATTGCCATAAATTTAAAAAAAATTAAAGAATATATAGGAATTCTCTTCTGAATCTAAAATCAACCTGGCATCCAAGGTCTTATATTACCTAGCCCAACTGTACCCATCCAACCTTAGTCCTCATTTGTATTCAACACTGCTTCTCTACTTCAACTATTAATTTTTTCCATGCATATATTTGTCCTTCCTCTTTTTTTTTTTTTTAGGTTTTTTTTTTTGCAAGGCAGGGTGCCCAGGGCCACAGCTAGGTAATTATTAAGTGTAAGTGTCTGAGGTAGGATTTGAACTCGGGTACTTCTGACTCCAGGGCCAGTGCTCTATTCATTCCGCCCCGATGCGCCACCTAGCCGCCGCTCCATTATACATATTACTTATTCCTCCCTATCTGTCTTCACTTGATTTGTTACCTGATTCAATGTCTCTGTTTCTTTCAATTCTATCCATCCTTCATGATCCATCTTAACTTCTTTCTTCCAATAAGACTTCCCAGACAAAGCCCCAAATTACTTTCTATTCCTTAAGCATTTCTGTAGGCAGTTTGTGCTATACAGCCACTTACTTAATTGTATTTTGTCTTGTCATTTTTTCTATGGTCATTTCACTTAGATTTTCATTCTTTTTCCAACTGTATTGTAGGCTCGTAAAGCCCAGAGATCATATCACCTCTTTTTATATCTCCCAAAGTGCTAATAACTCAGTAGGCATTCAAGAAATGATCACTGAAATAGTTCGCTAAAGTTAAAAGGTATTGTTGTTTAATGGGTTTGGGGGGGGGGATTTAAGGAATGCTTTATGTAAGTTGCAGTGACATGATTTAGCATCATAATTTGACATAAAACAAAGTCTTCAGAAGATGAATGAGATGTGATGAGTCTTTTTAGAGCTTATACTGATATGGGCTGAGAAAAGCACACCAGAGACCTCAGCCCCATCTCTGCCACTTCCTTGACAAGTCCTTCATATTTTCTCCTTGATTCACCTGCTGCTTACCCATTAAGTGCACCTGCCACCATTGCTACCAGCCATCCCAGTCTGCTTTCTGACATACAACACCCACACACAGACAAGGGTTAGGACAGGCTTTCAGAATTTCTCATCAGTCTGAAATGAGAAATAAGAAGGGAGAATGTAAGAAGATTGTTTCAGTTAAGGGCAAGACAAGGCCTAATAAACCCTTAGATACTGGTCATGGACTCATTTTTTAAGTGAATAATAAAGAACAAATTCTGAAAGAACTTTTGACTCTAACCTCCCATTGCTAAAGCGTATTCTCCCTTTCTCAGCTATGGACTCAGTCAGGTGACTAAATATAATTGGAACAGTTTGAAATTGATGATTTAAAAAAAACTTTAAAATAATTTTGTCATATTTTCAATTAATAAACATTTCTTTCTCTCCCTCCCCCCTCCCCCCACATCAGAACAAAACTAAGAAGCCTCAAAACAAATATGTATAATAAAGCACAACAAATATAGTTCCAAAATGTGTCTAATTCTGCCTTTTGAATCCTTCCTCTCTCTGTCAGAAGGTGGGTAGTATAAATCAGAGTCAGTCCCCTGAAATCATGATTTGTCATTTCAGTGCTGAGTCCTTAAGTCTTTCCAAGTTAATTGACTTTATATATTGTATGCATATGTATGTAATTTATGTGAGTATATCAATGGATGTGTTTGTGTGTATATATATATATATATATATGTATATATATATATATTTGTTTACTTATTTTTCTACTGATCTTCTCAGGTTTCTCCAAAACCCCATCTCTTTCATCATTTATTACAGCACAGTGGCATTCCTTTGTTTTCATATGCTATAATTTGTTCAGCCATTCATCATTTGATGAGTTCTTCCTTAGTTTCCAGTTCTTTGGTATTACAAAAGAATTACTATAAATATTTTTGTACAAATGGATTCTTTCCCTCTTTCTTTGATATTCCTTGTGGGAAATACTTTCACTAGCCAATAAACATACATTACAGCACTATTGTCCTGAGCTGTCTAAAATTTTTAGCAGAAAACAAGAAGTGATGGGTTACCTGTATTTTGGGAGTAGGGTGGACATAACAGAAGCACAGGACAACTCCTTATCATTCAGTGCAGCTCACTAAGTCCAATATTAATGTGCCTACATCTCTCCCATCCCTGGGGTTCCCCAAATTTTGTCCAGAAGACAACAAACTATTGCCTTAGCCTAATGTTAGTGACTGGTGGCTAGTGGCCTCTGACATAAACCAAGTCTATAACTCCATAAAGGGTCAGTACTATTTGCAGTCTGTATTCTATAATGGATCACATAGCCTCCCACGTGTGAAAACTCTTTGAATAATTCTAAAGATATCTATGCCCGTATGACCCAGTTGTAATCTGTTATTTTCCCTCTTTTAGGTGAGAAGCGTCACTGTTTTGAGGTCAATTATAATTCCAGCTATATGTATGAGAAGGAAAGTGAGATGATACAAACTCGGATGATGGATCAAGCCATTAACAATGCCATCACCTACCTTGGAGCTGAGGCCCTGCGTCCCTTAGTGCAGACTCCTCCTGCCCCAACTTCAGAGATGGTCCCAGTGATCAGCAGCATGTATCCCATTACACTTACCCGTGCAGAAATGCCTAATGGTGGCCCTCAGGACCTAGAGAAGAAAAGCATTCACCTATCAGACAAGTGTCTACCTTCTGAAAGAGGCCTCTCTCCCAACAACAGTGGCCATGACTCCACAGATACAGATAGCAATCATGAAGAACGTCAGAACCATGCCTACCAGCAGAACCACATGATCCCTTCCCGGGCCAGAAATGGGATGCCACCCCTGAAGGAGTTGCCCCATTCCTATGAACTCCTCAAACCTCCACCCATCTGCCCTCGAGATACCATCAAAGTGATCAACAAAGATGGAGAGGTGATGGGTGTGTTCAGGTGTGACCACTGTCGAGTTCTCTTCCTGGATTATGTGATGTTCACCATTCACATGGGCTGTCATGGTTTTCGTGACCCTTTTGAGTGTAATATGTGTGGGTACCGGAGCCATGACAGATATGAATTTTCCTCTCACATTGCTAGAGGGGAACATAGAGTTATGTTAAAGTAAATAGCATCATTAAAAAACAACAGAAACAACTATCACCTCCACTTTGCCAAAGCTATAGCACATCAAGTTATTTTCCATAACAGTTATGATATAAAAAGTATAATGTCTGCACAAACTGCCTCTGGGATTCAACCCTCATTCAATAACTCTTATAGACCAACTATGTTACTGTTGAGAGATGAGTTTTTAAAGCATTTGTTTTTTTCTCAGGGACTTTATATTATAGGACTAAAAAAGGAGGATTCTTTAGTCATTGCCTTCTATAGCAGCATTTCTCAAATCTTTGTTGAGAAGCTTGTTGCCCATTCATACTTCAGAATGTCCTCTGGCTGTGACATCTCTTCAGTGCCATAAATAGGAAAAATTTGATCAGAAAATGGACTCAGAATTCTGCATGCATTCAAATGTTGGACTACATTGATTTTCAGGGGAAGTATGAGGGAAGGTGTTTCTGATTGCCATATAAAGAACATGGAAAGAATAGCTATGTGATAGTTTATGTGATAGGGAGACCTGATCTAGCATTTGAAGACCCAAACTCAACATCAAATCTGGTTTAGACCATCAACACTCTCCAAAACAGGATGCGTTCATCCTGCTTCTCCCTTTCCCTATCATTCTTCCCCCAAATCTCTAAGAACTGTCTTGGATTAAGCATACGTATATGAAAGGAATTCTATATAAGAAAAGGCATCTTTTATAAACAAAGACATATGTTCATTAAAACATAGCAAATTGTCTATTGTGGAACTCAGCATCAATCTCCTTTCTCCAGAGATGGGAAGAGAGAACAGAAATGGTTCAGCAGTTTAAAAAAAGGAAAAAATAACTATATGATCAATCAGCAAATATTTAATAAGTGCCAGGTACTTTGTTCTTCTAACTCCTTACAGTTTATTGTTAGAGTCAAGGCAGACTTAGTAACCAACCCCTACTAAGAGGTATTCTAAAATTTAGAAATAAATTTTTGAGTTGCAAATTACCCCTACCCCCCACACACATGCACACACACACACACACACACACATCTACCTCTAAAGAAGATTAGGAACCTTCCAGAGAGATTGTAGAGATAATGTTTTTCAGACCAGAAGTTGCTCACTGGGGAGTTAGCCTTTCTGATGCCATGAGCATGATGATAGGTTTAAGTTTTGATGAGAATTGACCCACTAAATCCAACAAATATTTTCTTAAGCATCTGTGTTGTGAAAGGCATTGGACTGAGATTTGGGGCATGCACAGATAAAAATGACAGAGACCCTGCCTCTTAAGAAGCTCATATTGTCAGTAAATACTTTCTAATGTGCTCTTCATCAAAGGAGGTATATCAGTCATGGGTCTGATGGGAGGTGATAGCCCTTAATATTTAAAAAAGAAAAAAGAACGATATGGAATAAAGGAAAAAGTTCTTGTCTTAGGAGACTTTGGATCTAGTTCTGGCTCTGCCAGTGCCTGTACTTCCAACAAGAAATTGTACTTCATAGGAGCCTTAGTTTCCTCATCTACAAAACAAAGTATCTGACTGGACAGTTGCTAAAAGTCTTTCTTGCTCTGACAGTGATTTTAGAATAGCCCCAGATCCTTTTGAAGTTTTCTAATCTATTAGAACTAAGGGCATAAAAGTTTTGTATACATAATTAATGTATATGTGTATTATAATTAATGTAGATATATTGCACATGTATTTGATGGTCAGGAAAATGCATTTCAGTTTTTCCTTAAACATCTTCAGTTTATGAACTTAAAGGGGAAAACATCTTAATTCTCCCCCAAAGTATGTACAAAAGGTAATACAGATAGCTTCTTGCCAGAGAATTTTTGATTTCATGTTAAGAAAAAAAAGAATTTTGCTTAGTGGAACTATTCTGTGCTGCCCATTTGCAAGTGAGATCAAGTTTCATTGAGCATATCTACTAAATCTCAAAATCAGGACAGATTAGAGATTTTTGTAGCTCTGTGATTTCATTGGTGAAAGGGGCTTTTGGTGAGGAAACTCCCTCTACCAAGGCATTTAAAATTGTTCTATTTACAGCCTTAAAGATTTGCCTGGGCACTGAGACTTGTCCAGGGTCGCACAACTGTTTGGTGTCAAAGGCAGGATTTTAACCTGTCCTTCCCGTGAACAAAGACAGCTCTTTTTTCATGTCTCTCCTCTATGGTAGCTATAGGTTCAGAAGGGATAGCTTGTTGCATTAGATATGGATGTAATTAGAAATGTATTTAATTTTCATGTGCCAAATTTTGAAAGAGCTTAAAATTTAAATTCAAATTCAGCTTGTTCAGATGCTATGAAAAATTAAACATTTCCCCTTGATTGTAAAAGTCACAAATTATCCTTTGTCACTTTGTGCCATTTCTCACTCATGAATCTATAGTTAGTACTGCTTGAGGTGTTACCCATGGGCAATAGAGGTAGCATGCTTTAATGAAAAGAATCCTGAACTTGGAAGCTGGGAGATTTTCTAGTTCTGGCTCTTCCTCAAGTTCACTATAAGGACAAGTATTTTAGTCTCTCTGGGCATCAAATTTCCTTGTCTGTAAAATAAGAGTTGGACGAAATATTCTCTAAGGCCCCATCGAACTCTTAAATCCTATGTGCCTGGATTTTTCTTTATCATTTTCAGTCACTGGTATGGATTTGACTATGTGGCAAGTGAGATTTCCCGTTAAAAGAGGAACTTCTCATATCATTCCTTATATTTCACAAATTCTTAATATTTAGGAGAGAGTGGGGAAGAGAAAGTTTGGAGGTGAATGTTAGGAAAAGGAAAGCTTATCACCTTAAGAAAAAAATTCTGGTGAAGAAATGAGTCTTACATATCAAAATGGTGACAGCAAGACTTGTTCCACCAATCATAGGAATATTTTATAACCTTCATTCATTCATTTTGTTCTAATACCAGACTGATTTCCTGAATGGTGCCCATTTTACTAGAAATCCATTCTTCTGGGGAAAGAGGATGTTAAGTCATATAGTCTAATACTAGACCTCCAAAAAAAGATACTAGACTTCCAAGGATGGGACAAAATGTATCCAGCTTAGGTAATACTTTGCCTATGAAAATCATTCACTTTCAGTCTTATAGTCTAACCCCAGCAGTTATCCATTGGAACCCATGGAACAAATTAGTCTTTCTGAATGTACCTTGGTAGGCTTATTGTATTAATTACCATGCTTGTTGAAGGAAAAAAAAGTCTCGAGAAGATGAGTAGAAAGGAAGGTTTGGTTCAGAGCCATAACCTAGTAGCTTTCTTGGGTCAGCTGTGAATAGATATTCTATTAGCATTTACTTTGCAATCCCAAGGATTTGGGAAGATGAAAAGCAGACCTTCAGCTCTCTACTTCTGCTTTCCCATCAAATTTCCTGCTAAGCAAGAAGCCCACCTCTCAATCAGGAAACCATAGTAAGATAAACAGGCAACCCCTGGAAAAAATTGCTTGAAGTTAAGGGGACAAGTATGGCATGTGTGAGAAGGGAAGGGGAAAAACTTGTGAAAGGGTCACTTAATATCAATTTTTTTTTTTACAGATACAACATGCTTAGTTTTGAGTAGAAAGTTCTATTCCCTCTCTGTCCAATTTAAAAAGCCTTTCTTGCCTACCTAGTTCTTAATTTTACCACTGATACCACATTTTCTCCCTATTGAATGTAATAGGCACATACCATATTGACTTGAAAATGACTTTTTTGTTTGTTTTTTTGCAAGGCAAATGGGGTTAAGTGGCTTGCCCAAGGCCACTCAGCTAGGTAATTTATTAGGTGTCTGAGACCGGATTTGAACCCAGGTACTCCTGACTCCAGGGCCGGTGCTCTATCCACTGCGCCACGTAGCCACCCCTGAAATTGACTTCTAATTGAAATGCACTACTTTAAAAAAATTTCTAGGAGTGGCTAGGTGGCGCAGGGTATAGCGTACTGGCCCTGGAGTCAGGAGGATTGGAGTTCAACGACCTCAGACACCTAATAATTACCTAGCCAGCTGGCCTTGGGCAAAGCCACTTAACCCCATTGCCTTGCAAAAAAAAAAATCTAGTTACATAAATTGCCATTCATTTCCACCACCACCAATAAGAAAATAAAACATCATTTTTCCTAGCCTCTCTTCTCTCCCTACATCCAGCTAAATATTGGGATTTAATTGTTGAAAGAGAATTTTACTTTACATTACTAAGAGTTCCTAGGGCAGTTTAGAAGAATGAAATAAAAATGTAATGTGATCCCTTGTAAGAAGCTGGAGTCTCCAATCTATTCAGAATGGTGAAAGAATTTAGACATCTTTTGAAACTTCAAGAGAATAAATGAAAATGGAATGAAAACAAGGAGGATGTGATTTTTAAGGGTTTAGAGTTAGAGAAGGCTTGTGAAAAATAATGACATACCATGGAAGGTTTAGAAGAATATGGGTTCTCAGGACATGAAAAATTAGTTGAGGGCAGAGAACAGGTAAAAATCCAATTACAGTCTTAGAGCAGATTTAAAGGGAATGATTTCAATCTATTCTCAGCCTCAAAGGGACCTTGCTTTTGTAAGAACAAAAAGAAATGGGACTGGTCATAGTTGCAAGGGGAAAACGGTGATCCTAAAACTAAGAGGAGCAGAGAGAAGAGGACTAATGATTAGAAGAACCTGGAGGGGACCTGTTAAATGTTTGTTAAGGGCATTGAGTATCAAAATACCTGTCACCTAAACTATGTAATTTGTACCACAAGACTTCCTCGATATTGAAAAGTAGTTTTCTTTGCAGTAAGAGCTGGTTAGCTGCCTGTTCCCACTCAGTCCATTATAGTGTGGGGAAAGTATATTGGAAAAAAAAAAATAGATCAGACTCTGAGTCAGTCCCAAAGGTGTTAATAAGGGAAGAAAATTCCTCATTATTCTCTTAGATCATAATAAAAAAGTTTTTCATTTAAATCAGTAAAAATGAAGCCATCTGTTAGCTAGTTCCCATGGATACCCAGTCCTCAGAGGAGACAATCCAAGCTCCAACAAGGATTCCATGTCCCTAGAGTTATTTCATTCAGGTATCCACCCACCCAGCAGTCCTAGATTTCCAGGGCATCATTCAACAAAATGAAATGAATTATATTTTTAAAGGGGTTTTTTTCTCTTAAAATAACATGGTCTTGGGGCAACTAGGTGGCACAGTGGATACAGCACCAGCCCTGGAATCAGGAGGACCTGAGTTCTAATCCGATCTCAGACGCTTAATAAATAGCCTAGCTGTGTAACCTTGGGCAAGCCACTTAATCCCATTGCCTTGCAAAAAAATCAAAACAAACAACAAAACCATAGTCTTATGATATACTGAAGCTATGTGATTTTTGTGTTGAAAGGAGAATACTAACTCAGAGAAGTTAGTGATAGAAGTATGTGCACATACCTACCTCAGGATATGAGAAATCATTGAATTCAGTGTTGACAATGAGCTCTGGGTCTGGTTAAAAATTCACTTTTATGGTTATATCTTTTGGTGATTTACTATATCAGCATCCTAAAGACTTCAGAGGATATAATTCTGAGCTCAACTCGGGGTCCTGAACTTGAACTAGTTGCCAGGGAAGGCAACTTACTATACTAAATAGTGACTCTGGTTTATTCCTTGGTTTTGTTTTCTTTATGATGTTTTAAGGTATAGATGAAGAACATTTGTCAAGCCTTTTGAGCCCTTTTAAGAAAGGAAATCATGTTAATTCACTAGCATTAAGTACCTGAACTCTTAACTTGATGTATGTAGAGAAACATTGTGCAGGCCTCTAACCTTCAGCAACTTAGAGTTTTGTTTTTTATTTTCAATCAGTGCCCTAGAACCTCTCTCCTACAAGCCTTACTTTAGAATGCCTGGAGAGACGCCAGTTAGCCCTTCTACTTTCTCCTACAGCCCTTCTACCTTTTGTAACTTTTCAAAGTGGACCAACTTCCTTGACTCACCCAGTGGAAGCAGAGAGCAACCAGTTGCTCTGTTTCTCTCAGTGGGTAATACAGAGCTTGAGTCTTCCACTGAAATAGGAGAACCCTTTTAGGTACAGGTCTTTAATTTAACAGGGCAGCAGATAGAGGACTCCTAGGCAACCTCCCCCCCTTTTTTATTTGGGAGACCCATCCTTGCCCTGGCTATGTGCATGGAAACAATCATCGTGGGTTACAAGTGGTTAGTGGGTCATTTAAAGAGCAGACACCCCTTCAGCTAGACAAGTGGCTTTGAATGTTCAAGTTCTCAGGCTCTGAACGGGTGTGAAGGATCATTTTAGCAACTGGAAAAACCAAGGCTTTATTTTTAACTTTTGGTTTCCAAAGCCACAGGTGTGGTCTGTGGATAGCCCTGATCGCCTGAGTGACTAGGGTAACACTGAGAAAGAAACTGAGGTCTCAGCCCCAGGCTGCCTTCCCACACATCAATGAATATATGGTCTCTAAGCAAGAGCAACAGGGAGTTAGAAAACTCTATCTCACTAGGTTGGTTTTTACACTTGTGTGACTTAGAGACCCTTGTTAAGCAGTTCTATTCCTTTTGTCACTAGCACTGACCTTGATATGTGGCTCTCCCAAACACCTCATTACTAAGCAAGCATTAGCGTCATCCCCACCCCACTTCTAGAGAGCCTGTCCTTAGTGTGATTCTGATAGTCTGGCAACCTGTCATACAAGATGTCCAGATCCTCTAAAGAACAAAGCTTCTGTAATGTAGCAGTGCTAACCATTATCCAAATTTAAATATGTGCTTGTTTCTTTGTTTTTTTATCATAAAGTTTGTGATTTTTTTAACAGGGAAAAAATAAAAAAAAAATTCTGTGTGTTTGAAATTAGTTGTGTTTGATCCATTTGGTTTGTGAAAGGCTTGGTACTCAAGAAATTACAATTTTCTTTGGACTGTGATTTTTATTCTCTAAAAATGAAATATCTGAAGGTCCACAGGAAAGCACCTGGAGAATTTTGTTCTAGGATCCTATAAAGAAGCAAGTTATATCACTTGAGACAATTTTCCTAGTCCAGTCCTAGTGCCAAGACCTTGGGTCTCCCACTCACCCCTGCCAAATGATGGTATTCACACCCATCAGTAGTCCTGCTGTTCCACTTCTCTTGGTCTCAGTCAGAAATCAGAACCATCCCGCCCCTCCCCAATCCCCAAGGGCTTAGAGAATATAGAGAGAAACAGTTTTTTCTGTTTTCTCATGATGGGGAAAAGTAGTAATGTCCTAGACTCCTGGATACACTGATCCATCACCTAGCATTGGAAAGTTCAATCCCACAGATTTTGGAGTTGCAAGGGATAAAGGGAATCTCACCTAGAAGAGAAAAGGAAGATTATATTCATCTCCCTTGCTCTTTCCCTCAACGTCCATCCTTTCATTTTTAGAGTTAAATAATCAAACCACAGGAAATTCAAGTTGATCTCCAAACCTTAGGCATAATCAGTGTCTATTCAGTATTTAGAAAACTGAGGTACTAAGTCCTTGGCATGTTTCAGATTAGACTAAAAGCCCAAACCTTCAATATATGAAATAGGGAATTCTTAGGAAGATGATTTAGATAACCTGTCTGCTTCTTTCTTTGTGAGTCTCCTAGAAAAATCCTTATTGTAGCTAGAGAGGGTACTTAAAAAAAAACAATACTAGTTTCAAGTTTGACCAGTCCAAACCTAGAGAGTAGGACTGGAGAAGAGTTCATACATGTTACATGTAATGTACACCAAATAATATGGATATCAGCATGAAATCTCCAACTCAGGTAATTTCTTCACTAGGCATCAAATCTTGGAAAGTACATCCACCTATTTCAATCTCACTGGAGTTCCACTAAGTCAAAATAATAATAGCTCACATTTGTCTGGTATGTTTGAGATAACTAGCACAAATATGATACCCATTTTTCCAGGTAATGAAATTAAAATTTGAGAATTTATTGAGAATTTTTATCCAATATCACACAGATAATAAATGGCAGGACTATAATTCATGTCAATGACTCAACTCCAAGGTTTTCACTAAGATGAACCTGTGGCTTCATTGACATGGGTATTCCCTCCACCATCTATGTTTTCTCATCTTGTTTGACTCCTCTTTTTCCCTGTCCTCCTACAAGTTCAAGACTTGGAGTTCATCCAATGTGTTGGGGAGGACCTGCCTTATCTTTATCATAAGGTTGCCAAAGGAAATGTATTTAAAAGCAGAGGAGCTCCAGGCAGCCCAAGACTACCCTAAAGCTTTCTCCTCTTCATCCCCATCTCTTTTTCCTAGCTCCTAGCATTGAGAGGGAACTGCTTTTGGGATGGGAGGTGGAGGGACCAGGAGTCTCATTCACCAAGAAGCTTTCCCCTTTTTTAAAATAAAAAGTAAAAACATTTAAAGAAATTTTCTATATATATACATATGAAACATCTTATTGTGAATTTACTTCATTTAAAGTAGCATGAAATGGGTCAGTTCATCAATAAGCATTCATTAGATGCCTACTATATGCTAGATGCTGGTAATATAAAGTAAAAAAATGAAACAGCTGAATAAAAGTTGACTTCATTTGTTCTTGGAGATTTTGTTTAGTGTGTGTTCAACTGATCCACTCCTTCCCTCTTCTCTTTCATGGAGCTCATGGGTAAGGTTGGCAGTAGGGGCATTCATCTCTACCACTCCCCTTAGCATCCACTAAAAGCACCCTTTGCACATGGCCCCACAATAATCATAGTACTGTGGAATCATGGACTCTGGATCTGGAAGAATTCCCAAAATCCATGCAGTCCACCTCTCTCTCACTGTACCAATGAAGACATCTTTCCCTTCTCTCAAGCATCATTCTAAACTACTGAGCTTACTAGCTACAACAGTCAGCCCCAGGGTGAAGGGATGAGGAGAGATAACTTCCCAGTTCTTTTTCATTCCATTCTTCATATCTCCTGGACCTGGAGAAAGTCCCAGAGATGACAGACCGTTGGAGAGGAAAAGCACACTAGTTCCTGAAGGGAGGCAAAAGAGAAGTAAAACTGAACAAGTCAGTGGCCACCCACCATTCCAAATCACAAGTCCTGGCTACTAAAATATTCCCAGCACAGACAGTGGTTTGTATAAAAGCCCAAAACTTGCCCTTGAGGAAGGGAGATGAATGGGATGAGACTCCCTAGAAGGGGAATGGAAATGAGGTATTAGGGAAGGTCAAAGAAAGTTCGTAGGGGGTCTGAGGTGTTGAGATTATTTATTTAAAATTTAGCTATAGTTAATTAAACAGTTCTCCCTTCTTCTCATCGTGTCATCTTTTGTGACGACCAAAGGAAAGAGCACTGGGGCAAGAGGGATGGAGGTGAGAATGTGTGACATGTGGCTCTCCTCCCTACCCCCTTTCACAAAGTATGGGGAACAGGAAGAATTGAAAAGACCCATTTCCCATCATCTATACCCCACCTCCTCCCTTTGCCCCCCCTGGGCCCAGCAGAGCAACTTAGTCAAATAAACCACAGCTCTGAGGGTGGCTGGAGGTTGAGACTACCAAGATGTCTCCATCCCCCATAGTTGTTCCTTCCACTATTTCAGTCCCTTCCTCTCACAACTCCCCTTCATTTCTACACCTTCACCTGGGCTTAAGGTCTAAAAATGCTTTCCCTCACCCCCACTGGAATTATATTCTGTGGCCACACAGGTAAAACTTCTGCCTTCATAACTCCACCTTAGGACTTGAGAGAGTCAGTGGTTCTGGGGCAGAGGTGTGGAGGCATTGACCTGGGAGTTAGGACACCTGAGTTCAAGTCCCATCTTTGCTTTTAGTTCTTTGTGTCCTTCAGGCAGCCATTATAGAGTTGAAAGGGGATTTGACCCCCCCTCATCTAGTCTGACTCTATTCTTTTCCCATGAGGAAACTAAGGATCAGAAAAAAAAGGATTTGCTCGTGGTCACATAGTTAGTATGTGTATATGACCTAGAGACAATGGAAGGAGTACTTCATTTGGAGTCAGAAAATCTGGGTTTCTAATCTGAGCTCCGTTCCTTCCCAAGTAATCTTAAAACTTGTCTCCCTTTCTCACTGGTAAAATGAAGGGAGTTTGAGTAGATGGTGTCTGAGATGCTATCTCCATCTCCTCCCAACTCACATGGCACACATGGGTGCATCATCTCTTCCTTCCTCTCCAGGGTAAAGTTGAGTTCTCTCTTCTACCCTCTATCCAAAATCCAATGTTTGTCCAAGGTCTCCCTCAGGTTTCTGAGAGATGGTCCATCTACAGTGTTCAGAATTAGGTTAAAAGCCTGAAGTGCTTTGAGGCTTTTGAGCAGGGAGAAGGGTGTTGGGATGGGGTGAGGGGCGTCAGGCACTTTCTCAAAAGTTCCAGAATAGACCTTGCAAAAGGAAGGGGGTGGAGGAAAAATATTGTCTCCTGACCACCAATAGACCTGGAAATGCTGGGTATCTGAATATTGCCATTGAGTGAGGGAGTTACTCCCAACTCCCACACACCCGGCCCTATACTCTCTGCCTCAGTTTTTCCACTGGAAGCCACGAGGGCCCACCTAGGGTGTGTAGGGGGACGACCCAGATTCCCAAGCGCTGGGTGGTGGGGGATGAGCAGGGTCCAGGGGAAGGAGGTCGCAGCCGCATCCGGAGGTGCCAGGGCGGGGGATGGTGTAAAATGGGAGACAGGGGTGGGGGGGGGTGATGACAGGAGAGGGGCAGCGGCACTTCTGAGAAACAGCCCCGGCGTCCCAGCAGCCCACAGCCCCCCTTCTCTCCCCTGTGGCTTCACAACTAGCTCCCTAGAGCCGCCCCCGGATCTGTGGGGCCTCTCCGGGGGCTGGGAGGTCCTGGTGGAGGTGGAGGCTGCCGAGGGGGAGGCAGATGGCGGGGAATGGAGAAGAGGGACCAAAGCGCTTACTGCACAGGAACCGCTGAACAGAGCAGACAAGGAAGGGATCTGGGTGTGAGTGATGCCGAGTGGGTCGCCTGACCTTGGGCATCCCTCGACACCCCCCCGCCGGCCCACTGCTCCGAGCGCTGAGCCGGTGAAGGGCGCTGAGGATGGGGGCGAGTGGGAGTGGGGAGCAGACTGCGACTAAGACACCCTTGGCTGTTCCCACCTGCCCCCTTCTCCTTCGCCGCGCCCTGCCCGGTATAGAAACACTCCCACTTCCCTCAAGCCCAGAATCCAGAAGTGAAACTGCGCCCTGTGCCACACTTGGCCACGCCACGGCTCCACCCTTCCGGGAGCCAGCCGCCCGTGGGTCTCCTGGCGTCTGTCTAAGAGAGATTAGCCCGGCCGGAGAAGCCTGGGGGAAGGGGGAGCGCTCAGCCGAGGAACGGAGCAGGGGGGGATGGAGGCGAGGGGAGGCAGGGGACCCCTCAGCTCCGCGCCCCCGAAGTTCCCCGAGGTCACTGGCTGTCCCCAGGGCCGCCCGCCTCGGCCGGTCCGGGCCCCCCGCGCGCCCCCAGCCAGGGGCCGCTGCTCAGCGCTTCGTTGCCAGCCTCCCCGAGGGATGCCCGGGGCCCGGGGCCCTAGCTTGGTGCCGGGATGCCAGGCTTGGAGTCCCGGGCCGAGGCTCCACTGGGGTGACCTCGGGCTCCCCGGACCTCGGTCTTGTTAAATGAGAGGAGGGGGCGAGACCAGACGCTACGGAGTGCGGGCCGCCGGGCGGGCAGCTCCGGGTCCCGCCGCCCGGGCCCTCCCACCACAGAGCCGCGGTCAGCGCGGCCGCCCCGTCCCAGGGTCCACCTCCAGAGCGCGGGCCGGGGGCCGCGGGCCGGGGGCGCAGAGCCGCGGTCAGCGCGGCCGCCCCGTCCCAGGGTCCACCTCCAGAGCGCGGGCCGGGGGCCGCGGGTCGGGGGCGCAGAGCCGCGGTCAGCGCGGCCGCCCCGTCCCAGGGTCCACCTCCAGAGCGCGGGCCGGGGGCCGCGGGCCGGGGGCGCAGAGCCGCGGTCAGCGCGGCCGCCCCGTCCCAGGGTCCACCTCCAGAGCGCGGGCCGGGGGCCGCGGGCCGGGGGCGCAGAGCCGAGCCTCTCCGAGCCGGCCACAGCGGGCGGGGCCCGGCCCGGGCGGCCTGGCAGCCGGCGGAGCTCGCGCGCCGTCCAGCGGCAGAGGCGCAGGCCGGGGCCCGGCCCGGGCGCAGCGGCAGCTGCAGGGGGCCCGGCCGGCCCGGCTGCGTGGCGGCGGCCACAGTGCTCGGGGTGTGCTGCGAGGACTGGCGGGCCCTCCGCCCGGGACTGCGGCGCCCACCGGGCCCTTCGGGGCGGGCCCGAACGAGCTGGGGCTGCAGGGACGCGTGGGGGCCAGCCGGGAAGGGGGGTGGCAGCCGTGGGCCAGAGGCAGCAGAGCAGCAGGGCCACCGGGCACTGCACCGGGGCCTCCAGGACGGGCGGTGGTCGTGAGACTCGGGGGTGGAGAGATTTGGGGAGGGAAACTGTAAGCGGGACTTGGGGGTGAGGCCTATTGGAGCTTTCCAATGTTCAGAGTAGGGCTAGGAACGAGGACCAGACGGCTGCAGACAGAAAACATGCCCACCTCGGCCACATCCTCAGGGCTCCGGCTTCAGGCTGGCAAAGAGAGCCCAGGAGTGGGGCAAGTAGATGCGGACAAAGATGTCCGCAGTCTCAGAGTCGGTGCCAGTGCAGTCCACCTGCTCCACCCCGGAATACAGCTTTGCCTCCAACTCTGAGGTCACAGGGCCCGGCTCTACCAGCGTAATCCTAACAGGAACCCCCCCTGCCCTGACTCCATCCTCTGGGATTCAATCCTCACACCCAGTTTAGTGCCAGGAGGGGCCTTAAATTTCATCTAGTCTAGAGATCCTTTTTTTCCCTCTCTTTTTTTGTTTTTTCTCTTTTTTGTGACCTGGTCCCTTCTCAGCATGATGTTCTTAAAAGCATAAAACATCTAAAATTACAAAAGAAACCAATTATACAGATGTAAACATGTGAGTTGTTTTTTATTTCCAATCCAAGGCCAGGGACTCCCTGAAATCTATCCTCAGTCTTCTAGTCCATCCCTCATTTTGCCTGGGAGAAAACAGGCCCAGAGTTTTAGTGGCTTTCACACATTAACAGTCAGAATTTGTACTCAGAATTCAATCCTGCCTGTATAGCACACTCCACTTGCTGCCCTCCAGCATTTCCTTTAACCTGGGAGGCTGAGATTTCCAAATAACCCCAGCCCCACTTCAGCTGCCACTTCTCCCAAGCCTGTTCCCTGCTACTTTCTCAAGAAATGTTGAAGTGCCTGTCCCAGGAGCCTTTCACAGAAACCCTCCACTGCAAATTTGGAGGCCGCATAGATATCATGAAATATGATGCCTGTTGGAACAAAGTGAATGGAAGAAGAAAAAGTGTCCACAAGTTCCCTTTGTAATCCTCAAGACTCAGATACTTAGATCTATCTTATTCTTAAGAGCCTTTTCCTATGGAGTGTGTGACTCTCTGACTTCATCAAACCCCAGTAAGGGTCCCAGGGATTGATAAAGAGAGAAAAAAACTCAGGTCTTTACCTTTCAGCCCCCACCATCTCCAATCTCTAAGTGACCACAATAGCTACCCTGGCTCCATTCAGTTCCCTCCTTCATCCTTTATTATCCTTTTATCCCCATTTCATACCCTGTAAGCCCATGATGCTGCTGCTGACCACAATGTGCCCCCAGCATTGGCACTTCATGGCAGGCTTCAGTGCCCGAACCGGCTGCACCAACCCAAAGAAATTGGTGTCCATGACCTGGCGCATGTCATCCAGGGATAGTGACTCTAGTGGCCCAATAAGCCCTATTCCTGCATCGCTGACTGAGAAGTGGGGCAAGAGGTAATCAGGCAATTGGAAATACCTTTCTCCCAAACTGCTCCCCAGCACAGGCTATCTATTCTTGGGACTACTTAGGTATAACTCCTTCCCTTAGAAAGTTAACTGGGCAGCTAGTTGGTGAAGTGGGATAAAACACACAAGTTCAAATCCAGCCTCAGACAATAATTACCTAGCTGTATGACCCTGGACGAGTCACTTAACCCCATTGCCTTGCCAAAAAAAAAAACCCAAAACTTAGCATTGTTGCCAATTCAAGCATTTCCCTGCTTCTGGGCAGTGATAATCTCTCTCCCCTCCCCGGCCCTATTCTGAGGCTCAGAGGAATGTTATTAGACATATTACCTTGAGATTTCACCCCTCTGGATTTTTGTATTTATCTGTAAAAATGGGCATAATAGGGGCGGCTAGGTGGCACAGTGGATAGAGCACCGGCCTTGGAGTCAGGAGTACCTGGGTTCAAATCCGACCTCAGACACTTAATAATTACCTAGCTGTGTGGCCTTGGGCAAGCCACTTAACCCTATTGCCTTAAAAAAAAAATCTAAAAACAATGGGTATAATATATTACCTGCCCCACAGAATATTTTGGATTAACTCACATAAGGCACATGTAAACTACTCTTCTCCAGTAAAAGAAATGATTCCCTTTCCCACTGTTTGTACCCCTGAAGGGCCTCCATCATTTTCTTTTTTTTAGGTGTTTTTTTTTTTGCAAGGCAAATGGGGTTAAGTGGCTTGCCCAAGGCCACACAGCTAGGTAATTATTAAGTGTCTGAGGTCGGATTTGAATCCAGGTACTCCTGACTCCAAGGCCGGTGCTCTATCCACTGTGCCACCTAGCTGCCCCTCCCATCATTTTCTAGTTCCACTCTCATGATTGATTCTCCATGGAAGCTAGGAACAACCTCTGAACTTGGCTCTGTATATATACTGTCAAGAAGCCCAGACTACATCTATTTTCCCCAAAATTTCTGGAGTTAATAAGTATTCCCACCCTTGAACTTGAGTTTGTTGTTTTGACTCTCCCTTCTGCAATTAATAGCTTACTCTGTCTTTTATTAAAGTTGTTATCAAAATAACACACTTGAGGTCTTAAAAAACAAATACCACCTCCACCACCAAAGGCAATACAAGGAAGACCAATAGTATTTCTAAGAGGTGGCCTGTAGAATAGTATGAACAGACTTGAAAGGGATCTAAGAGACATAGTTTCCAGGAGTAGTTAGGTGGCACAGTGGATAGTGTGATGGACTGGGGTCAGAAAGTCTTAACATGAGTTCAAATCTAACATCAGACACTTCCTAGTGATGTGATATTGAGCAAGTCACAACCCAATTTGTCTCCATTTCCTCATCTGTAAAATTAGCTGGAGAAGAATATGACAAACCACTCCAGTATCTTTGACCTCATTTGGATAACTTGGTACTAGGGTTGGTTCTGCTATGTACATAACAGAGCAAGCTGGAAGTTCACTCTTCTAGTCTAATCATTTAATTTAATCAAAGGGGAAACAGAAGTCTAGGAAGTTTAAATGATTTGTCACCAGAGTAGTAAATATCTTGGGCTATTCCCTTCTCCTTGCTGGGTTTCAACTTTTTTCTCTAAAACGTGATGAGAATCATCACAGCAGAGGTCCAAAGCCTTGACTTGAGAGTCAGAATATCTGAGTTTGGATTCTAACTGTGCTATTAATTAGGTGCAAAACACAACCTCCCTAGATTGCAGTTTCCTCTCAATCATGATTCCAAAGGACCAAAGATGAAGCAAGCACCCTCCCACTCATCCCCACCTCCAGAAGAAATGGACTTGGGCAGAAGGGAGCACACACCTTTGGATATGGTAACATGGTCAATGAAGGAATCTATTTTACAAGGGTATGGTTCCTTTCTTTCTTCTTCCCCTAACAAAGTGGATGAGAAAAAAATACCAATTAATTTTTAAAAATTCTATTTCTTGCAGGTCTCAAAGTCTATTATTCTATTATCAGGATCCCCTAGAACATCATTGCTACCCTCACAAAAACCTCCCCACCACCACCAACCTACCCCCCCTAACAAATCCTTGTTCCCAGCTCTCTCTTTTCTAGCTGTCTCTTTCCCATTGCTCAGGAAGGTGACCTTCCCAGAATCTTAGTTAGTCATCAAGGATGTCCACAAATTGTCCTGGAAGGTTGTTCAAGAAGTGAGTGATGTGGGGCGGCTAGGTGGCGCAGTGGATAAAACACCGGTCCTGGAGTCAGGAGTAACTGGGTTCAAATCCGGTCTTAGACACAATAATTACCTAGCTGTGTGGCCTTGGGCAAGCCACTTAACCCCATTTGCCTTGCAAAAACCTAAAAAAAAAAAAAAAAAAAAAAAAGTGAGTGATGGAGCCTTCATCTCAAACGTCCAGCTGCCCAATCTCTAGTTTGTCCCAGAGCTGATCCAGCTGCTTCTTTGAGGGGTCTACGGCAACTCAGGTCCTTCATGTTGACCAGCACTAGGTGGGATTAGGGAATGGATAATTCAAAACAAAGATTGTGCCTGAGGAAAAGTTTTATTGAGTGTAGTAAGAGATGGGTAGAAAAAAAGGAACCAGAAAGGGTTCAAGTGCCCCACCACCAGTGTCCTGGCATCTCTGGAGCATAGCTGGCAGAATTCTGAGGTATAAGGGACTTTAAAGAACAATTCAATGGCTCTTCAGTCTCTCCCCACAATGCTTTCTGAATGAATTTTGGAAGAGTCATTACCTTTGAAGTGGCCCTGAGAATCGGTAGCCAGTCTCACAGCCAACGCCAGCCCAATTCCTGAGGAATAGCCAGTGATGAGGACTGTTCTGGGAGCCATAGAGGCACAGTAGGAATCAGGGACAGTCTTGGCATTGGTCCCCTGTCTATTCTGTCTCCCTGCTGGGCTTTTCTCTAGTCCTGATAAAGGAAACGTTTAATCGGTCCTTCCCACCACAGGGCACTAAGTTTCCAAGGGTTAAATCCCTCTGGAGACTCCAAATCTGAAAAGCAGATTACTACTTGCCTCTTGGTACCTGCCTGGACCCTGGCACCAAGCTCCCCACATGTAAGGGATTAGTCAGATTGAACAGCCATGGGACAGAACAGTCGGGGCTCAAGTCACGAGCTGCCCTATGGATGCCAGATGTAACCAGGTGGGTGCCAGGACCAAACAAGAGCAGAGAAAGTGCCTTTGGGTCATTTCAGGCCATCTCCTCCCATAACTGACTCTTAGGTCAGGGACAGAGACTCTGTCCAGGAGAGATAATGAAGTATGGTTGAGTAGAAAAGATTAGTAGAAAATAAAAAAATTAGGCTGGGAATTAAGACATCTAGTTTCCAGTCTTGAACAAGCTCAACCAGCCATGTGACTTTTAAGTGTAGGCAAATTTATTCCCTTCTCTGTGCCTCTGTTTCCCCACTATAAAATAAGGGGCTTAGTCTCAAAGTTCCCTTTCCAGCGCTGACATTCAGATTCACACGGCCACCTTCCCAGTGTCTTTGGCGTCAGAAAATCCTCGAAATCAGACCGCTAAATCTTGTGACAGAAGTCAAATTCCACTTCATCTTCTCCTTGCTGCCTCCACCTTTTTTCTTCTCCAATCTCCAACTGCCCAGCTCCCCTGAACCCTTCCCAAAAGAAAGAACCCAACCAGAGGTCCAAAAATAATCTTTATTGTCACTGGTATAAAACAAGGCAGATCAACTGGCCACTCAATCTGTACAAGGATGGAGATGCCCTTACCTTCTGCCCCACCCCACCCCCAGTTCTCCCATAATGCCCTGCCCCTGGTTCTACAGCTTTAGAGACTGAATCAGGAGCTCAGTGCTGGGGGAAGGGGGAGAAGTCATTCCCAGAGTCTTAGGTTGAGAGGGGGGGCAGAAGGGAAGGAAGAAATTCCTATGCCTGGATGGGAAGAGGAGAGTCAGAAGACTGAGAAAGGAAAAAGAATGTAGAAAAAAAATAGAGAAAGAAAAAGGAAAGAGAAGGAAGAGACATCAGGAGAGAAGTCGAGGAATGGGTTCCTTCCTGATGCATACATTCCCACCAAGATCCAAAGTGCATTGACCCACAAACCCTGGCCGTGGAACAGTCAGACAGAAGTGGGGACATGTCTTCCTGGGTCGCTGAGGTACAGGGTTGGTGGGAGAAGGATTCCCTCAGTGGTTTTGGCCAAGGGCAGAGGAGGATGAGAGAGACAAGCTATCTCTCTTGGTGGGAGGGAAGAAGTCTCAGGAGTCACCCACTCAAAGGGCCACTCGGGTGCAGCAATGACGAAGTGGGCAAGGCAGGATGCCACGGTTGAGTTGATGAAATTCTACCAGCTGCAGGAGGTCAGTAAAACGTGTCTGCCCTTCATCCATGCTGAAGTAGAGGCGGCCCTCCTCTTCACTCTGGGGGATGTGGATGGAAGCAAGAGAGACACAGATAAACTTGAAATTTCTTCTCTGGCCCTTGCCATTCATTCCCATGCAACTCGTCCCAAAAGAGCCAGATCATCAAGGATAGATTCTACCCAACACTACCTGCTTCTTCAAGTAGTCTTTATCAATTCCCTCCTAACCACCTACTCCTATTGCCCCTATGTCATTCAAGGACTTCACAGAATATTCCTGGAATGGGTGAGTGGTTTCCTGAGATTTACCGGGAAAAGGGTTAGGGGGTTTGTGAGGAGGAAGATATAGGAAATGTGTTGTGGGGATGAATCCTAGGGGGGCTCCAGAGCTGTGTGCAGGAGAGAAGGTGTCACTCACCGGAAGGATGAGGTAATGTTTCACCTTCTGCAAGTGGCACAAGGATAGGACAAAACCTTGGGGATTGCGCTGACTCTCTCGTACAAGAAACACACTGCCAGGGAATAAAATAATACATTAGCCATGGTTCAATTAGATATTTCTTCTCATACAACCTCATACCTATACACTACCTGCTTCCTCAAATAGCTTTTATCAATTCCCTGACCTTCATGCTACTATGCAGAAAACTGCTCCTATTCGCCCTATACCCTTAATCTTACCCATCAACCAGGCCCTGCTGTACAATGAGCCTCTGGGTGTCCTCCCGAGAGATGCGGCCATGGAACCAGGGTTGGGAGCGGTGAATGGCTAAGAGGCAAAAGAAGAAGGAATCAAACACCTAATTTGAGAAAAGCCTTCTTCTGGGTGAAAACCCTTCTTCTTCTTCTTTCTCCCATGACCTTCCCCATCATACACATAAAGTTTCCTTTGGAAATCCCATCAGTCCACAGCAGAACTTCAAGTATCTCATCTCCACTAAAGTAAAGATTCCTCCTACTCCCTGCCACCCACACCAAGACCCTCACCTGAGCAGAGGGTGCTGCCTGGGCAAGGAGTAGGCAAGCTATATCTGTGATTGGTCTTCTTCTAGAATGAGATGGGAGGGATAAAAGAAGGAATCAGTCAATGGCTCAGAGTTTCTCTACCAGACCCCAGAGTCCTGTTTCCCAGATGAAACAGTCTGATGTAGCATTTCCAGAATGCCATCAAAACTGAAGGTTCTCTCATCTAGAGGGTACTGATAATAGCATAAAAATTAGCTTTAGGATGAGCAGAACCAGAAAAATATTGTTCACCCTAACAGCAACATGGAGGTGATGATCAACCCTGATGGACTTCATCCCTTCAGTGTAACAACCAGGGAAAATTTTGAGCTATCTGCAATGGAGAATACCATCTGTATCCAGAGAAAGAAGTATGGACTTTGAACAAAGACCAAAGACTATTACCGTCAAATTAGAAGGAAAAAAAAGCATTATATTATTATGTAATTTTACTTTCTCATACTATATTTTTCTTCCTTAAGGATATGATTTCTCTCTCATCACATTCAACTGAGATCAATGTATACCATGGAACCAATGTAAAGACTAACAGAATGCCTTCTGTGGGGGTGGGGGGAGGGAAGGAAGAATGGGGGGAAATTGTAAAACTCATCTTTCTTTAAAAAAATAAAAGGTAAAAATTTTGGACACCTCAAAAAAAAAAAACTAGCTTTAGGGCCTAGGCAAGAGGAGCTAGGGTGGGGGGAAAGGAATGCCTATCTGCAAAATTCAATTCCTTATATGAAAAAAAGGCATCAAAGAACCTAAATTGACCCTAAAGCTTAGGTGAGTGAATATTATGACAGTGAAAATACATACACACACACACATAGAGAAACAGAGACATGAGAGTCAGAAACACAGAAAAGCAGAGAGAAAGAGACAGGGAGACACAGACAGAGACAGAGAGACTACATATGCAGTAATTATTATGCTTTTTGTGTCATGAACCCTCCTTTAATGGTTAAGTCAAACCTATAGACCCCTTCTCAAAATATTTTTAAATTCATAAAGTAAAATAAATAAGATCATAAAGGAAGTCAATTATACTTAAATACAATCAGTCAATAAATATTTATTATGGGCCTACTATGTGGTAAACATTGAAGATACAAATACAAAGATAGTCCCTATTCTCAAAGAGCTTAGTCTAATGGAGGAAGAAAACAGTTCCACAGTTACCAAAATTAAAATTAAATTTAAATTTTTAAAAATTTTTAAAAATTAAAAAACATGCTCACAGATAGTAGATTAAGAACCCCTGGGAAAAATATATACATTTGTACAATTTATGTGTATATGTAAATATACAGAGAGGAGAGAGGATGGGGGAGAGAAGAGGGGAAAGAAGAGAGGACATAGAAAGAGTGAATGAGAGAAGAGGAGAGAGGGAGAATGAAAGGGAAGGAGGGGAAGGAGAGGGAGAGAAGGAGAAAGCAGGGAAAGAAAGGGAGGGGGAAGAGACAGGGAGGGAGGGGGTAGAGAAAGAGACTGTTTATTAAGCCTAGAACTATGTGTTCAGCACTATACTAAATGCTGAGGCTATAAATATAAGTAGGAAGGATAGTTCCTACCTTCAAAGAGTTTACTTCTAATGGGGCAAGGCAGGAGTATAAAGGGGAGGTGGGGTGGGGGGAGGAGAAGGTGTTTCAACCTAATTCTAATATTTACTCACTAAATGATCCTGGGCTGTTGTGTATGATATGTGTTGATAAAGGAAGCTCCAGACAAAAATCACTGATCTTTGACTTATGTGTATCAGGGACAAGATGTCTTTGGTCCCAAGCCAGTGCCCTTAAAGAACCCCTCACAATTCCTAGGCCTTCTGCACCTGCCATCTCCCTCCTCTTTCCACCTTCTGTTCTCACCCTCCAGGCTTGGGCTTCTTCCAGTGCAGCACTAAGAGCCTCTCTGGGATTCTCAATGACCCGTCCAGCATGACCAGAGAAGTCCATGGCAACCAGAGTATTGTCCGAGACACTCCTCTGAATGGAGACAGGAAGAGAAACAGAGAAAGAGAGAAAAAGAAGGAGAGAGGGAGAAAAAGAGAGAGAGAGAAAGAGAGAGAAAGTACATGAGACCCTTGAGATGAGTGGAGCCAAAACAGGGATCCAGCCACTGTTATTGGTGGTCTAGAGCAGAAGTATTGGAGCAAAATATGCCAGCATTGGGAAGCACTCACCAGGGGTGTAGGACCAAACCAAGATGGGCGAATTCGTCGGGATTGCATCTGCTGGTAATTCTTGTAAAGTTGCATTCCATACTGAGGAGATAATTGGAGAGGGGCTTCATTGGAAGCTCCTTTCAGGAAGAGACAGTGCCCTACCTATCTGGCTTAGAGCATGGACTGGGGTTCCCCATCAAACTGGGAGCTCCTGGGGGCTTCCTTCCTCCCTTGGCTAGGAGCCAAGGTTTGGGGCCTGATTGGTGTTGAGGTCAACAGCTCCCTCTCCCACTAGTGATTTTAGGTACCTTGAAGAGGCGGAAGGCAGCTACCCAGCAGCTGCGACTTTGCTCATCTTCGCTGCAAAAGACACGAAGTCCCTTTGGGCTGCGCAGTTTGTTAGGCTGAGAAAGGAAGAACTCATTAGGGGCCAGAGTCCTGCTTCTTCCCTTTCTATTCACTTTGAGATCCCCCACTAGACAAGGAGACCTGAGTGAACCAAGGACCTCCCCACATACACTTTTTCCCCCAACCCCTCCCTGTACCTGAGCAAGATTTGGGAATGGGGGGGGGGGGGGTTAAGAGAGAAAAGGAATGAATGGGACTGGAGAATTGCAGGAGGTGAAGTTCTACTTCACTGGGTATTCTAGAGAAATGAGGAGCCAAGGAGATAATATGCTAGATAATATGCTAGGGTCAAAAGATCAGAATCAGGTATTAGAGCCTGGGGTGTTAGGGTCAAAGGTCTCTCACCTTGACACAAAAGCCAAAATCAGTGGGCATTCCATAAAGCTTCCTGCCCTGGGTCACTAGGTATACATTGGACTCATTTACATCAGCCACATACTGTAGATGCCGGGGGTCCTAGGTAAAAGAAAGACAGATATCTTTATTTGGAGTTGTAATGAAGAAGAGATCTAAACTGGAAGAAAGGATTACATCAGGTTGCCTGGGTGTGTGGAGGGGAAGCGGGGTTTGGGAAAGAGAAGGGAGAGTCTCAGCAGCAAGGGCTAGGGAGAGCCTGGTAGGTCTTTGATGGGGAGGAGTCCCAAGTCCATGACTTGTTCTGTCTTCTAGGTGTGGTCACAGATAGACCCTTCCTGTGTCAGTTGCCTTGGTGAAGCTTTGGTGTCCAATATTTGGGAATCCCAAAGAGGTAGAGGGGCCATTCCTTGGGTAATCCTGAGGGAGGGTTCTCTGGAGGGGCCAGCTTGGGAGTCTGGTAGGGGGTGGGTATCTGCAGAGGTCCCAACCTTGGAGGTGCCCTTGGTAGAATAGTAGAGACCAGAACGGCGTAAGAAGCAATAGAACCGTTTCCAGAGCTTGCGTCCTGATCCTCGAAGTTGGAGGAAACCCTGGATTTCAGGGCAGCTACCTGCATTCAGGAAGTTCTAGGGGAAAGAAGGTTAATTTGAGATGGAAACCAAAGGATCAGAGTTATAAAGCTGAAAGAGACCTTATAAGGTCTCTAAGCCCAGAGATCCTACCCCTTTTTTTACAGATGAGGAAACTGAGACACAAGGTTAAGTGACTTGCCCAGGGTAACACAACTAGTGAGGGTCTAAAGCACAATTTGAATTCAGAGTTTCCTGACTCCAAGTCCACTCAGTAGACTAGTCGTATGTTAGCTGATATGAAGCAATTTTAGAAAGGGGGTACATGCGGTGACTAAGTAGCACAGTGGAGAGAGCCCTAGCCCTAGAGTCAGAAGGACCTGCTCTCAGATACTTAATACTCACTTAGTTGCATAACCTTGGGCAAGTCACTTAACCCCATTTCCTTGCAAAAACCAAAAAAAAAAAGAAAAAAGAAAGGGGGTACAAAAGTGATTTTTGTGGGAAAGGGCAATGATGAGAAGAGCTAGAAGAAGGAAAGGTGCCTCACCTGAATGAGCTCCTCATGGGTCATTCGAGTGTTGGTATCTAGACAACTGGACACCATTACCTCTGGAAATAAGGAGTGCTGAGTGAGAGAATAGGGAAAGAGAAGGTCAGGAAAGGGAGAGGAAATACCTCTTATCCCCACCCTGGTTCTAACAGAACAGCTTAGTCAAATAAACCACAGCTCTGGGGGGAAGCTGATGGGGGGGAACCCCTGCACCCCCCCCTCTCCCAATCTTCTCTGCCCTTCCCTTCCCCACCTCCCTTTAAATAAATACACACACACACACACACACACACACACACACACAATAACTCACTGGAGAACTCTTGAACAATTCATATTTGGCAAAGTTTTTTCGAAAGACAAAACGACTATCTCCCCCAACAGGCCAGGCTGCTTGCACCTCTACCACAGACTCATGATCCTCCAGTCCCCGCTCTGGAAACACAAAAATAACTATGAAGAGCTCTCTGTGTGTATGTGAATGTCTTTGGGGATACATGGGTGTATTTTCACATACACAGAGGAACCGCTAGGGGGTGCAGAATGCTGGGTCTGGAATCAGGAGGGCTCATCTTCCCAACTTCAAATCTGATTTCAGACACTTACTAGCTGTGTGACCTTGGGCAAGTCATTTAACCCTGTTTGGCTCAGTTTTCTCAACTGTAAAATGAGCTGGAGAAGGAAATGATAAACCACTCTAGCAACTTTACCAAGAAAACCCTAAAGAGACTCACAAAGAGTTGGACATAATTGAAATAAGTGAACAACAATCATATACTTACATATATGCATATATGTATTGTTTATGTGGTTACATGTCTATACATAGACACATACATATATGTGTGTATTTGTATACAACAACCCTTTGAGAGAGGGAGAGCTACAGATAATATTATCCCTATTTTACAGATAAGGAAGCTGAGGAGGAGTCATAGTGGTTAAGGGATTGGCTCAGTATCCCATAGCTAGCTAAGTGCCTGAGGTAGGATCATGGGTTCATAAATGTAGAACAGGAAGGGACATCAAATTCAAACTCCCTAAGACAAAGTAATTAAATGACTTGTTCAGAATCAGATAGCTAGTGAGTGAGGATTTGAACTTTTTTCCTAATCTCAAGTCCAAATCTCCAGGGTGGCGTAGGGAACCCTGGGTTCATAATTTTTAATAACTCATAAGATCCTAGACCTAGAGGTGAAAGGGACCTTCAAACTAGTCCAAGAGTCCATCTAGTCCAAACCCCCAATTTTATAATAAAGGAAACTGAGGCAGGGAAGTCATGACTACTCTAGGTCACACAGTAAGTATCAGAGGTAGGATTTGAATGCAGGTCTTCTAACTTTAGAGAAAACACTGCTCATCTAACCTATGACACAAAAGATATATTTGTTGAATATCTGCATCTTTTGCTAATGGGATAAACATTAACAAAATGGGATACAGATGCCCAACACAAAGTGGGGTAATGGAGCAAACTTTCCATGGTCCATGAGTAAAACCAGCCCCTCTCCCCACTCCCACACCTCAGGGTCCCTTTCCTCACCCAAGGCCAGATTGGGATGGCACTCCACCAGACCCCAACTCTCGTCACTCAAGGAGTGTGTCCGCTGCACCAACATTTCACACACATGTCGGACTGTGGCATCTGCTGCCACCTCCACCGACCGGCATGCCCCATCTTCACTGTACACCTTCACCACCTACCCCACAACCCAAAAACAAGAATCCAGGAGTTCTTTTCAGCCCAACACCTGCCTAATGTAGTACTCCCTGACTGAGATATTAAGATTACTGGAACCAGGCAATCCTGTTTCCAGGTTAGGGTAACCCGAGATTGCCCTCCCCCTAGGAAGACAACAGTATTGTTGTCCTGGGAAAGAGGGATATCCTTCACCCATCTATTCTACAAAAACCCCCATCTACAGGCTCTCCTCCCTTCCTTCCCCCATTTCTTGTCTCAGAACAACTCACATGAGAAACACTGCTATCTCTTGAGAGGAACCCCCGCCCTGAGGAGGGGGCTCCTAGTATGGGTGATTGAGAAGGAGGGCTGCAGAGCTCAGGAAAAGGGTTAGGGATAGCAGGCAGAGATGAGGCTCGAAGCTCTTCCTCTCTAAGTTTCCTATAGAAAAAAAAAAATCAAGCTAAGGTTGGTGGATAACATACTTGTCTTCTCTTCTCTTACTATGGTTATGCCCTCTCCTCCCCTCTGCCCAGATGATCTGTTCCCCACATCTGGTCCTCCACATACCTGCTGGCCTGGATGGAAAGGGGCTGGGATCTCTTCAGTTCCCCAGGAAGATGAGACTCAGATCCTGGAGGGGTTCCAGGAGGGGTACCAGGCTCTGGGCTTGGGTCATCTGAGGAATTGGTGAGGTGGGGTAGGGTCAGATCCAGGTCCATGACATCTGGAATTAATAGAGAAAATAGAAATAGAGTCTAGGGAGTCAATGAGGTACAATGGGAAGAAAATATGGTCTAATTCCTACCTCTGGCACTTAGTACAAATATGATTTTTGGCATGTCCCATAACCTGGACCTCAGTCTCCCTATCAGTAAAGGGAAAAGGTTGGACTTGGGAGTTCCTTTGTAGCTCCAGATCTATGATTCTTTGAATTAGGCCTTGTTCCACCCTAAAACATAACAACTCACATGAACTAGTCCAACCATTCTGAAGAGCAATTTGAAACTACTCCCAAAGGTTATAAAACTCTGCATACTCTTTGACCTAGCAATGTTACTACTAGATCTGTATCCCAAAGAGATCAAAGTGAAAAAGAAAGGATCTATTTGTTAAAGTATTTATAGCAGCTCTTTATGTGAAGGCAAAGAACTGAAAATTGAGGCAATGCCCAACAACTGAGAAAAAAGCTGTACAAGTTATGGTCTATGATTGTGATAGTATGCAAACTAATGAACTATAAGAAATGATGAGTTGAATGGTTTCAAAAAAATCTGGGAAGACTTGGTAGAACTCATGTAAAGTGAAGTGAAAACTGTACACCGTATTAGCAGCATTGTATGATGATCAACATTAATGATGATTCACATTATATTATGTGAAAGATGTTATTCTCAATGAAACAATGATCCAAGACAATTCCAAAGAGCCCATGATGGAAAAATACCATACTCCTCCAGAGAGAGAACTGATGAACTCTGAGGGGATACTGAAGCTTACTTTAAAATCTTTTCTTGGGGGACTAGGTGGCACAGTGGATAGAGCACTGGCCCTGAAGTCAGGAGTACCTGAGTTCAAATCCGGCCTCAGAAAATAATTACCTACCTGAGTGTGGCCTTGGGCAGGCCACTTAACCCCATTTGCCTTGCAAAAAAAAAAAAGATAAAATCTTTTCTTTATTTTTATTGTTTTATTTTGTTTGGGTTTTCATTTGAAACATGACTAATATAGACATATATATATATGACATGACCTCACATACATAATCTTTATCAAATTGCTTTCCTTCTTAATAAGAGGGAGGTACAGGAAGGAAGAAGGGAATTTAAAAATCCAAAAATTTTTAAATGCTCATTAAACCTATTTAAAATTCTTCCCTTTTTAGGGAAGGAGAGGGAAGAGGGAGGAAGAAAATTTGGAATTAAAATTTGTTTTAAATGAATCCTAAAAATTATCTTTATGTGTAATTGGAAAAAATAAAATACTATTAAAATAATTGTTAAAAAATTTAACATTTAGGAAATAGTTAATGAAATAAATAAAAATAAATTTTAAAAAACCCACCTCATAGTAACATACTAATTTAAGGCTTGCAAAGTACTTTCTTCACAACAAACCTGTGAGTTAGATGATTATATTTATTAGATCAAATATGTACTAATCTCCTCACCTCTAGAAGAGAAAATAAGAGTCTTTTGGAGGTTAACTAAGTCCCTTCTTTAATCACAAGTCTATGAGATGAGATTCAAATACAGATGTGTTGGGAGTTAGAATTGACCTATAGAAGCCAATTATTAAACTTTCAATGAGTGTTACACCTTAGGAATTGCCAATGCTACAAATCAGGACTTGATTTATTATTTTGTTGATCTGCAGACTTAAGAAAGTGATAGAGAAAATGGTAATAATACAGATTAAAATTAGAGGTGTGTCCTGCATACCTTTCCCCCCACAGAGAACTTGTGAATACTTCCCAACACACTACTTAACTAAAAACTGACAGTATGATACAATGGCTAGAGTATGGATTCTAAAGACCTTGGCTCAAATTCCACCTGTGATGCTCACAAACCTGCATATCCTGCAACAAGATATTTCACCTACTTGATACTTTATTTTCTATTTGTAAAAATTAAAGAGTTTTACTAGATGGTCTCTGGCCCTAGATCTATGCATCTAGAGGCAGCAGATATTGTGGTATGGGCACTGGGACTGGAGTTAGGAAGAACTGAGTTCAAATCCAGTCTTAGATATTTTCTAGACAAATCACTTAACCTCTATTTGCCTCAGCTTCCACAACTGTGAAAGACAGATAATAATAGCACCTCCCTCTCAGGATTATTGTGAGGATTAAATTAGAAAATATTTATAAAACCTTTCTTTTCCACAGTATCACAGAGCCAAGTACATAATAAGTTCTGAATAAATATTTTTTTCTTTCCCATATCCCCAAGATTCGATGCTATCCTTTACACCAAAATGCCATCTCTCCCTAATAGCTAAGTGTTCAAGGAGGAATAAAGATGGAGAAGATCAGGGTAGGAAAAAAGTAAACAAGTGTAAAATGTTTCTGGGAGAGAATTTGGGGGAACAAAATGGGTGTGAATGGAGTATTGAGGAGCAGTACTAGCAGAGCAACTAGAATAAAACAGTGAGAGAAGAGATCTTGGTAAAAAAGTGGGAAAAATAATTTCTAACAAGACAAATGAATGAGAAGCTCTAGTCCAGCTACTCTGATGGTGAAGTACTAGAAATAAACTGAGTAAACAGACAATAGAGGCAGCCAGGTGGTAACAATAGTGTACAGATCACCAAGCCTGCAATCAGAAAGATTTATCTTCCTGAGGTCAAATTGGATCAGACACTTACTAGGCAAGTCACTTCACCCTGTTTGCCTCAGTTTCCTCTTCTGTAAAATGAGCTGGAGAGGGAATGGCAAACCACTCCAGTATATTTGCCAAGAAAACCCCAAATGGAGTCATGAAGAGTTGAACATGACTGAAACAACTCAATAGCAACAGACGCTTACTGGATGTAGAAAAGGAAGCAAGTTTAACTATGACATCCAGACCAAAAAAAAAAAAAAAAAAACAACAGCAGTTCTGATGAAACGAAGGAGTAAAGGAGAACTCAAAGATTATGAAGAAATACTAGGGGAACCCAACATCTCAACATAAGGGGATTAAGAGAAACTGTCTATAGGAAAAAAAGAATATTTACATCAAATATCTCTGATAAAAGTCTGATATTCAAGATACAAAATAAAGATATAGGGGCGACTAGGTGGCGCAGTGGATAAAACACTGGCCCTAGAGTCAGGAGTAGCTGGGTTCAAATCCAGTCTCAGACACTTAATAATTACCTAGCTGTGTGGCCTTGGGCAAGCCACTTAACCCCACTGCCTTGCAAAAAAAAAAAAAGAAACAAACCTTAAAAAAAAATAAAGATATAGTCAAAGAATATAAAAATTCTTTAAAAAACATAAAAGAAATCTCCAGGGGCAGCTAGGTGGTGCAGTGGATAGAGTACCAGCCCTGGAGTCAGGAGGACTGGAGTTCAAATCCGGCCTCAGACACTTAATAATTACCTAGCTGTGTGGTCTTGGGCAAGCCATTTAACCCCATTGCCTTGGGAAAAAAAAATCTCCAAATCACTAGTGCTGAAAAAGGCAGATTAAAACAACTCAGCATTCAGTCAAAGTCTATCAGGTTGGCAAAGATGATAAATAAGAGCAACTGTCAGTATTATAGGGGTTATGGGGAAAGAGGCACACTAAGATATAGTCCAAGCATTCTGGAAAACAACTTGGAATTATGCAAGTCATATTAGCCTTTTAAATAATATATTTTATTTGATTTTTTCATTTAATAAACATTAATAATAAAAATAGCTAACATTTACATGGTACTTTAAGATTTACAAAATGATTTACAAATGTTATTTCATTTGTAACTACCCAGGATGTTAGGTGCTTTATGACCTTCATTTTACAGATGAGGAAACTGAGGCAAACAGAGGTTAAAAGTCTGGACCAAGGCCAAACAGCTTATTAAGTACTTAAGACTCATTTGAATTCCAGTTTTCTGGATTCCAGGCCCAACTCTCTATCTGCATTTATCCAGGTGCATTTATTTTATCTCTCTTCCAGTCCATCCCCCAACCAAAAATAGAGAAAACAAACCTTTGTAACATATGCATATTCAAAAAAAACAAATTCCTGCACAGGCCACTTCCAGAAATGTATCTGGCACTGCCTTTGGCACAGAGGTCAAGGATAGAAAAAAAAAAAGATCCCTTGTATAACAAAATATTCATGGCAATTCTCTTTGTAATAGCACATCCCTAGAAACAAGTTAGATGCTTATAGACCAAATAGTGGCAGAAAAAACATTTTTATGTGAATGTCACAGAGAGCAAGGAACAAAGATGAAGAATCTGAGAAAAGTGGAGGGTGAATCAATTAACAAGTATTTATTAAGTGTTTACTATGCTAAAGGCATAGAAAACAAAGGAAAAAAAAAACCAATCCCTGCCCTCAAGAAGCTTACATTCTAATGGCAAGAGATAGCATGTAAAAAAAAAAATACAAGTAGATATGTGAAGGAGGATAAATACCTAAGATATGTCAGAATAGATGGAAGATAACTTTAGAGGGAAGGCAAGGTAGGATCAACTTTGGGAAACTAGAAAATACTTAGTAAAGAAGGTGATATTTGTGCAGTTTTGAAGGAAGCCTGAGATATAAGCCAACATCACATGGGGGCAGGGAGTAGGGGAGTGGGAGGGGAGGAAATATGTAATCCTGGAAAGGTAAGAAGGGGCCATGTTATAAAGAACCTTAAATGCTAAACAGAGCTAAACAAAACCCTAGGTTTTAGGGAGCTTCTGTATTTTATTGGGGGGAGAGGATATGCTTGCCTTTTAGAAAAACTCACTTTGACATTTGTATAGCCAAGAATATTAGGAGACAACAATCTTATTTCAATCCAGCCTTAGATATTTACTAGCTGTGTGACCCTGGGCAAGTCACTACTAATCCTCCTCCAACAACAAAAAAGATATTATAATATCCCAGATGATAAGTAGAATAGACTGAAATAGGTGATGTTGGTTGTATGAGTGAAGAAAAGGGGACAGATGACAGAGATACTATGGAGAACAATAAAAGATCTGACCACTGATTGGACAAGATAAGGAGTTGGAGATTAAACCCATGTGGCAAACCTTAGTGCCTAAAAAGATGATGATACCTTTGATGTTTAACAGAGGGTGTAGCTATGGAAGGAAAGATAATTAGGTCTATTTTGGACATGCTGAGGACATCCAGTTGGAAATGTCCAACAAATAGTAGGTAATGCATAACTCAGAAGACAGATTGGAAATAAGAGCTATAGGGCTGATATTTAGTGGTATGGCCACCAAAATTGGATTTATGAGAAATAAGTAAAAAAAAAAAATGGATAAAAGAGAGAAGAAAACTTGGAGAAGAGGGTATCAACTGTCAAAAGGCATGCCATGGATACAGATAGAGCAAAGGAGACTGAAAAGGGGCATCATTTGGTACATGGAAGAAGAACAAGCAGGTACAGTACAAGGAAGACCCAAAGAGGACAAAGTTTCAAGGGGAAAGTGGTCAACAGTGTCCAATGCTGTCTGCTTCTTTCACTGTTCCTTCTGGAGTTCTCACTCCATAATTAACAAGTTTCCTTCTTTTTTAAAACCCCTCTTTCCATTTTTTTTAGGACTCCCACAGACACTGACTAGATTCAGAAGACACAGCATTTTTGGCTATCCTTTTCAGTTCTCACTACTTTGTTTCTCATATCCTCTGACTCACTGGTACTGGAAGGAGAGGCAGAGTATTCCTTGTTCCTCATTTCCAAGTTCAAATGTACTCCCATCCCCATGTGTAGTTGAGCTAAAAAAGAGGATTAGGTCATGGAGATTGAGTGGAAGAAGCAGAGTAGTGGGAGGAAGGGAGGTTATGGGGAAAGATGAGGATGAGGTATAAATTTGAGATGCAATAGAGTTAGTAGAAAACAAAAGACAAGATACATGGAAGATCATGTAATAAATTATTTTAAAAAAACAGCAGCCAAAAACAAAGCTGAAAAAGAAATAATCTAAGAATCATTGCCCTTCCAGAAAAATACTAAACAAACAAAAAAAAAAGACACTTACATACCAAGTTTCAGGAAGTAATAAAAGAAAATTACCTGCAAGTATTGAAACCAGAGGATAAAGTATTGATCAATAGAATTCACAGGTCAAAAGGCTGAATAAACTGTATTATATAAATATTCTGAAATATTATTGTGCTGTAAGAAACAGTGAAAGAGATGATTTCAAAGAATCCTGGCTAGTATGAACTGAAGCTGAGTGATAAGAGATTAATTTAAAAGATGGTAACAACATTGCAAAGAAAAATGACTTGAAAAACTTAAGAATGTCAACCAAAGCAATGATCAACCTTGTTCTAAAGTAACTTAGATGAAGCACATTACATGTCTCCTAAGAAAGAGATAGTGGATTTAAGGTGCAGAAACATGTATCTTGTTTTGAATGAGAATTCATAGAATCACAAGAATCACATATTTAAAGGTGGCTCTTCCATTAACCAGTCAAGTGAACTCAAGCAGATTCTAGGTTTTCTTATCTATAAAATGAAGGAATTGAGGTAGAGAAAGAGCCCTATACCTAAAGTTGAAGGGAACCTGAGTTAAAATACCAATTCTTTCTACTCTCAATAATAAAATAACATAAAATACCAATTAAGCTGGGGAAAATAAAAGAAACATGCATTTTTGGCATGGATACTACATAGATTCTTATCCTTTGACTGCTAACAACAACAAAAGAATCCACAGATCAAGACAAGAGAGGAATTGCAAATTTAACTCCTAGAGAAATGTGATAATCAAATTCTAGAACTGGGTCAAAGAGAAAATATTTCAAGTGGACAGGAGGTGAAAAGTCACTTGCCTCTAGGAAGGATAGCAAAAGAATTCTTATCAACAAGGAAGGACTGCAATACCAAAAAGCAAGAGACAAAGGCACCCAAGAATAATAGTCTGTGAAGCTGAAATTGATCCTGTGAAAAAAGAAACTTAATAGAAGTTTTGACTTTCAAGCACTCCTGTTGAAACTACAAAGGCTGGGTATTGGTTTTGAAATATAAGCAAATCAAACAAAAGAAACTTAAGAAAGGTAAACAAGTTTGAACAGCTAAAAGGGGTAGATAAAGATTCAATGCTTACATCCTGAAAATTAAGAGTTAAAAAGTGTAGTTCCATCAGGAGCCCCACCTTGTCTAAGACTCTTTGAAGGGGAAACAAAAAAACAAACAAACAAAAAAGACTCATTGAAGGAATAAAGAAAGTCAAGTTCTGGGTTTGCTTGGACAAAGATACAATAAACAAAAAAGGAGGGGGCGGCTAGGTGTTGTAGTGGATAAAGCACCGGGCTTGGAGTCAGGAGTACCTGGGTTCAAATCCGGCCTTAGACACTTAAAATTACCTAGCACTCTCCTGTGTATGTGCCTTCCCCTATTAGAATGTAAGCTCCTTGAGGGCAGGAACTGGCTTGCTTTTTTTGTATTTGTTTCCCCAGTTCAGTGAATGGTATATAGTAAGTGCTTAATAACTTTTTTCATTAAAAAAAAGAGCAAAGAAGGGGGCGGCTAGGTGGCATAGTGGATAAAGCACCGGCCCTGGAGTCAGGAGTACCTGTGTTCAAATCCGGCCTCAGACACTTAATAATTACCTAGCCGTGTGGCCTTGGGCAAGCCACTTAACCCCATCGCCTTGCAAAAACCTAAAAAAAGAAAAGAAAAAGAAAAAAGGAGGAGGGGAATTTAACATTTCTTGCTATTACCAGAGAAAGGTCTTTAAAATACCAAGGAAGAAGGAAGTATCATGAATCTCCCTACTATCCAAAAAAGAAAGTTTTATCAATAAAAGTTTAATACAGAGGTAAGGAAGAAGCCACCTGTACAACAGAGGAAGATGACAAACAAAATGTAATAGGAAAAAAGTCAACAATCCATGCTATATAAAAACACACTCAAAACCAAAAGTTAAAATGAAAGCTTGAAAAAAAGATCATGGAATAGTATATCTTGAACCTGCGCTAGAGTACTCATGCTATAGATACTGTGTCCAAAGAAGATCCTTTTGTCAGTTCTAGACTAACTTGTCTGCACTAGAACATAAAGCAGTGCCCTTTTGGTGGAGCACTTTTGATTATCATCTTATTTTCTTTTTCTCCATCAGGGAGGAGCAGGTTAGTAAACTCACTCCCACCTCCTACTTCCTTATAGAATCCTTCGATAGTCACCATGGGGCAGGAGGTCAGTCAAGACAACAGAATAATGTCAAGGTAGAATAATGTTTTTAAATAATTTCATAAAACTGTGGCCTCAGTGAGAGATCTCAGTGACCCATTGTTGAAAGTTGTCCATGACCTTCAGAAATAGGTTAGAAGACTGTTCCTTAGGCACCCCCAAAGAAGTGGGAAGGTAATCAGGAAGAGGCTTGGGGAGGATTGGAGTGAAACTCATGACAATTTCTTTTTAATTTTTAACCTTGCTTTTAATAAACATGTGATCCCCGGAAAGTTTCTTTCCTGTGAGTCACAGCTAGAGTTGAAATTTGAGCCAGGCAATTTCCCAGACCAGAGGGGAATGGGAAAACTAAAACTAGAAGCCATCTTATTCCTTTAAGTACCATCTTATATTCATTTAGAACCCATGTCAAGCTCTTTGCTCTCTTTTTTTTTAGATTTTTTTTCTTTTTCTTTTTTTCTTCTTTTTTTTTCAAGGCAATGGGTTTAAGTGGCTTGCCCAAGGCCACACGGCTAGGTAATTATTAAGTGTCTGAGACCGGATTTGAACCCAGGTACTCCTGACTCCAAGGCCGGTGCTTTATCCACTACGCCACCTAGCTGCCCCCTTCTTTGCTCTTTTTTTTAATGAAGAAAGTTATTAAGCACTTACTATATACCATTCACTGAACTGGGGAAACAAATACAAAAAAAGCAAGCCAGTTCCTGCCCTCAAGGAGCTTACATTCTAATAGGGGAAGGCACATACACAGGAGAATGGTGGTTAAGGAGGAATATCATACTCAGGCAAGTCAGAGGAATAGTAAATGAAATCATAGGGCAATTCCTGTCATGTTCATTTTAGGAATGGTGGTGTTGATTTACGAGTGGAAAGAAGTGGGAAGGAGGAGATTCAGGCAGTGGCAAGTCACGGCGATGAACCAGGAGTAGTAGCATGGTGGGCATGAGTTCCTTTAAATGAGGGTTCATATTCGTCTCTCCTTTTAAGTTCTCCTTTAAAAATTATCTTTCAGCAGATTTACATGAACTGATGCTGAGTGAAGTAAAATAGAACCAGAACACTGTATACAGTAACAGTAACATTGTGTGATGATCAACTATGATAGACTTAACTCTTTTTAGCAATGTAATAATCCAAGACAATTCCAAAACACTCATGATGGAAAATGCTATTCTCACCCAGAGAAAGTACTGATGAAAACTGAATGCAGATTGAAGCATACTGTTTTCACTTTTTTCTGGGTTTTTTTCTTTTTATTCTGTTTCTTCTCTCACAATATGAATAATGTGGAAATATGTTTTACATGTATAACATATTAGATTGCCTGCCATCTTGGGGAGAGGAGAGAGGAAAGAAAAACTTGGAACTCAAAATCTTTCCAAAAATGAATGTTGAAAGTTATCTTTACCTGTAATTTGAAAAAATAAAATACTATTAACTTTTTCAAAAATTCTTTCATCATGTAAACTCTTTGAGGATACGGTACGTCTTGCTTTTGTATTCCCAGCTCACAGTGACTGGCACACAGTAGGCATGTAAATAAATGCTCTGTCTATCTACAGACATACAAACACACACCTTTTCATTTGACTGTTTCAGTATTCTTATCAGTTAAGTACAAATATATAAGGAAGTGCCAGTGAGAAAATTTCCCTCTATTGATGCAAATATCCAGGACCATAGAGATTTGAAGTGAATTGCTCAGAGTCTCACCAACCACTTTGGGTTAAAGGGAGATACTTGAATTCGGGTCTTTCTGACCCCCCCCCCAAAACCAGCTCTCTTTTGAGGATTCTTTATTCACTAGCAATGCCACCTATCTCTTCTACATTTATAATTTTCTCTACACGAATAACCATAGTATTACTAGTAAATTGTACAGTTGAGTAAACTCAGGTTCAGAGCTGTTAAATAATTTGGCCTTGTTACACATTTAATAAGAGGCAAAGGTGGAAGCTTGATGGGGGTTGGGCTTTTGTGCATAAAGATAGAAGGGAACTTTTAACACAAGTTAGAGGGGAGCACACCCTCTAGAGCAGTGCCACGCCACCTGGTGGAAAAAAAACTATAAACTACATTCCTTTATTGGCTCAGGCTTGCAGAAGGGAGGATAAGGAGCTGGTGTGGGTTTGATATAGTTACTGCAACACCTTAAGTGTTTGCAAGGATGCTCACCCACAGGGCTATGCTGGGGTTGGTTTTGCTCCTTCCTGCTCTCATCAATTGTCAAATTTTCAATGTAAGTATTATTTTTTTTTTAGTTTTTTTTTTTGCAAGGCAGGTTAAGTGGCTTGCCCAAGGCCACACAGCTAGGTAATTATTAAGTGTCTGAAGCTGGATTTGAACTCAGGTACTCCTGACTCCAGGGCCGGTGCTCTATTCACTGAGCCACCTAGCCACCCCCAATGTGAGTATTATTTATAAAACACTATAGTACTTTTAAACAGTAAAGTACAAATCAAGGATTGGGACAATATTGATTTTTTTTTATAGTCTAGATTTAAGAAAGTGATGGAAAAAATGTTATGACATAGATGAAACTTAAAATATGTGTTACTTTTTTTGTTCATACCCACCCTACACTACCATTAGAGTACAAATTAGGTTGCCTCAGGAGAATTCAAAAGCCCCAAATCATGTTCTCAGACAAGAGAAGAAGCAAATAGAGAAAATACATTATGCCTGAAGGCACTTATAGATAATGAAATGAAATTAGTATTAAATATGTATGCACCAAATGGAATAACAGTTCAGTATTTTAAAGAAAAGCCAGATGATCCCTTGGTCCAGCAGCAACACTTGAGTTCAAATTTGGCTCCAGACACTTACTAGCTGTATATCTGAGAGTCACTTATCCTTGTTTACCTCAGTTTTCTCATCTGTAAAATGAGCTGGAAAGGAAAATGGCAAACCAATCCATGTCTTTACCAGAAAACTCAAATGGGGGATCACAAAGCACCAGACACATCTGAAAATGATTGAACAAATAACACTTTAAAGAAAATTTAATTGAATTTTAAGGCTTTGATAGGAAGATATATAATGGATAATTTCAATGAGCTCATTTCAAATTTAGATAAAAATCTAACAGAAAAATAAGAAAAATTAGGGATATGAAGATCTTAAAACAAAACCTAGTCATTAAAAGCCTTTGGTGATTATTGAATGGCATTATTAATGAAAAAAACAATTTTTATGCATCATGGCATTTTTATAGAAATTGATTGTGTACTTGGGCATAAGAATTTCTTAAAAAAAATATGAAGAGAGAAATATTCAATACATTCTTTAGAGATCATAATACAACAATAACTAATTAAAAAAGGAAATATGAACAAAGGACAGAAGTCTAAAGGAAATTAAATAATGTTATCTTAATAAACCAAAGAACAATCATAGAAATAATGATTATAGTAGAGAAAATTATTACAATAGAACAATACACTTAAATTTCTGAGATAAATCTCTAGTAGTTCTCATTGGAAAATAAATGTCTCTGGTTCTTTATGTGAATGAAAGACAGAAAAAAATGAGACACTGAATTACCAAGGAGATGCTGTACAAAATTAAGCAGAATAACAAAAATAATTCATTTAAAATAATAAAAGATCAGGATTATCAAGAGACATAATGAAAATAAGTAGGAAGGGGGAGGACCAGATTTCAAAGTACATTACAAACCAATAACTGCCAACATTATCTGGCCTCGAATAAAAAATAGAAAGGAAGATGAGTGGAATAGACTAAACAAGAAAAGAATTAAAAGGATAAAAGCACACAGAAGACAACTGTTCCATAAATCCCAAAGCACAAACTTTGGAAGAAGATTATTAATTGATAAATGATCTAAATATTTTTTAAATCACATCATTAAAGAAAAATGTGATATTTTATCATTTAGATTTATAGATGGGGAAAACATCTATATTCAAGCAAATGATAAAGATCAACGAAGATAAAACAGAAAATCTCAATCATGTAAAATAAAAGTGTTTATACAAATAAAATCAATGCAGTTAGAATCATAAGAAAATATGTGGACTAGAAACAACCTTGCATTGAATACTAATTTTTAAAAAGTCTTGACAATCAACTTTTATAGGGAATGACATAAATTTGTGTCATAAAGAGTCATTCTCCAATAGACAAGTGGTCAAGGTATATGGGAACATATTAATTAAGAAGACATTTTTATGGGGTAGCTAGGTGGCGCAGTGGATAAAGCACTGGCCCTAGAGTCAGGAGTACCTGGGTTCAAATCTGATCTCAGACACTTAGTAATTGCCTAGCTGTGTGGCCTTGGGCAAGCCACTTAACCCCGTTTGCCTTGCAAAAAAAAAAAAAACCCTAAAAAAAAAGAAGACATTTTTAATAGCAATTTGAAAAAAATGTTTAAATCATTATGAATCAGAAAATAAGTAATTAAGCACCTGAAATAGCACCTCAAGCCCTTTAAGATAGCAGAGATATTAAAATATGGAAGAACTCTGGCACATTAATTCACTTATAGTAGAGTTGCAAATTGGTTCAAACACATAGGAAAATGATTTAGAATTACACAAGCAATGTTACTAAATTGTTTATATCCTTTGACCCAGAGATTCTGCTACTGGGACTATATCCCAAGGAGGTTATTGACAAGAAAAGGCACACACATATATACATATATATATAAAGTTCACAGAAATATTATTTGTGACTATGAAAACCTGGAAACAATAAACAACAGTTGACCCATTGAAACAAACATGGTTTAGGAATATAATAGAACAATATTGAGCCATAAGGAATGATGCTCAATCAATAAACAATTATTAAGCACCTGTGTGCTCAGAGGTCAGAGTCATGTCTGGAGTCAAGAGGACCTGAGTTCAAATTTGGCCTCAGACAATTACTTGCTGGGTGATTCTGGGCAAGTCACTTTTGCGTTAGTTCTCATCTGAAAAAGGAGTTGGGAAAGGAAATGATAGACTACTCCAGTATCTTGCCAAGGATATACCAAAATGGAGTGAAGTAGAGTTGGACGTGACTAAAATGATTCAACAACATCTACAAAGCACTGAGGATATAAAAAAGAAGACAGTTCCTGCTCTCAAAAGAGTTCACAATCCCTTAGGGAGACAACATACAAATAAATATATACAAACAAGCAACATACAGGATAATGAGAAAATAACTAAGAGGGAAGCCACTATAATTAAGGACCCAAAGAATATGAATTAATAAATATAAATAATTCAAAAAACTATAGAAAGATTCACACAATAGCAATGTAGAATATAGTAAGAAGAAATGAAAAGAACCAGAGACAATGACCAGAGACAGAAAAGAACCAGAGAGTAGGTAAATATGTAGATGCAATGTAGTGTTCATGAAATTCAGAACATCTAAGGGCATCACAGACCTCCATCTCAGATGGCTGAAAAGCAACTTATTCTTTTAAGAAGTAAGAACATTGGCCTCCCAGGGGGTGGAATAACTAGTTACCCATGCCTAAAGACATAGGGTAGGCACATACTGAACCAGGCAGAGGCAATAGTGTATGGTAGAGCTGGCCTCAAAGTCACAAAAACTTGGGGTCAAGTCCTATCTTTGACACATATTAGTTACATAACCCTGAACAAATCATTTAACTTCTCAGTGATCTAAGCAGTTCTCTCAAACGAATTTCAAGGGCAGGTGCCGACCTGCATTGGTAGAAGGAACTTCCTCACTTGGGAGCTTCCTTTAATTAATGATTTCATAGATTTGGTCCTTATCTCTACATAGAGGCAACTTTACCTATTGTTGTTAGACCTAAACTGTCAAATTAAATGACATATACTTATGAGGTTTATCCTGCTAAAACAAAATATGCCAATAAATTTAATATTTTTTAAAAAGGCAGAAAATACAACACCTGCATGAATGAAGATAGCTTCGTGTCTTTACTTTTTTTTTTTTTAATGGAAGACAGTGGCTTCTTCCCAACTAGAGACTCAACTTAAACTCCTGGGGAAACTCTTGCCTCTATTTTGGTTTTGTGAGTTCTTGGAAAAGGAGTGGTGATCACTAATAATAATGTTAATAACTATCATTTATTATAGTGTTTACTATGTGCAGGCACTGTGCTAAGCACTTTACAATTATTATCTCATTGGGTCCTCACAACAACCCTGGGAAGGTAGGAACTGTTATTATGAAAAGCCAGCATGAGCTCATCAAAAGCAGGTCACACCCAACTCACTTCATTCAAGGTGGTTCATTTGCATTTTTTTGTCAAGGTTACCTGGTAGGTAGATTGGTTGAATGCCTTAGATAGAGCCTTAATGCATTGGAAAGTGTCTCACACTATCCTCATGGACAAAATTAAAAGGAGGCTAAATAATAAACTCTAAATAAGGAAGCAGAGGTTTTTTCACTTGCATTTTTATCTCCAGAGCTTAGCACTGTACCTAATATTCAGTTACTGCTAGATAAGTGTTTTTTGACTTAGATAATAGAAAATTTAAGATTTGGAACTGGACATTGACTAAATGGGAAGAGAAGGGGATAAACATTTATTAAGCCCTATTATCTGTCAGGCACTTTCCCGAATGCTTTACACTATTAGGTGACAAAAGTGGATAATGTTGGTACATGGAATCAGGAAGACTCATCTTCCTGAGTTCAAATCTGGTCCCAGACCATTACTAACTGTGTGACACTGGAAAAATCACTTAATCATTTGCTTTGGTTTCCTTATCTGTGAAGAAAATGGTGGACCACTCCAGTATCTTTGCCAAGAAAACCCCAAATAAAAATCACAAAGAGTTAGATCAACTGAAACTGAAGATGGAAGAAATGGGCTTGGGGGAGGGGGTTTAAAGATATATGTGGGTTCATTTTTGGGTGAGGAAATCTCCAGTTCTCTCACTCAGGAAGATGAAGCTTAAATTTTAATTCACAAATTACTACAAAAAGTTCACAAGTTACCACAAAAAGTTCACAGGTGTCTACAAAAAGAAGCAGCAAGATAATGAGTTTTAGTAGAAATAGTGGAGCTAAATAAAGCTGGACTGGTGAAAACATCAAGGACAGTTAAGAGGAAGAGATGAGCGTGAGAGCTTATTTCAGGGATCAAGCTCTAAGGGAGTGGGCTGCCTTCACAGGAAGATAACAAAGAAGGGAATAAATAGTAGAGGAACAAGGGGGCCCCTAAAAAAGGGCTTATTTCGAAGGAAGACAAGCAAGCAGTAGATAAATAGCAGAGAAGAGGAAAGGGATGGGAGATCATACTCCTCCAGAACAGGCTGCCCTTCCAAGGAAGGCTAACAGCTCAACTGAGAAGGAAGCAAGTTTTTAAGGAGGACCACAGGGAGACATAGGTGGGGGCCAGTAGCCCAGAGAGCAAAGATGAGATAATTTAGGTATATGCTGATAGGGACAGTAACTCAGAGAGATGAAGTAAATGAGGACATGTTGAGGAGTAAAAGGTCAAATCCTTTCAGGTTAAGGTTTTGTTGATAAGGGTTTTTGTGCCTAGGAGAGATATTTACCTGGAGTCTTAGGCAGTAAGGGGTAAAATTCTTTACTAAAAGTTCATTGAAGAGGTGGCCTCATCTCATAGCTTGAGCACTGGGATGGGGTGGAGGGGGGCAGTGTTAATGTAAGTGATAAGATTAATTATAGCGTATACTTCTCTTATCATTTCCCCTACTTCAAAACTGACCAAAAACAAAATTACAACTATTATCTCAGTTGATCCTCACAACAACCAGAGAAGGTATTATCATCCCCATTATACAATGGGGAAAACTTGAGCAGCCCAAGGTCACATAAATTTATTTGAACTCAGATATTCCTGATTCTGACATCAAAGTTCTATATACTTTGATGTCTAGATGCCACAAAGAATGACCCAATGAATGGATAGAAGTCCACCCAGAGGGAAAGAATGTCTGTCTTTGTCATCTGTCTTTGAGTCTGGGCTATTCAACACTTTATTCCCTGAGTTGGATGATGGCAAAGATGGTAGAGTATTACACTTATGGATAAAACTGGAAAGGATAGCATGATGGACAATAGAGTCAGGACCCAAAAAGATCTTCTGTATTGTCAGGGTAGAATGGTGGGTCATATCTAATGAAAGTCGTATCAAATAGGAATAAATGTAAAATTCCATATTTGAGGGTTGTTTTTTTGGTAATCAAATGTCTAAGTGTAGAAGACATGAACTCTATGGGTGGGATCTATAAGGACTGTTCCATGGAGTGTACATTCGTGTCCATTCCCCAGGCAACTGCCAGGAATAAGAATGGCTTAGTATGAAGGACTTATTGCTGTGAGCTGAGCTAGTAAACACTGGGTAGTACCTAAGTCCCCTTCCTCACCGAGGTAGATGAGAGGAGGCTATATCACTGAAGCTGAAAGAATATTCAATGGCCCAGTCAGCAGACCTCAAAAAGTGAATAACTCTATACTCTGGATCTCTCTTCCTTCAATTCTGGTGACAGCACGTAATTCTGGGACTACCTATGAAGGATAGTTGGGGTGAGAGAACATGGTGACTACTTCTCATATGATGGCTAGAAAGTAGCTCTTCAAGCTCTGGCTGCCTTTCTTGCTTTGTAATTCCTTCCTCAAATTGCCAGTGCAGAACTAAGAGGAATTTTGAAATACATCTTTGACAATTCTACAAATTGCATCATGTCAACCTTCCAGGAAAGTATGACAATAATTATGTTATTGGAGCTGCTTCTTTCAGTTATTTTTTCTTGTCAGTTTCTACTTTCAGGACTTTTGTTTTTTAAGAATTGCTTTTGTGGGGGGCAGCTAAGTGGGGTGGTGGATAGAGCACCAGCACTGAAGTCAGGAGTACCTGAGTTCAAATCCACCTCAGACACTTAATAATTACCTAGCTGTGTGACCTTTGGCAAGTCACTTAACCCCATTGCTGTGCAAAGAAAAAAAAGAATTGCTTTTGTGTAGAGGAAATAGCTAGCTGTCCTATACTTGTTCTACAATATACATCATCTTTCTACTACTTGCTAAGCTTCAAATTATTTTTTCTAAGGGGAACAGAGAGAAAATGTCAAAGAGTAAGAGAAAAAGAGCCTAACCCTTTTATTGGAAGTCAGACTCCACTAGAATTGAACTTTGTCCACATGAATGGGGTAAAGTAGAGATTCTTAATTAAGCAGGGAGAGGGTACAGCATCCTTCTTACTGGGTCTAGTAGCAAGTCTTACTATTATATAACTATAAGACAAGTAGAGATAAAGTTAGAGAGTTTACAAAGAAAAGATCTCGGAGTTCTCATGGAAGGCAAAGTCAACAAATGAACAGTATAGAACCTCTCTAGGCATCAATTTCTTAATTTGTGAAACTAAATAACCTATATTCAGATTGGAACTTCTCATCATATAAAGACATAAAAACTTACACCTATTTTTTTTGCCAGATTTATGTTCCAGTTTTTCCAATAATATTGTCCAATAAACAAATCCCTTCTGGTCATCCAGGTTTGTAACTTGATATGTTCTTGATTCTTTCCTTTTCTAACATCCAATCAATCACCAAGTTTTGTCAATCTTACTACCACAACATCTTTTTTTACCTGTCCCTTTCTCTTTATTTACATGGCTTAAACCCTAGACCAGGACTAAAGCAATTCTCATCTATAGTAATTAGACAATAGCCTATTTATTGGTCTCGGGTTTCAATCCTTTCCTTTTCTAATCCTTCCACAATACATGCCAAAATAACCTTTTATGCTTTTGTCCTTCCTAAAGCACAAAACTCTTCTGCTCAAAGAATTTTCAGTGGCTCCCTATTGCCTTTAATTATAAAATACAAACTCTTCAGGTAAGAACCTTCCTAATCTATCTTAATTGAAAATAAATACTCCTTACCAATTCTATGACCTCATCAAACTGACCCACTTACTTTCCCTCAGATTCAGGACTCCATCTTCCATTTCTGTGATTCTCCACAGGCTGTACCCAATGCAACCATACAGAATGCCAAGAATGCAGTCTCTCTTCACCTCAACCTCTCAGAAAATCCTTAACTTCCCTCAAGGTTCAGCTCATGGGCTAGCTGAAACAGGAAGCCTCTCCTGATTTTCCTAGTTGTAATACCCTCCCCCTCCTCCTCAACTGATCATACAAATATTTATTTGTAGACTTGCTTTATTCTAGCCAAGAGATTGCAAGCTAGAGGGTAGAGGCTGTTTTTATTCCTTTTGCCTCTATATACTCAGTGCTTACTAAGCACATAGTAGGTACTTATTTTTTTGGTAAATAAATAAGCACATAGTAGGTACTTATTGTAGGCAAATATTTATTATACTGAGCTTAATGACCCTAAGGTCTAATCTAACTCTCCATCTATGGTCCCATGATATGGTAGTTAACACAGTTGATGTTAAACTGCATTACTAGAAATATGATATGCAGAATGAGGAAACTAAGATAGTTCCACTGTTCAGTTCCAGGGTATACACTCAGTACAATACAATGTACTGAGAAGGTTAGAAAGATCTTGATGAGTTAGAATGTATTTTGGAGGACAGTGATAAGGGACTTGGAGGCCAAGACTTATATTATATTAGAAGGATTAGTTAAAGGAATAGTGATTAAGACTAGAACTATGATTTCAATGCTAGAGGACACTCCCAAATGAGGAGAGAGAGGAAATCCCCTCTACCAATACAAGTCAGCACCTTTTCTGCCAAGACAAACTCTTGGAGAATTTCTGGAAACATTGTGTTAACTGATTTGCCCATGGTCATACAGACAGAACGTGTCAGAGGCAAGGTGGAAGTTCCAGTCTTCCTGATTTTCAGGCAAGTTACCTACATCATACTGACTGAAGGATTTAGGGGTGTTTAATTTGGAATAAAAGCACTTTAGAGCAGGTGTGGGAGAAATGACTCTTGGGCAGCATAAATCCCCCACCCCTCCCACGCCTTCTTCTCCCCTGAAATCATTTGGTCTGGTGCTGCCACAGCAACCACATCTGTGGACTCAAAATGCAGTAAATCTAGGAATTTTTAAGGGGTGAATTAATTAAATGTTTGACCAAATATAGCAAGCTAATTTTTAAATTGATAATTTTGTACGGCCAGAGAATGATGTTATAAATATCCAAAAGACCTCGGCAGAAAAAAGGTTTCCCACCCCTGACTTAGAAGAATAATTTCCTCTTCATTTATTCTCTTTGCCTCAATTTCTTCATCTGTAAAATGAAGATAATAAGGACATCTTCCAGGGTTGTTAGGAAGTTAAAATGAGATCGTATTTTAAAATTTATTTGCAAATCTGTAGCTGCTATATAAATGCTATTATTATGATTTTCATTGTTATGAAAGACAGTTTTTTTAATCAGGATTGGATTTGTTCTGGTTGCCCCCAGAAGACAATACTGAGGAACCATAGATAAAGTTGTAAAGGGGCAAATTTTTAGCTTGATATAAGGAAGAAGTTGAGTAACAAGGCAGCACAGTGACTAGAACACTGAACCTGGAGTCAGGAAGATTCCTCTTTCCAAGTTCAAATCTGGTTACAGAGACTTCCTAGCTGTGTGACCCTGGGCAAGTGACTTAACTCTGTTTGCCTCTTGTTTCCTCATCTGTAAAATGAACTAAAGAAGAAAATGACAAACCAGTTCAGTACCTCTGCCAAGAAAACTCCAAATGGGGTTAGGGAGAGTCAGACATGACTGAACACTAACAAGGAAGAAGTTATTTAAAATTAGAATTATCCAAAGGTAAAATGTGCTACCTCCCCACAAGTAGTTACTGCAGTGAGCACAGTAGTACGTATGTATTTTAGCATTCATTTGCTCATTCATTCATTCAGCAGTATAAGTCTTTAAATGGAGGCTGGATGATCTTTTGCCTGGGATGTGGCACCCATCCTGGGCAGGTATGGGCAAGCCTTAGAGGTCCCTTCCAGTCTCAGGATTCTGTAATCCAGGGGTCCTTTCTCGCACCCTCAAGACTCATGTACACCAATCAATCACACCCTGATGATGCCAGACAGAATGCCTGGGATGAGGTAAGAAGGGGAGGTGGGTCAGGCCTCTGCAGCTATTCCCTTCTCTAGTCTCTCTTTTTTCATCACCACTTCCCCACCCATCCATAGTGCCATTTCTGCTAGGGAGGTTACCCCTGAGACTGACAGAAAAAAAGCAAATGGGGTAGGGTTTCCTCCATAGCCCTCAGGGTTCTTCTAGCCCTGCTCTACTCTGAGTTTTGGCAGGCCACCTCTCCAGGTACCAGGAAGGGGCTTAGATGCCAGAGGCATGTTGTGGCAACATCTGTGACGTGCATGGAAGGAGTTGGCAGTACTCATGACTTGATTGGGGGCAGGGGATAATGTACAGCAGGAAACCAGGCAGGTGAGTTTAGTCCACAGGCAAGAGAGGTAAAGGGGGATAACTGGGGTAAATCCCTTACCTGAGAGGTCTTATTTAGGGATAGTGTATAGCATGGTGAAACCAAGGGAAGAGACCACCATTGAAATAGATAGCTATAAGGGGCGGCTAGGTGGCGCAATGGATAGAGCACTGGCCCTGGAGTCAGGAGTACCTGAGTTCAAATCCAACCTCAGACACTTAATAATTACCTAGCTGTGTGGCCTTGGGCAAGCCACTTAACCCCATTTGCCTTGCAAAAACTAAAAAAAAAAAAAAAAAATAGACAGCTATAGACAGAAATAAGATAATCCAAATAGGTATTTCCTTGGAGCTAATTGGAACTTGACTAAGGGGGTGGCAAATGGGATGGAGGGGCTAGCAGAAACCTGACCCATTTGTCCTCCTCCATTGAGGAAGAAACCCTGGGACTGTCCTATAGCCTGCTGTAGTATAGGGAATGTCTTACCTGGATGTGAAGATGCTTTTCCCCTTAGCCCCAACACAAATAAGGATGACTGTAGACCACTTTACCTGGTTGATTGAATCAGTTGCCGATGACTCTGCTGTTTCAGTCTCTATCTCTCTTAGTTCTGACAAGGTGAACACCTACCCATCCTGCCATCTGTCAGCACCCAACACCAACACCAGATTATCAACCCCTGCCACCCCCACTGTACCCATCTTGCTTGCCTGGCATCAGCAACAGGAGCAGCAAAAAGTGAGTTCTGCCCCAGAGGCACCCCTGAGACTGGCGTAGCCAGTCCAGTCTTGTCTGATGCCACCTGTAGGTAGCAGGGACTGGGATGACAACAACTTATTTTGATTTCCTAGGTGCCCTTCCTCTTTGACTCCCTGGGGAGTAGGGGGTGGGGTAATGGACATTGAACAGCAAAGCAAAAAGAAAGGTACAAGGTAGGGATCAGGGGAAAAAAGAAATATTACTGATCCTGAGAGGGTGGGGGTATAGCAGAGGGGATTTGGGGAATGGGGAGGGAGGAGAAAGAAGAGGGAGGCAGAAGGGGCAGGTGAGTCAGGGAGGGGCCGGTGAGGTAGAGATGCCTGAGGCTCTCCACTCCACCTTGACTCATCCCCACAACTTCCTGGCTCAGGAGAAACACAAACAACCTCCTCCTTCCACCCCCACCCCAACTCATACAAAACAAGGCAGGAGGGACAGATAAAGGTCAGGGGGAAAATATAAATTAGGAAGAGGTGGCCTGACTTCTCCATATATACCCAGCAGCCTCCCCTTTTGGTCCCTGAGGCCTTCTTCAGTCCCCCATTCTCCCAGGCCATTCCTGATGGGGGATAAAGATATTCTCTAGCTTTCCTTGTTGTCCTCTGCCTAGATACCCACCTGAAACACAATCAGTTCCAGGAGGGGATCCCAGTGCTTCCATATTCGGTCCTCTCTGCTCCCTGCACTGTGTACAGAAAGGTTTGGATGCCCCACTCTGACTCTGTCTTGGCCCAGCCCTGTCAGGCCCAGCCTTCCCTCCCCTCCTCACTCCACCCCACTCCTAGGGAACCTGACTCCCTCACACCCCACAGGTCTCCTGGCCTCCAAGTCTGACACCAACCCCCACCCCTACACTCTGTTCGACCTCAGATAACCCTTTCCCAACTCTGTCCCAAGGGCCTGTTGAAGTAGAGAGATAGGACTTCTCCAACTCACCCCTACCATGAAAGGCAAGGGCTTACTTACACTGAGGTCCAAGGATGTCAAGGGATCTGTAGACTTGGATGGGAAAACAATGACATCTTTATTTTCACTAACCTCTAAGTGAAATTTAGCACTTCACTCAATTTTTTAAAAATCTTTTTTCTGGGGCAGCTAGGTGGTGCAGTGGACAGAGCACCAGCCCTGGAGTCAGGAGTACCTGAGTTCAAATAGGACCTCAGACACTTAATGATTGCCTAGCTGTGTGGCCTTGGGCAAGCCACTTAGCCTCATTACCTTGCAAAAACTAAAAAAAAAAAAGCAAACCATTTTTCTGAGAGGGTAGCCATTGACTTCACTGGTCTGTAAAAAGAGTCCATTACACCAGAAAGGTTCAAAATACAAAGACAGAAAAGACACAGAAATAACCCAAAAGACACAGAGGAGGGAGATTGTTAAGACAAAGATGATGTCAGACAAAACAGAAGAGATGGAGACATTCTCCAAACTCAATGAAGGGAGCTTTGTTGATGAAGGGGAAAGAGTTGACAATTAGCCAACAACCCTAGGAGATTCATCCCTCATTCTAATCATGGGCAAAGGAGGTCCTTATCACCTTATGTATTTGGTGAGGAAGTGGATGAACTCTCATAGGGCTCTCCAACATACACACCTACTCCCCTCCCTCCCTCACAGGGACTCTATAGAGGGGGATGAGTAAAAAGGGGGAGGTAGTTCTGCTGAAAGGGGGTGAACAAAGGCTGACAGAAGACCAAAAACAGGGTAGGGTGAGGGGACTCTCTTTAAGAGATAAATTACTTAGCCCACTTTATAGTATATTATTTGTTATATGTCCTCAACAGAGGACCAAATAGAGGGACAAAAAGCAGAGGTGACAGGTGAGGGGAGAGGGAATATTGGTCCAATAGTCTCTCCACTTCCCTGCTCTCTTCTTGTCCCAGACCCTACTTTCTGGAAAAGGATTCCGGGAATGGGGAACCAGAAAGTATGGGAGGTGAATGGGGCTGGGAGAAAAGACCCAGAGGGACAAAGTCAGAAAGGCCAGTCTGGCTTCCCACACCCACCAAACTGGTTTTGAGAATACAAATAAAGGCTTCTAGAGGTATAGGGGGAAAAGGTTCAAGAAGGAGGGGAATTGCCCTCAGGCATCCCTAGACTTCCGTACTCCATCGAAGCTCTCCGCACCTCAAAAGTAGTGCCCTCCCACCCCAGGTTCCACGGAAGCTCTCTTCCCCACCCCCTATCTCTCCCTAGCCTCATTGTTTACTTCCTGAAACTTGCCCCACCTGACTAACAAAAACTGGGAGAGGAGGGTTTTGTGGCCACATTATTAAAATAAGTCCCACTCTAAAAATCAGTCTTGGAAACCGTGGGGCACTGGAGGTCTGGGGGTCACTGTTAGTTTGTATGGCAGGGGAACACTAGAAGAAATGATATAAAGATTGAGGAGCTAGGGTTGGACAATAGAAGAGTCTACAGATGATTTGGTAGAGATCCTTCCTTCTCCCTAACGTGAGGTAGTCCCTGTAAACCTATGTGTAGGGAAAGAACTTCCTCCATGAGAATTCCAGATATTCCCTTTATTTTTTCCTTCTGATTTTCCTTTAAATGAGATTTGGGAAAGAAAGGGGGGGAATCTTTGAGGCGAAGTGTGGGAATCACTGGTAAATAATATAAAGACCCAAGTGGACATCTACCCTCACTTTTGCATCAAGTAGGAAGATACCAGAAAACTGAGGGTACAACCTACCCAAAAGAAGAAATTCACAACAAAGGTGTGTCAGAGTCTGGAAGGGGGAGAGATTCTTTTAAAGTTTAATTTGGTAAAATATGCAAAAGTGGCCAGAATCTGATTTGGGTTAATCATTATAGGTTATTTACCCTGTATGGGGGGGGCTCCCATCTCCCCAAGCAGATTTGGGGGGGTTGGGGAATCAGAGTCCAAAGGTAACAGATTTCTTATCCTGTCTTCAGAGAAGCTGCACCTGAACTGAAATTGAAATGCTCCTAGAGGAGAATTTATACATATTTAAACAAATGCCAATTACCCTGCATCCTTTTCTGGGTACACAGAGCTCTCCTAGCTTATCCTACAGTGGGAAATGAGGCACTAGGACCCTAATTGCTCCATTCTGTAGTCTCTGTAGAAGGGATACAGATATCCACAAGGTCTGGAAGCTGAAGCATCATTGTTGTGTTTCCATGTCCTACCCCCTATTCTCTAACACAATTAGAACCCAAGTCAACAAGATACTTGAGATTTAAACTAATCTGCTGAGCAAGGTGGGAAACAGTGTAGAGCCCATCCCAACCCATCTACAGAACAATGAGAGGTAAATTAGGTATAAAGAGAGAACAATTAATTCTTCTTTTCCAACTAATCCTAATTCAGTGTGATCTAACACTTTTAGTGCTCCCCCAAATAAAGTTCTCTCTCTAGACAGATCTTGGGGGATTCTAACCAGAGTTCTAAATTGGGACAAGCTCAGTACAGAAGAACAGGAATGGGAGTTTGCTGTGACACAGAGCCTCCAAATAACACCTCTCCCCACCCCCCATCTCCCTTTTAGGAAGGGAAGGGGGAGGGTTGTCCAGGAGAAGCAGAAATTGCCCAAAAGAGAAAAGTTTCCTTATAGTCGTCACCCCAGACAAAGAAATCTTTAGTGATAGAGAAGTCCTACTGGACCCAAAGTGGAATAAAGAGAGGGAAGAAGCAGGTGAGGGAAGAATCCATAAAGAAACAAAGAAGGAAGGGGCTGGTCAGTAGGGCGTCCCCAGTAGGGTGTATGGCATGTCAACGGAGGAGACAGGAAAGGGTGCTGAGTTTAGCCCTTACCTGGACCTTAGGTGTTGGTATATACACAGACTGGGGCCATCCATTGGGGGAGGGAGTGAACCTTGCCCTTAACCAACTGTGTCTACCCTCCATTCACCTCACCCAGGACCCTTTGTGGGTTCTATAGCCCTCCAACCTGCACAGATACCCCTTTCCTACCTGCCATCATGGGGTGGGGATGGGGATACGATACTGTCCACTAGACATCACGCCCCACCTGCACGGGACAGTGGCACAGACTGCAGGTACAAAGATACTGGGGATAAGAGTCAAGGGAGATTGTTATCTTCGCTAGTATTTATCCTCTTACCTGGGAAGCCCCAATATGAGGCCCAAATGCCCGAGTCCAACGTCCGACTCTGTCTGGTGACAGCCGAGGGTCCAGGACACCCGGTCAGATTCCTGAGTTTCTTTCCAGAAAATGTGCTGGCAGGGGGAGGGGAAGGAGAGGGTGATAGAACCGGGAGGGAAGGCTGGAAAGGCGGTAAAGTGACTAGGATTGGAAAGGTGGAGGCGGAGCCAGGACGAAAGAGGGAGGAGAAAAAAAGAGACTACTCCCCTGGCCACTAGGGTGCTATTGTAATCTAGGTCTTTGCAAAGGAGCTAGGAGAGGAGGGGAGGGGAGGGGAGGAGCCCAGGTGTCCACCAAAGGCTCCCACTCCCACTAGAGGGGAGACCAAGTTTCGGCTCCCAGGAAGGAGGAGGGAAGGAGCATGAAGTTCTTCCCTCTCCCCTCAACAGCCAACTAGCCAAAGCCAGTACAGTCTGACAGTCTCCACCATCCCCATTCCTGGGACAGAGAGCAGATTCTGAAAGCAATTTCACTATTAGGAGATCCCATTTTGACTTTTCAAAGTCCTCTTTGATACCTTGGTTCTTCCTGGTGCATTGTGCCCATGTCAGGAAACACTAAGTTCGATTCTAGTCTCAAATACTTAACTAGGTGACCATGGGCAAGTCATTTTACCTCTGTGTGCCTCAATTTCCTCAGTTTTAAAATGAGGATAATAATTGCACCTACCTTGAAAGAGAGTTGTGAAGTTCAAATGAAATAACATTTGTAAAGTCTTTTTAACACAATATCTGGCACAGAGGTACTGAATAAATTCATTTTTTCTTATCTTCCTACTGATGGTATCAGAGTACCAGATTATTCTACTCCTAGCTGTGGCTGGAAATCACAGGATTCAGGTTCCTCAGTTCCCTTGATGGTTTTGGTGATCCCAAAGGTCCCTTCCATTGTTGACATTCTATTAAAATGGATGCTAGCCTCTAATAGTTCTATTTGTTCTCTTGGGGAGGACCTTTAAGTGAGTTAGAGATAAAACAAGAAGCCATGTAGAATACAGTTGAAATCATCACCCAATATGGGAAGGGAGGGTAATAATGATGATTGTGGAGTCAGGTGAGGTGAGCTTCCCAGGATCTCAAAAGATGCAACCAGTGCTGGTTCTGTCAGCTAAGTGTTTACAAGTATGAACTCCTTAGAAGGCAATGTGAAATGGAAAATGGAAAGAGCAATATATTATAGTCAGAGTATACTGGATTCAAATCTTGACTCTGTTGATTACTGGCTTTGCAAATTTAGGCAAGTCACTTCATATGGCCCTCAGTTTCTTCATCTGAAAAATGGAGGAAATTGGATTAAATAGCCTCTGAGGCCTTTTCCATCTCTAAATCTGGACTATATATATATATATATATATATATATATATATATATGTATATATATGTATATATATGTATATACATATATGTATGTATATATATCCAATTAATCCCCAGAATCCCTTTCATCCAACTCAATAAACATTAATACAGCACCTACTATGTGCTCACTGAAAAACGAAAACACTACCATGACTAAGGCACCTAGTGTTGGCTCTCTGATAATTCTGATTTCCCATCCACTTCACCCTACCTGCCTTTCCTCAGCAGGGTTTATCTGACTTTTCCTTGTGACCTGTTTTTACCTCATAATAAACATTGAGGGGAGAGAGTGACCCCCAGTGTGGCTTGTGAAAGAAGGCTAACCATCTCCATCCTCCTAGGAGAAGCAACCCTGTGGCTCCTATCCCCTCTGAAGGCTGTTAATGCCCTGTATGAACAGGCCACTCACTATATCAATAGTAATTATTGCATATCATCATCATCATTGCTGACATTGCTAGAGCATTTTAAAGTTTTCAAAACACTTTCCATTATCTAATTTGATCTTCAAAACAAATCCTATGATGTAGGCCCTTGGAGGCATTATTATCCTCATTTTGCAGATAAGGAAATGCAATGTGTTTTCTTTTCCTTTTTTTTTTTAAATGTGTTTTCAATTAAGTCTCTTCTTTCCCCTTTTATACTGTCAGTTCTCTGAAGATGGGGCGGTGCTTGCCTTTTCTTGGTATTTGTGTCTGTGAGCACATAGCAAGAAGTCTCATTGGAGCATAGGTCTAGGCTAGAAGGGGGCTCCAACACCCCCAGTTTACAGAGGAGGAAACTGAGACCCATGGAGGTTCAGTGACCACCGAGGAAGGCAGAAAGCAGCAGGATTTAAACTTAGGTCTTCTGACTCTAGTACCTTTGCACTTTACTATGCCACCTCCTTAATAATGTTTGTTGAAATGGTTTTGCTTTTTTTTTCAGCAGTGTAACTGCTTGTTCTTCAAGCTGTGTAATTTGAGCATAAACCTTAAGAGGAAAACAGCAGGACAGAGCACCAGGGAAATCTTGATATGGGGACCTGGGAGCACCTGGCACCCAGTAAGTTTCAAATGAGAGAGAACTGGAAACTGTTTCTGTAACTGGAGGGATCTGGGACAGATCATGGGTTTGTGTGCGCACAGACACACACACACACACACACACACACACACACACACACATACACACACAAATACGCAACCAGGTCAATTCAAAAGACCAGAAAACCATAAAATTCCAGATCTAAGGAAACTGTCTGGTCCCTCATTTTACAATAAAGGAAACTGAGTTCCTGAGAGATTAAGATGCTTCTCCAAGGTCATTCTTCAATTTAACAAGAAATAAATTTCCTACTTTATACAGAGTATCTTGCTAGCTACTGAAAGAAACAAAGTTTAGATAAGACCTAGTCCCTGCTCTCATGGAACATGTGCTAAAATTGGAATGAGACAAACTCCACCAACTATAAGGCACATTTGTGATAAGAGCATCAGACAGATAAAGAACAAAGGGCAAAGTGAAGTCTGAAGGAGAAGGTACTCTTGTACAGGAAAGACTTTAGGGAGGAGATTTGGTTTAAAGCATAGACTTAAAGAACAAGCAGCTAGCCTTGAAGCCAGAAGACTTGGATACAAGACCTTGCTCCATATTGATTGTGTAACTCTTGGCAAATCACTTTATGTCTCAGTGTTCTAGGCAAATCTTTTCATGATGATGTTTGTCCTTTTTTTTTTTTTGGTTTTTGCAAGTGACTTGCCCAAGGCCACACAGCTAGGTAATTGTTAAGTGTCTGAGGATGGATTTGAATTCAGGTCCTCCTGACTCCAGGGCCGGTGCTCTGTCCACTGCACCACCCAGCCGCCCCTTGTCCTCTGTTCTTGAAGAGGACCATGACATCAGGGAGGTGACGAGCACATGGGTTGGATTTGAGTGAGGGGTCCTGTGCCAAGTCCCCAGCCTCATTTTCTCCTACTCCAGTAAAGGAGAGGTCAACATGCACCTGTAGAGGGAGTTCACTCACCTGAGTGTTCCCCTGTACCTGCACGGGTCAGCCTTCTATTCCAGTTTAAGACACAGGTAGACCTGGATGCTGTGTATAATTGGTGAGAGAGTGAGGCACAGGTTTCTGGAAGATTCTTCTGCTGCTACTTTTAGAGAGAGTTAATTTGTGAGATGCGTCCCTGGAGTCAGGAAGACCTAAGTTCAAATAGGACCCCAGACACAGCTCTGCCCCCGGTCCTGCCTCGTCGTGGGTAAAATGAGAATAATAATAATTCCTACCCCCCCCCATTGTGAGTCTTAAGTGAAATGACATTTGACGAGCACGTTACGTCATCACGCAGCACTTGCCAGCAATCATTGCTTTTTTTAGGATTAACTCCATTCACTGCTTTTGCTTTAAGAAAAAAATCAAGGGGCGGCTAGGTGGTGCAGTGGGGTCAGGAGGACCTGAGTTCAAATCCGACCTCAGACACTTAATAATGTAACCCCCATTCGCCTTGAAAAAGATAAAAAGAAAAAAAAAAAGAAAAACTCAAGCTTCCAGCTTGGGAAGAAAGCCAGCAAAAGGAGGTCGCGGAGGGCATTTTAGTGAGGAGCGGGGGAGCGCGGGCCCCCAGGTGGGCAAGGGACCTGGCCCCAGGGGCTCAGCAGGCAGCGGCTCCCCCAGCAGAGGGCGCTGCAGCCCCGCCCGCCCTCCACGAGCCCGGCCCGGCCCCGCCCACCGACGGCCCCGCCTCCGGGCCGGCCCCGCCTCCGGGCCGGCGCGCGTGACGTGCGGCACTACGTCACACCCGGAAGCGGCGGCGGGGCTGCGGGCTCCGGCTCCCGCCGGTCAGTGTGCCCGTCCGGTGGCTCCAGCCCGGGGCAGCGCGGCCATGAGCGGGGAGCCCGGGGCCGACCTCGCAGCGCCCTCCCCCGGGAAGCCCCTGCCCGGCAGCGGCGTCCGCATCGTGGTGGAGTACTGGTGAGAGGGGGCCGCCCCGCCCCGCGCCCTCCCCTCCCCCTGCCCCTCCCCCATTCTTCCTTCTCCCCTTCTCTTTCCTTTCCCCTTCTCTCCCTCCCTTCCCCATTTCCTTTTCCTTTGTCTCCTCATCCCTCCTCTCCTCTCCCTTCATCCATCTTCTCCCCTTACTTCTTCCCTTTATCCCCTTCATCCCTCCCTTCTCTTTATTCCCTCTTCTTCCCCTCCTTCCATTCCTTTTCTTCTGTCCCTTCATCCTCTTCTTTTTCTTCATCCCTCCTCTTCTCTTCATTCTCCTTTGTCCTTCCACTCTTTTCCTCTCTTTTTCTTCCTTCCTTTCTTCCCCTCCCCTCCTTTATCTTCATCTCTCCTTTCCTTTCCCTTCTCTTCCCTCCTTTCCTAAACTCCTAAACTCTTGCTCCTTCAGTAAACCCTGTGGATTTGAGGCCACTTACCTAGAGCTGGCCAGCGCTGTGAAGGAAGAGTACCCTGGCATCGAGATCGAGTCACGCCTCGGGGGCACCGGTGAGAAGGCTGGAGGGGACGAGATACAGTAGAGGCCCTTGGCACCCTGGGGATGGGAGATCCTGGGTAGGGGCAGAAAGACAATGTATTAGAAGAGAGGGGCATTGCTAACTCAGCCTATCCCTCCGGTTGTAAGGCCTGAGAGATACCAAGACAAAAAAGAATCCAGGCCCCTACCCTCAAGGACCAAATGAAAACACCAAATTCCCCATGTTTGTCCTGTGAGTTACTTCCCATCAGAACTTATGGGGATTTGTAAACATTATGGTAGAAAAGTCAGTGGCCAGCCTGGGCAACACAAGGGTGAAGCTCTTCAGACTTAGCAATATTCGACCTGAGATGACTGGAATAACAAAAGTTAAAGCTTCTCAAATGTGTTTTCATAGGCATTTCTTCCTTTGGTTCCCCAACTGGGTGTGAGGGCTGGATTGTTGAACTCCATAGTACAGATAAAGAAAATAAAGCTTCAGAGATGAAGTGTTCAAACAGAACAATGCAGAGTAATGAAAAGATCATTTCTATCCAATGGAGACCTCAGTTCATATCTGGCAACCCCTCCTTTTGATGTTGGGCAGTTTTTGACCCTCTGTAAAAATAAGTTGCTTTTCAGTTCCTAAGGTCCCTTCCGGCTTCCTATATAGTAAAGCATTTCCCAGGCAGAATCTGATTCGATTCAGTAAAGAGCATTTTCTAAGTCCTGGGAATATAAAGAGGCAAAGGACAGTCCCTGTGCTCAAGTGGGAGAGACAACATATGAACATATACAGGATAAATAGGAAATAACAGAAGGAAGGCCCTACGTATAATTTAGAGGGGCTGGAGAGGGCTTCCTATCAAAGTTGGGATTTTAGTTGGGACATAAAGGAAGCTGGGAATGTCAGTGGTTGGAGTGGAGGAAAGAGAGCATTCCAGGAGTAGGATCAGCCAGAGAAGGAACCTACAGTCAAAGAGACAAAGGGTCTTGTTCCTGGAACAGCCAGAAGGCCAGTGTAGCTAACAAGGAGTAAGTGTGGACCTTAAACCCCAAGTCTTCTAGCAACAAGTACAGGGTGGAGGGAGAATACCCAGGCTCCCCAGGTACTCCCTCTTTATAGACTACAAGTCCCTTCTGACCCACATCTCTTCCTGGAATTTTACTGACTTAAGTAAGCAGATGGTTCAGAGAAATCAGAAGGTAAGGAATGGGGTACCAGGATATATTGGGACCCAAGGGTCCCAATGTGAAATGAGGTTGTGTGGTCCTTGTGGATTTGAGAGGTCTCTCCTGATTTGTCTCAAACTATTTCCCTTTTCTTCCCATTAGGAGCCTTCGAGATCGAGATCAATGGGCAATTAGTCTTTTCCAAGCTGGAGAATGGGGGGTTTCCCTACGAAAAGGATGTGAGTAGCACTGGGATGGGGATGAGGAAAGGGGTTCAATAGGGGTGACCCTTTCTGTACCCTCTCACAAATTTCCCCTTCTCTTCCCTCAGCTCATTGAGGCTATTCGAAAAGCCAGTAATGGAGAACCTCTGGAAAAGATTACAAATAGCCGTCCCCCCTGTGTCATCCTGTGACCCTGCAAGGTCTTCAGTTCCCTCCTGGATCAGGGCTCCTTCCCTTTACCCTCTGTTCTGGATGCCCCTTCCATATGGGGTCCTCTTCATCTTCGCAAAATCCTTCCTCTTTGAAGATTAGGATGAGAGAGCCCATCTCATTGATCAAGCATTGGTTCACCGCCCCCCCCAACATCTCTCTTGGGCTTGTCACCTCTCTTCCCACCCTCTGCGCTGAGAGATCCCAGCCAACTTCTTGGTGAAGCCAGGGGGCAAGAGCTTTGGAGATTCCAGGTACAAGTCTGGCTACCACTTCCCTAAAGGGGATGGTTCGGGCTGAGATCAGAGTGGAGGAGAGAAAACCCCTCCTCCTGCTACCCCCACCCCAGTGTTTCATAGCAACTTCAGATCTACAGATGTGTACACGTGCATGCGCACACGCGCACGCACACACACACACACACACACACACAGACACAGTGCCTCAAAGATGCCTGTATACTCCCTTGCCTGGCAGGGTCATTGAGATGCCATCAAACTTCTAATTTATTTCCCCCATGGAAACAAAACATCCCCTCATTTTAGGGGAAACACCAGTTGTTGGCAATAAAGTGAAAGTGCTACTCTCTCCCCTCTGTGGTATATCCAGCTTGAGGTGGGAGGTGATGCTTGTGCTCCCTCTGGGAACATTCAACTGGAAAGACACAAAGAAAAAGGGAGGGAAGGGGGAGGGGAAAAAGGGATGCGCTGAGAGCTGGGCTCAGTCACTTGTCCTGCACAGGCTGTCCTCCCCAGTGCAGGCACTCCCTCATTCTGGCCAGCACATATAGACATACTCCCGGGCATAGGTCAGTGGGTTTCCTTGCCCTTGTCATATCTGATGGCCCTTCCCTATGTTCCCAAAGCTCTCCTAAGCTTGGAGACTCCCAGTGAAGGAGCTTCTTCCATTCTGAAGCTTTGGGAGTCCTGTTCCTTATTTGTGTCTGAATTTCTTGGACCAGACCTGTGCTTTCATCAGCTTAGGGAACTCCCATGTGAAAACTCCCTTCCCCATTGCTCAGCTCAAATTCAGAGTGTCAGGGAGTTGCCTGAAACACTTGAGAGTTTAGAGTTTAGAGACCAAGTTTCCACTGCCATTGTGTCTCAGGGAGAACTTGAATGTAAAGGTTTCTTGACTTGATTCACCAAGCCCCTCTGCTGTCCCTTATATCTGAATGAAATCCAGTTCACTTCATTCGAACATACCCCAGCGTCCCCAGGATTCATCTTGGAGAAGGGGTTTCAGATCCTATTGCTCATTCCCCGGCCCAAATCAGTGGTTCTTGTCAGGGTCCTCCCACCCAACTCTAACCCCTAGGGCAGGACCAGAGTAACACATGTAAGTCATGCAGACAAGGTGGCAGAAAGGGCATAGAGGCCCCCAGACATAGGCTAGGAGCCCAGTTGTTTTCCAAAATATATTTGCAGAGAAGATGGTGCATCTTTTCTATACACTCCTCTCATCATTCATTTAAAAAAAAAAGTTAAAAAAATTCAAAGGAGACAATGTACAAGGGATTCAGGGATCTGGAGGTCCTTCCCTGACTCCATAGCTATATCTGTGTCCATTGTCCATTTGGGACAGAAACAAGTCAGGGGCTCAGCCTCTGGAGATGAGATATTATCTCTGAGCATGTGTTGTCCTCTTTACAGCTCCCCTTGGACATCCTCTCTGGTGTCTCTCGCAGTGGGAGCCCTTGATGGAAGCCAAGAGAAGGAAAAGTGGAAAATTTAGTCTGGGGGGGGGATATGTCCATTGGAGAGAGATGACATGTATATCTGAATTGCAGTCATGTTCCAAACCAAGATTCTGGTCCAGGCATCTGGAGCTCAGAAATCAATAAATATACCCCCACCAAGGGGCTGGAGACCTTAGAGCTGCCAGGAAGGGGCAATGTGACAGTAGCAACCCAGACTCCTCTGTCTGTGGTCAAACAATCCCACTTCTCACTCTGGCCAGATGTGGAGTCTGAAGGGTATTTAAGTTTAGTCTTTTTTTCCCCTCCCCAACATGGTAAGTGCAATGCAGAGTTTCGGGGGATCTCAAGATCTGGGCCTTCCAGAGATCACACAGTCATATCCAAACCCAAGTACTCAGGGTTCTCAGCTGTGGGGGTCCCTGCAAAGCCATTAGGAGCTGCCCCTCGATCAGAAGGATCCTGGTCCCAGTAATAGAGGTTGTCAAAGGCTGGGCTGAAGGCAGTTGGGGAAAGATGATGGGGTCCCCCTCCATGGGGGGCCAAGTACTCGGGGTTCTCCACAGCTGCACCAAAGGTAAATATGTCTTTCACCACTCCATTCTTCCCTGGAGGAGGCAACTTGGGATGTTCCAGAGTGGAGCTGGATGGGTGAGGTGGTGTCAGGGTCCCTTCCAGGGGTGAAGGGGGTGGTAGGTGCACCTCTGGCTGGTTCACATATTCTAAAATGTTGGAGAAAAAGAGACCCTGGGTATCAGGACAATTGAATTATACATCTCCCTGCCAGAAAAAGTCTTTTTCTCTAGGGGAGTATTTAGACCTTAGCTTAGGGAAGGGGGCACCTTGTTTTCCCCTCCCTCCAGAACTAGGTCAAACCCTTAAAGAAGAAGACTCAGAATTTAAATCCCAAGTCAGGGTTTCCATACCAGGCTGGGGACCACAGGTAGGTGGGACAACGTAGCCATCCATCTCAGGGGATAGTGGTCGTGTGGGATCCTCACTGTAGCGCTGCAGGGGGCTGAGGTCTCGAGGAGGGATTCCCTGGAGCCCCTTAAGGCTCCCGCCAGGCTCCCCATCAAACACATCTGAACCAGTCCCTTCCCAGGGCTCTGCTGGAGATTGGGGAGGGTCCTCTTCTGAGCCTTCCAGTACTCCTGGAAGCTCCCCACCACTCTGAAGCAAGAATCAGGAAGGAAAATCATTCTTGGCTGGAAGCACAAGGTGGGAACATGGCCTGGGAACAGGCTGGGGTTCCCTTCCCAAAGAACATTGCCCCAACCCCTTACCCTTGTAGAAGAACTTCTGTGTCTCCGGTGGGTAGTACCCCCGGGACCTGGAGCCAAGGGAGGGTCAGGGCAGAAGAAACCTTGCTGGGGCACCAGGTATTCTTCTGCATCCACCAAGTCACCCATGTCATCTTCTTCCAACAAAGAACGGTAGAAAGTGCTGTCCAGGGGACTGGCTGGACCAGAATCCTCGTTCTAATGGGAGAATGGGACAATCATGCTCACCCCTTCACTGATGGATATGAAGTTGGGTGGGTGAGATTTCATTGGCGGAAAAAGGTCAGAAAACCCCAGAGAAGGGAGAGGACACAAGTCTTATGGAGGAAATACTGGCTGAGGGAAGGATTGAAGAGGAGAAAGGGGAGGGTGTGGCAAGTTTTAAGGACAATCCTGGGGAGGTGAGGGTGGACGCAGGAGACCTGCTATTCAGTTTTGTACCTTTCCTTGTGTGGACAGCAGCTTAGGGGCAGTTTAGTGACCAAGTACCTGAATGACAACAAAGCGTTGAGGGTCTCGGGCCATTCGTGAGAATTCAGTAACAAGCTCCCGGAACCGAGGCCGACACTCAGAGTCAATCATCCAACCTAGCAGAAAGAACATCCCACCTGGTGTGTGAGCTGCCCTTTAGGCCAGGCCTTCCTCTGACTTGCATCAAGTCCCTGTGGGCAAGCCTCTGGGTCTTATTTTGCTTATCTAGAAATGGAGGAGGTTCCATTGGATAATCTACAAAGGTCCCTTCCAGCTGAAAATAAGTTTTTAGGATTTGAAGAATTAAGTACATATTTTGTCTTATTTGATCTGTGCAATAAACCTGGGAGACGGATGATGTTATAGTTCTCCATTTTCTGATTAGGAAACTGAAAGAAATGAATTCCCAGAAGTTGCTCTATGTTCTTGGGCAGCTCCCTTTATTCAGTACATTATAAAGAGCACCTTCTGAAAAATCCTAGTTCAAGTCCTGATTACCATGATTAACAGCCATGTGACCTTTTCATTAGTTTTTCTGAGCCTCAGTCTCCTCACCTGTAAACTGAGGATAATAATATCCACACTCTTTAACTCACAGGAATATTCAGAAGAAAATGCTTCACTGTCAGGTTCTCTGTAAACATGAATAATGTGTTAAGATTAGAATTATAATCTGGTCTCTTACATTTGACCATGATCATGTAGACATCAATGGTGCAGACTGGGGGCTGTGGTAGCCGGTCACCCTTCTCCAACAGGTCAGGAATCTCTCGGGCAGGAATCCCCTCATATGGCTTAGCCCCAAAGGTCATCAGTTCCCACACTGTCACCCCTGAGAAGAGAGACATCTTTAGAATAGTGGGAATATGGATAGTCTCCAGGTCCCAAGCTTGGTTGATAAACAAAGAAGAAAAGGATAGGGGACGATGTGTTGGTAGGATGAAATCTTCCCTGTTCCTTCTTTCCCACTGGGAGAGAAAAGGATCAAGCACAGCCTGGAGTCCTTCTTTCCTGTTTTAGCATTGCAGACTTGAGATTTGAGTGGAGTGGGAATAAAAGAGAAATTGGCTTCAGCCATTCCCATTTGCTATTTCCACCAGTTTTTAGCACCAGGTTTCACCCTCCTTGAGTGTAGGGGAAGGGTTCCCCCATTTTCTAGTTTTTCTATGTCCTTATACCATTCTCCCACCCCACTTAGCACTGTGACACAGTAGATCATCCCCTGACTTCACCAAAAAAACCTGGATTCAAGTTTTGTCTCTGACATAGAAGCTAGATATGTGATCCTGGGGAAGTCACTTGACCTCTCAATGCTCTGGGCAACATTCTAAGATGCTAAAGCTTCAGAAAAGGTGTCAAACTACTTTGATAGAGAAAGAGGAGAGTTCCTTTTACTAATGAAATCACAGGTATTATGCCTATTCTATATTCCTCAAATCCAATTCTACTCTTCACACCAACTCCTTCCCCTTCCTATGTGTTTATAATTTTGCAACACCAAATCATAATAAATGGCAACATGTAACAAATTATACATTTGTTACCTTCAGTTCCTCACCTCCCAGCAAGGTGGTGTCATAGCTAGAATGTTGGACCTGGAGTCAGGAAGTCCTGAGTTCAAATGTGGCCTCAAACATTTACTAGCCATGGGGTCCTGGCAAGTTGCTTAACCTCTGTTTGCCTGAGTTTCCTCAACTCTAAAATGAGTATAATATGCATTCACTTCCCAGGGCTATTACTGAGGATCTAATGAGATATTTGTAAAGCCCTTTGCACACTAGTATAGAGTTGGTACTTAATTTCTCATTTCCTTCCTTCCATTCACTTTTCAAACCCTAGTCTGATTTCTAGCTCGGCCATCCTGCCCAGTTGCAGGTGTGCAACCCCAGAGTGCCAATGGCCTGTCATCATCCCTCTTCTCACTTGGATTTGGTGCCACTATTCTCTCTTGATTCTCCTCTTCCTCAGTCTGCTTTGCTGGTTTATCCTCCTTGCCTTGCCACCCAACTGTGAGTGTCTCTCAATACCCTGACCTGGGCCCTCTTGTCTTCTCTTTCTACATCCTTCAGTGACCTTATCAGCTCTCATGGGTTCAACTATCTTCTCAATGCAGGTGATTCCCGAATCTATATATCCTAGCCTAACCTCCTGAATTTGTCTCATCCTATTAACTGCATGTCTCCAATTGGCTTTCCTGTCAACATGTTAAACTTATGTTCAAAACTCATCTCATCTCTCCCCCATCCCCACCCTGAAACCTTCCCCTCCTCCAAATTTCCCCAATTCTGTTGAGGGCTCCATTCTTCTTCAATCAGATTCACAACCTCCTTTCTTCTCTCTACCTCATCCCTTGTCAGGTGATTCAGTTCTGCCTCCACGGCATTCCTTGCATTTGTAGTATAGTGGAATTGAATGTTAGACCTGGATTTAGGAATATCTGAATCCAAATCCAGAATCAGATATGTACTAGCTGTGTGACCCTGGGCAAATCATTTTCCATCTGGGGCTTGGATTCTTCCTATGTAAAATGATGGAGGTTGAACCTCAGTGGTCCCTACCTTTATGCCCTTGTCTCCACTCACTATTACTACCTTAGTTCAGATCTTTGTTACCCCTTGACTACAGTTTTGTAGGAATTTCCTGGTTGATCTCTTTGCTTCTATTCTCTTCCTCTTTCCAATACATAGCTGGCAACACAATTTCCCCAAAGTACAAGTCACTATCCTGCTCAAAAACAGGCCCAGAAAGTAAGGGATTTGCCAAAGTCATACAAAACTCCTTAGGACATTTTTGTAGCATCCATCCCCTTAACAGAGATGTTTTGCTTCTCACCATAGCTCCACACATCACTCTGATGGGTGAATCTTCGGCAGAGAATGGATTCTAGTGCCATCCACTTGATGGGAACCTGCAAGGGAAAGATAGTTTAGTCACACAGACCATCCCTGAGTCTGGGATGCAAATACTAATTCTTTTTTTTCTTCCAGGAAGGCAGATATATATTGTCCACTCAGCACTATGTCCATCTCATTCCCCCACCTCTCCAGCCCCTTCACCTTGCCCCCATCTGCATGGTACTCCGTCTCATCAATGTCCAAGAGTCTTGCGAGTCCAAAGTCAGTGATCTTGACGTGGTTGGGACTTTTGACTAGCACATTCCTGGCAGCCAGGTCTCTATGTACTAGCCGAACCTCCTCCAGATAGTTCATCCCCTGGGATTAGAGGCAGAGGACCAGATTTGATGATTTCTGTAGGGCTTCTTGTACCAGTGTCTTCTTCTTTAGATAATTTTCCTCTCTGCCCAGTTCTGGAGACTCAGAACTGACCCCAGTGAATGCTCCCATACCTCTCTATCAGGTCTGCCTGCTTGGTATTAGTTTACAAATCCATAACCTTCTCCCTGAAGCTTATAGGCTCAATCCCCAGGGGTGGTGTGTGTGTGTTGTGTGTGTGTGTGTGTGTGTGTGTGTGAGGACTAGAGGGAAAATGTTGGAATTCATTTCATGAAGGGCCTGGGGGTGGGGAAGACCTGGAGGGCACATGTTGAGATTCATCAGTAGAGGTCTTGGAGGAGGATGGATGTCATAGAGAGATGTCCCTGTGACTCTACCTTGGCAATCTGCACACACCAGTTGAGGAGGTCCTGGGAGCAGAGCCGCCCTCGGTTTTCACGCACATGGTCCAGAAGGCAGCCATAGGGCATAAGCTGGGTCACCAGCTGCACCGTGGATGTCAAGCAGATGCCCAGAAGTCGAGAAACATATGGAGAACCAACACCTGCCATCACGTACGCTTCCTGGAGACCCAGGGGATACTTAGAAGGGGATGGTGATCCCCTGCACCCCCACATCCCCATTCCTGATGTGAGGATGTTTGTAGGAAGGATCAGAATTGGAGGAGGCTGCTCAAAACTCACCCTACAGAGGAGGAAGAGGCTAAAAAACAGCTTATGTGACTGGACTTAAAGGACTCAGAGGTAGAAGCTATCTTAGAGATAATATAAGCCAACTTCCTCACCATTTTACAGAGGAGGAAACTGAGGCACAGAGAGAGACCAAGTCATTTGGCAAAGTCACACTAGTGCTGTTTAGCAATGATAAGATTCCATTTAGGTCTTCTGAATCAAAATTCCATCTTCTTTCCTGACTTTTCCTCAAAGGACCTCTGTTGTATCCCATATCCTTGGGGGGTAGGGTTGAGGGGGGGGCCATGGAGGGTCAAGAACCTTACATCCAAGATCTCCTTGTTGGCTTTGGGGGATGTGTTTTCCCTCAACACCTTGATAGCCACTGGAATCTTCACACTTTCACCATCAGGGATCCAAATACCCTGGAGAAAGGATAAAAGAGAAGGATGTGTAATTTGGCAAAGGAAGATCTACCCCAATACTATTCTCTATCCCTCTAAAAACTCCTCTGACCCCTTTTCTCAGATCTCTGGTTTTATCCCTAGGGCTTTGGTTCATAGCAACTTTTCCTACTCCTTTATAAATTAGGTCAATAAATTAAACATTTTTGAAGTTCCTATTATGTATATGTTCAAAACTAAAGATAAAAGTCCTTCTCAGAGGTGTTGCATTTGATCAGGAAAACATAGACAAATATAAATAAACACAGCATGTAAATAAAATACAAGGTAATGATAGGTGGGGGGGGTTAGGCACTAGAAGCTCAGATGGTCAGGAAAGACCTCAGGTATAAGGTAGTACCTAAAAGGAACTTCGAAGGAGATAGAAGCAAAGGATTCTAAAACTCAAAGGTGAGGAGGTAATGCATTCCAGGCATTGGGAACAGCCTAGGCAAAGATATAGAGAGTGGAAATGGAATGTTACATGCAAGATATAGCAAACAGGATGGTTTGGTTGGACTTCAAAGTTCATCAAGGGGAGCAATTTTTCATATAATAAATCTGGAAAGGTAGACAGGAGTGAGAGGTGAACAATGGAGTTTTTTGAAGCAGAGGCATGACATGTCATATCTCTTCTTTAGCAAAAATAAGTTTGACAGCTATGTGGAGGATGGGCTGGAGAAAAGAGAGATGTGAGGAAGGGAGACTAATGTAATAGTTCAGGTGAGTGGTGATGAGGGTGAAGAGAAGGGACAGATGTAAAGAGTGTTAGGGAGATAGGACTGACAAGACATGGCAACAGCATCATCCCCTTGCAACCCCATGCTCCCTTTGCTTTTCTCCCTCTCCCTCTCTGATTCCCCCATCCATTGACCTGGGCAAACCTTACCCCTTCTAGGGCCTGCCCCCAGGGTTAACCCAAATCTGACCTTGTAGACAGTGCCAAAAGCTCCAGAACCAAGAACCTTCACTTTCCTCAGCTCGGTCTCTTTTAGGATACGCATCTGAGCTTGGTTGGGCAATGCTCCACTAGGCGTCAAGGGTTCCACCAGCTAGGCATAGTAAAGAGATTGTCACAGCCTGGCTGATTGTTACACCCACAAAGTGATGGCTCCATCTGCCCCTCAACTCCCTCCCTTCTCACCTCGGTCTCCTGTAGCAGCCTTCTCATGGTGTGCTTTCGTTCCTGCTGTTTCCGACGCTTAATCAAGATGCCAATGAGCAGGCCTATGATGAGAGCTAGGAGCACCCCAACCACTGCTGCAATGATGGAGGTCACAGGGCTAGAGGGAGACAAGGGAAGAGGAGGAAGGGAGGTGAGATCATGCCTACTGGGTCCCAGAATAGCAGCAGTTTCTAGGTGTCAGAAGGAGGATGGCAGTGGAAGGGAGGTTTCTGGGTTGCGCCATTTGGATGATGGGGTGACAGTCAAAACCTGAAGGTTAGATAGAGGTGGCAGCTTAGGCTTGGACAGATAGGAATAATGAAAGTGAAAGGTCCTCTAGGACAGGAGCAGAAAGTTTGGCTGGGAGAAGCCTATCCCTAGGCTCAGTACCCCTTTCATGGACAATGGAAGACAAGGGAGCTCCTAGGGACCAAACACACCTGGGTTTCTGTTCAGCAGGACAGCCTTTGTCATCCAGTACAGTACAGCTGCAGAAAAAGTTATGTTAGTCTGGAGATCCCCAACAATGAAGGGAGGTTCCCCACCCCAAACATCAACATCTGTCCCTCTTTCTCTGACCTATGTAATGGGGGTGAGAGAGTAAGAAGAGCACCAAATCCACATTTTCCCACCCTGGTCTTTGAAAAGAAGTCTCAGAAGAATCATGGCAAAGAGCAATGCCTTTCACAATAATTTTCAAGGACTATCACCTCCCCTAACCCATTTCCCACCCTTAGTCTCTAATTTCCCCATGCAAAAATAAGAGTCTAAGGTAGAGAGAAATATGGGTTGCTTCATCCCCAATACTGTAATCTCCAACTCACGAGTGGGTACAGTTGGTAGGGCAAGTCTGGCAAATGCCTTCATCATCTGGGTACTTCCAGATAGGTATGAAGGAAAGATCTGGCTTCACCCCACTGGGGCATTGGGCCACACAGGCAAGAGAGTCCTTGAAGTGTGCACAGGCTACACATTTGTCAGCCTCCTGAGAGTATAAAGAAGAAGGAGATGCAAAAGAGGCAACAAGTGGGGGAAGCTAGGTGAAGCAGTGGATAGAGCACTGGCCTTGGAGTCAGGAGTACTTGAGTTCAAATCTGGCCTCAAACACTTAATAATTACCTAGCTGTGTGGCCTTGGGCAAGCCACTTAACCCCATTTGCTTTGCAAAAAAAAAAAAAAAGAAGAGGCAAGAAGAGGTTGGCGGTTGGTCTCAGGAGTGGGGGTGGGGTACAGGGACACAATCATGGAAAAAAGCCCAGGTCACTTTTCCATTTAGAAAACTGAAGCTTCACCCTGGGACTTTCAGAGCCTTCTTTAGCCTAATAATTCCCCAGACCCAGCACAAACATTAGACTGTTCTGTTAATCATGTTAAACATTAAGAACCAGAGAGTTTATTCCATATCGATCTTTCTACTGATGGGAAGGTTGAGAAAATCAAGGTCAGGTGCCAGACCAACTACCAGGCCAGTCTGGAGTCACCTTTTCTCAGGACCCCACACATCAAAATTAGCTCACTTCAATCTCCAATTTCTCATGTACAGTCTCTGGGGAAGAGATCAGCTTGTCAAGGCCAAGGAGCTCTTCCCCGCCCTTGATTCTGTCATCTCCCAGGTCCTCCCAGAGCAGACCCCTTTGATCAGGCCTTTTTAGAATCTCCTTATCTAGAGGCTCCTGCCCCATTGCCTACAAACAGGTCCAGGTCTTTAAAAAAAATCTTTGGCTGACCCTTTCAACCCTCCTCAAGCTATTGTCCTTTTAAAGTTGTTTCCAACCCTCTAGCCAAGATTCTAACAAAAGTATTTCTCATCTCCCACTTCTCAACCCTTTACTTTCTGGCTTCTGACTCCATCATTCTTCAGAGACTGCTGTCCCCAAGGTCACCTGTAATCTCCTAAGGGCCCATTTCCAAATATTTTTTTCTCTCTTCTTGATCTCAATGCAGTTTTTAACACTGTTGACCCTCCCCTCCTCCTGGATACTCTGCCCATGTGTGCCTTTGAAGACTTTGGCTGCTCACTCCTAATTCTTTTGCTGACTTTGTTAGATCCTTCTTAAGTCTCCTTTGTGGAGATCAAACCACCTCTCAGTCCTTCTCAGGATCAGTACATCTAGAGGGCTCTCTCCCTGTGTGTTGTCTGTCTCTATCTCTGTGTGTCTTTTTCTGTCTCCATTCTTAGCTCAAATGGCTTCTTTCTTCCTGAATTTGCCCTATCTTGCCAACTATCTACCAGACCTCTCTAGTTGTATGTTCTGGAAGCATATCATATTCTTCCCTCATAAACACTCTGTTCTTCCAAACTTTCAGCCCTTGTGTTTCTACCATCCCTGCTAGTCACTGCAATTCATAATTTCAAAATCAGTCTCCACTATACCTCTTGAATCAGTCTCCCCTTTTTCTACTTACACGGACCTCTTGTTTAGATTATTGCAATTGCTCCCTAATTGATCTCCCTGCTTCCCATCTCTGTTCTCTCTAGCCTGTCCTTCACTTTTTTTCAGTCATTTCATTTATGTTGGACTCTTTGGCAAGCCCCATTTGTCATAGATACTGGAGTGGTTTGTGATTTCCTTTTCTTGCTCATTTTACAGATGAGAAAACTGAGGCCAACAGGGTTAAGTGACTTGACCAGGGTCACATAGCTAGTAACTCTCTGAGGTTAAATTTCAATTCAAGAAGAGTAATCTTCCTGACTCCAGGTCCACTATTCTAGCCACTGAGCCACCTAGCTGCCCCAATCTATTCTTCACACAGCTGCCAAAAATACCTTTCTCTAATCCCTTAGCCACTAGTGGTCACTCGCTCCCCAAATAACCCTGCATTTATGCATTTGTGGATTTGCATGTGTTCTTTCCTTCTAGTAGAAGGTTAAGCTCCTCCAAGAGCAGGAAAAGTTGTTTTGGGGTTTTTTTTTGGTTTATGTATCTAAAGAAGTTAGTACTGTGTCTGGCCCATAGTAAGTACTGTTGAATTGAGAACTGAATCAAGTGATATTTTTTTTTAGGTTTTTGCAGGGCAAATGGGGTTAAGTGGCTTGCCCAAAGCCACACAGCTAGGTAATTATTAAGTGTCTGAGACAGGATTTGAACCCAGGTACTCCTGACTCCAGGGCCAGTGCTTTATCCACTGTACCACCTAGCCACCCCCAAATGATATGTTAATATAAAATCTTTGAAAGCAGCTGATGGAAAATGACAGTTATTATTTTCACATTGAGACTTTGCTATATCATAGGTTGTCATAAGAAATTAAATGGGAATGGGGGTAAGGGTTTCTGGAAGCCTCAGACAATATGTGAAGGCCAACAGACCATGCAGAAAAAGTTTTAGAAATCCAGAAATGCATAAAACTTGTGCATAGTATTGTATAATATCAACATATTTTATCTTTTGATACCATAATATTTTAAATTTCTTCTCTAAAATGAAGAACTAAAAAATTTTACACAGATTTTCCTGATTAAGGGGGAGCAGCATCCTCCTAACCTTTCCACCCATTCCCGGATTGGGAAAGGATAACTATTCATCTGTTACCAACCTGGAGCCTCTCTACACTTGGCTTAGCTTGGTCCTCGAATGATAAGACATCCAGCCCAGATCTAGATTAAAGCTCTTCCAGAGTTTTACTAGAAGTATCTCCATACCATTATGATAGCACCATGATGGAGGGCTTTAGTGGAAGTAATAATTCTACTAATAGTTCATATTTCTAGATGTGCTTTAGGGATGACAAAGAGATTTTCCTCCCAACAATCCTACAAAGTAAGCAAGTAGCGAAAATATTACTTCCTGTAAGCAGAGCCAAGAAAACCACAGACATACAATGAAGAAAGCAATTATAGGCAAAGAACAACCACCACAAAACCATGGAAAACAAAGGTTGAAAAATTAGGTCATAAGCAAAAGATATCAGAAGACCCCCCCCCCCCCCCCCACACACACACATACTTCTTCTCAGGGGTGGGGTTGGTTGGAGTGCAAGATGAAAATATTGTTAGGTTTTTTTTTTTTAATGTACTGAGCAGTTTTATTGGGTTTTTTGCTTCCTCTTTAATCCTTTGTTATAAAGCAGGGAAAGTTCTGCCTCAGACACTAACTTTACATCCCTGGACAAGTCATTTGACTCTTCCTGAGTTTTCTCACCTATAAAATGAGCTAGAGAAGGAAATAGTAAACCCCTGGTTATGTGACCCAAGGCAAGTCATTTAATTCTGTTTGCCTCAGTTTCCTCATCTGTAAAATGTGTTGGAGAAGGAAATGTCACCCCAGTGTCATTGCCAAGAAAATCCCACATGGGATCACGAAGAGTCAGACAGATGGAAAAAAGACTGAACAACAACAAACTTTTTTTTTTTAGATTTCTCAAGGTGGCTTGCCCAAGGCCACACAGCTAGGTAATTATTAAGTGTCTGAGGTCAGATTTGAACCCAGGTACTTCTGACTCCAAGGCCGGTGCTCTATCCACTGCACCACCTAGCCACCCCAACAATAAACTTAAACATCTTCTCTCTTGGTTGTAGAGACATAGTGCCCTGAGTCTGTCAGTCACTGGCACACTGTCAGTCTCCACACTGACAGAAACATATCCTCAAAGTAATCATGATACCTTTCAACTCTAAGTCTGATTCTTTTAGGAAGTCCACTGGTATTCTTTATCACCCCAAACTCTGCTTATTCTCTGACCCCAGTCTGAAGGAGAGGTAAAGATCAGATCCCCAGAATAGTGCCCCATTCCTACCAGCTTCTTACCGATCCAAAGCAGGTCTCAGTACCATTTTGGGGCTGGCACTCCCCATGGCATGGGAAGCAGCGCCTGTCCTTGACATATTCTCGGGGGTACCTTTGGGGTGGTCAAGAGATAAAGAAGGTAAGCAAGTCAAAACCACAGAGGCCTGAGAGTGTCCCCCTCCCTCCCCCACTCATCAAAACTTCCTTACCCCTGCATGACCCGGCACTCCTCCACACACTCCTGTCCTCGCAGAAATTGGCTGCAGTTGAGACACTGGGTTGGTCCAGGGCCCCAGCAGTGCCCCTGAGCACACAGGGAGTAGCATGCTAGTCCCTCCCTTGCTATGGGAGAAGAATGAAGGCAGATCAAACCCAGGGAGGCCTGAATACTTCAAAGACCACACCCAGGCCTGGTAATTTCTTGGGGAAGGTCAATTAGGAACCCAGAAAACTTTCAGGGGTCAAAGTGGAAAGAAAGGGAGAATTGCCAGTATCACAGAGAGATGCAAGCTGTCATTTGGCCAAGACTGGCAAAGATGCTGAGGGGGCAGTGCCAGACCAGTATTTAGCAAAAACAGGTGTGCATACCAGACACAGAGGCCAACCAGCTCAGTGGGCATCTCAGTTAGTGCCTAGAGAGTCTGGCACCAGATGTCTGTGGGTATCAGAAGGGTCACCCAGATATAGGTGCCTTGGAAAAGATGGGAAAAGGAATGAAGGCATTGGAGGGAGGGGGTGCCTGCCTTACCACACTCCTGGGAAGGTCGGTTGGCACTGTAGAGCAGGGCCTGGCGGGGGTTACGGAAGAGTTGGTTCCAAGGCACCGTGTGGACAAAGCATAGGTGGTCATTGTGATGGATGAGTGCCAACCCACTGCCCAGCTCTCTCAGTGACCGCAGCCCTAGCCAGCCAATACCCAGATGCTCCAGAGTCAGGGAGTAGACACCACTGCAAGGAGAAGGGTGGGTGCTCAGGGGAAGGGCACCACTAACATTATTCCATCTGGGGGACTAGCTCTAGTCTTTTTTCCTTCCTGGAACTTTGTCTCTATTAACTTGCTTGTCTGCTGCCTTTGAACATTTGAAGATATTCCTGCTCAAATCTCCTCCCTCAAGAAAGTATATGTTACTAGTATTCTGGCTACAGACTCTCCAAACCTCTGCCCCCCAGCCCAAGCCCCACCCCCTATTTATTTATCCTCTCCTGGGCAGTTTCCACTCTCTCTCCTTTGATCCGTGTGCCGGGCAGCCCAGTACTCACTTGTGCAACACCCTTCCCCTGATCACCCTTAGATTTTGAAAGATGCTGAGGTCAGAGAGACTGTCAGGCCAGGCTGAGATGTACAGGTAACCTAAGGGCAATAGGGAATTGGTGTGAGATGACTGGGCAACACAGCTGCTGCCCAAAATAGGGCTTACCCCCAAGTCACTCCATGTAAAGAAGAAAATCCTGAGTGGAAGGAGCCCAAGAACCAAGGGGAGAGGGAAAGGGTTGATGAGGGTACCAAGGGATAGGCAACCTGTAATCTCCTCCAGGTTCTCAAAGACCTTGAGGTCTTCAGGCATTAGTGGTGAAGTATTGGTGGCCATGTCCCTGGGAGAGGGAAATAGAGGAGTTGACAACGGTCATTCATAGAGGGAGGTGATAGAGGAAGTGCTCCCCAAGATAGCCATCCTGCCTCTCTGGCTATTTTATACCTCATCTCCCAACTCTACATTCAAAGCCCTCCCCCAACCCCATCATTTCCTGTTTCAGAACCACCCCCACTCCAGCACTGCCTGCTCTTTTTCCCTCAGCATCATTCCCAGTCTGCCACTCGCTGTGCCCACCCTATGCCTACCCTGCAAAGGTCTCAGGCAGGAAAGCCAGACTTCCAAAGATCTTCTTGCAACCAGCAAAGTCCTGGATGTTGGTACTGTTGACAGCTCTCACTGACCGCAAGTGCCCCATGCCCAGGCCATAACACACTGTGGGGATGTGGCAGGGGGTGAGCAAGGTGCTTGCCTTGGCTCATGGCACCCAACTTCCCAGTTCCAGAGCCTCAAGAGACTAGGCATGAGTCTTAGACTCATATTGTGACAATGAGGTGAGGCTCAGGTAGGTCAACTACCTCATTGTACAGAGGAGAAAACTGAAGGCTGGATTCACACAGTTAATGAATAGTAAAGCACCTAGGTGTCCTCAGTCAAAAGCCAGACGTCCAGGGGTTCCTGAACTTCAAGACCCTACCCCATCATCCAAAAAGAAGAAGAAAGGGTTTCCAAGAGGAAGGGGAAGACAAGCCTAGGATGGGAGGAGAAGTTGGAGATAGGAGATAAGTGGGGAGGATGGTTGAGCTAGATAAGAGGGATAAGAGTTTACCTGGGTTCTGATCATTGATAGATTAGGTGTGTGTACATGTGCATGGTGGGGGGGGAGAACTTGGGGCTGCGGGAGGGAGGGGGCACTGCTTGAGGTGGGACTGAGCTAAGGGACAGGGGACCAGTGGAGCCTAGAGGTCTAGGAGGTGTTTTAGAGTCTAGATGAAACAAATCTGATCCAGAGAAGGAAGAGATAACCTTTGGGGCAGGCCTTGCTGCATTTCTCACACCGATGGGTTCCATCCTCAGCAGTCACCTCTTGACTGTGTAGGGGACACACAAGGGTGCAGGATGTGGAGCCCACATCTGTAGCCAAGTAATTATCTAGAAAGAATCAAGAACAGAAGCTAGAAACTTCACCTCCTCCATGACTCATGGAATCTCATTCTTCCCAGAGGCAGGTCCCATTCCCCTTAGATAAGATGGAGTCTCAGAGGCCTGAGCCCCATTTCCCTTTAACCAGTTACTATCTAGTATGTACGCCTTCCCCTTTATGGGGTCCCTTGGACTGATCCTACCCCCCCCAGGTACTCACAGGGACATGATTTCACACAACTGGACCCAAAGGTGTATCGCCCATCAGGATTAGGCATTGACTCAAAGGTGTCTGAGTTGTAGATGACCAGCGGTGGGCAATGCTGCTCACAGATGCCACTGTGGTTGAAGTGGAGGCAGGCCTGATAGGGTTAGGGGTCAGGGGTTAGTCATAAGAGGAAAAAGAATATGTTGAGCATCTGGGCAAAGTCCAGAACCATCCCACATCCTTGAATATCCACCCTCATACCAGTATCGTGGGGAAGGGAAGTAGGCTGAACTATCCAGGAGTTAACATGATTTTAGAGAAAGGTAATGCCAGGCAAGGACCCAACTTCCCCTGTCATTCTTGCCAGAGCATTGCCTTGGGTTAGACCAAGGAGCTGAGATGGAATTCTACAATGCTCTGGTCTCAGGGAGAAGTGAGCAAAAAGGTGACTAAGTCCAGCAGGCAAGTGAATGGTCAAAAAAACAAGTGGAAGGTGCAAGAGGGCATTGGCATAATGCCATGTGGGCACCTACCAGGCAGTCAGAATGCTTGGGGCCAGTGCAGCCAGCAGCACATTGCTCATGGCAGCAGTCTGTGGGGAGGGGCCCCTTGCAACGGGCACAGCCACTGGCACAGATTGTGCTGGTCACTGTTGGTAAGAAAAGGGCAGAGGGTGAAGCCTTCTATCTCTTTTCTTCTGCCAACTCCCCATCTGAGGCATCAGCCCTCAGGGCCTTGTTGAGTTCACATTCCAGCCCACAGGGCACAAGCAGCTGACCCCCTCCCCAAACCTGGGCTCCCCTCCCAGGCAGTCTCCCTGGGACTTACAGCTCTGACAGTTGTCAGGTCCTTCCCCCCAGCACCAGCCAGATTTACATGCTGAAGAACAAGGGCTGCCTGGGGAGAGACAGAGAGACGGGAGAGAGAGAGAAACATAGAAAGTGATATATAGAGAGGAAATCAGACATGGAGAAGGAACCAGAGGAGGGGACAATGGAATGATGTCAGCAGCTGGCATTAGAAGTAGAAGAGTCAGAAAGTCAGGGGACACAGGGCTGGGTGTTTCAAATTGTTTTGTGGAGCAGACTTTGTCACCCTTCAAGCACCTGATCATGGGAGCTACCATCCCAAGGCAGTGCTAATAAGAATCGGAATAGGGGCAGCTAGGTGGCTCAGTGGATAGAGCACCACAGGCCCTGGAGTCAGGAGTATCTGAGTTCAAATCCGGCCTCAGACACTTAATAATTACCTAGCTGCGTGGCCTTAGGCAAGCCACTTAATCCCATTGCCTTGCAAAAAAAAAAAAAGAATTGGAATAAGCCTGCTCTCTGACCCCCAGATGCCAGCTCCATCACTAACCACGTGACTCTGGTCCAATTTCTCCACTGACCACCTGGCAGGGGAAACACTTCCTAAATCTCCAATGTTTCACAAGCAGGCAGGACCAGGAGTTTTATTACAGGTGGTGAGGGGAGGGGTCAGGAAGGTGATGGAAGGGAGGAAAGGAGGGGAGGGTCTGAGCTCACAAGTTCGGCTGTGATTTCTATCGATGGAGGTGGTGCCCAAGTAGTTGTTCTTATGGAAGATGTCAGTCCACAGCACTGTGTCCTGGTGACACAGCTGGGGGTTGTTCTGGATCTGTACCCCACCTTTCAGAATCTCTGTGGGGAGGATAGGAGGGGATGATAACAAGGACATGAGTAGGGGCATAGCTCTCCTTTTCCCTCTTTAAAAAACCCTCAGCTAAGATTCAAGAGACCCAAATTCTAATCTAAGTTCTGTCATCAAGTTGGTGTGTGGCCTTATGCCAGTCCTCTTCTGGACATTACTTTTCCCCTCTTTAAAATAATGAGATGGGTTTCTAAGGTCTCTTCCCTTCTCAGAGTATTTTTATCTACTTAGCATTCATCTTTTTTTCCACTGTTTAAAAATCTATTTTCCCCCACATGTTAAAACAATTTTTTAATATTTTTTAACATTTTTTTAAAAAGAATTTTGCTCTGCTGGGAAAATTAGAAGTTAGTATGGAAGAAACTTAGATTAGACCAACACCTCACACCCTAAACCAACATAAGATCCAGATGGATACAGGATTTAGACATTAAAAAAAAATTATACAAAAATTTTGCTTTTAGATATCAAGGGTTAATTCCCCTTTGAGAACATAAGCTCCTTCAACTGGACCTTTCTTTATCTCAGTCCTTAGACAATGACTAGCCTATCTTAAGCTCTTACTCAATGCTTGTTGACTGACTAATAGACAGTCCAGACTACATATCAGAAAGTCACATCATGTGTCTATCTCTATATTTTCACAATAGGCTCATAGATCAAAGGTTGGAAGGGATCTTGAGGTCAACTAGTCTAACTCATTTAACAGAACAGGAAACTGAGGCCCAGAAAGAGTGAGATGTCCAAGACTGCCCAGTTAGGAAGCATTCCAAGTGAAATCTGAACCAAGTCATCTTGACTCAAGGTAGGGACTATGAGACCTCAGGGGACTTTTTCCCACAATCCCCCCTCCTCACTGCCCATCACTCAGGGCACCATTCCTTCCATTCTCTGGTACCTGTGAGGCTTCGAAGTGGCAGCTCCCGGAGACCAGAGGGGCCCTCGGGTGTGGGAGGAGCAGTCCCAAGGGGAATCCCATTGTCCAGAACGACCAAGGCATATTTGTCCTCAAAGAGCTGGGTGCCTCGGATGATGCGGAGCCTCTGCAGTGGGAAACTCTTCACAAGGCTGTGGGCTATCAGCACATAGCCCTGTACTTCTTGGATGTCCTGGGGAATGAGGCAGAAGACTGGGGGAGTAAGGATAAAAAGTAGAAAGGCCCAAGAAGGCCTCCTCCAAGAAGCAATCTTTCTCAAGTACACTGGGTCAATTCACCCTTAGTGACCAAGTCCAGTCTCCTAGTGTTAACTATGATTAGGATAGGGTCGAGTCTTGTGATTTCATTGATATATGAAATTCCCAGATAGGGGAAACTCCCTTCACCAATGCAAGCTGGCACTTTTGCCACAAACTTAGGATCTTAGAGTTGGCCTCAGGCACTAAAAGATCAAGTGACTGGTCCAGGGCCATAGACAGTATATGTCAGACAGATTTGAATGCAAATCTTTCCAACTGCCATGCCAGTTTTCTAATCATTATGCAACACCCCCTCTTGATATGATCAACAAGATTTTAAAATAAAGCATCAGCCCTGGAGTCAGGAGGACCTGAGTTCAAATCCAGCTTCAGACATTTAATAATTATTCACCTGTGTGACCTTGGGCAAGTCACTTAACCCCACATTGCCTTGTAAAAAAAATAATAATAATATCTTAGCTATTTGAGACATTGTAAGGCACCAGATACTACCATCTTGGGTATGATGCTTCTTGATTATTATTATCATTAATATTAATTAATATTAATGATAATAATAATAATAATAATAATAATAGTCTTTGGTTTAGAAGATTGATGCAGAGAACACCCAATGTGTAAACTCCTTGAAACTTGTGATGATCCATTACTTGATGATTTAAAGTCTTACTAAGAGTTGCCTTTAAGGGGCGGCTAGGTGGAGCAGTGGATAAAGCACAGGCCCTGGAGTCAGGAGTACCTGGGTTCAAATCCGGTCGCAAACACTTAATAATTACCTAGCTGTGTGGTCTTGGGCAAGCCACTTAACCCCATTTGCCTTGCAAAAAAAAAAAAGAGTTGCCCTTAGCCACAGAAAGTTCATAGAGCAACTATGAGTCGGTAGCAGTTTTTGAATACAAGTTTTCTTGAGTCCAAATTTGGCTCTCTAACCACAATTCCATGCTGCCTCCCAATATTGTTGTTTTTATTGTTACTACTACTGCTACTGCTGCTGTTGCTATTAATAGCCAGCCAGATGAGGGCAACCCTTGAACACCAGTCCTGGAGTCAGGAGGATCTAAGTTCAAATGCTGTCTCAGTCACTTGACACTTAAGATGTGTATTCCTGGGCAATTCATTTAACTCCATGGCCTTGCAAAACAAAAACAATAGTCATTTAGGTGGCATAATGCATAGGGCACTGGACCAGTTGGAATCAAGAAAACCTGAATTCAAATCTAGCCTCAGACACTTACTAGTTGGGTATCCCTGGCCAAGTCACTTAACCCTGTTTGCTTCAGTTTCCTCATCTGTAAAATGAGTTGGAAAAGGAAATGGCAAACTATTCTATATCTTTGCCAAGAAAACCCCAAATGGGGTTGTGAGGTGTCAGATAAGTCTAAAATGACACAAATTACTTGAGGCAGTGTGGTGTATTAGATAGGGCATTGGACTTGAAAGCCAGGAAAACCCATTCACATCCCATCTTGGGTATTAGCTATGTGACTCTGGGCAAATGACTCAATCTCCCTGCTTCAGTTTCCTCATCTTTAAAATAACAAGGATGTAAGACAGTATAGCCTGTAGGTTCTTCTAGTTCTAAATCTAGGGTCTGACTGCTGACCCATATTTATAGAACACTTTCTCCTTTTCTTATTGTCTCACTCACTTATCTTCTCACTCTTATTCACTCTCTCATGTGTTGTCTTACAACACCCTCAGGAACAGAGCATTGGTCCTAACCCTAACCCTAACCCTAACCCTAACCCTAACCCATCTTATAGTTAGGGAGAATTTTGTGATTTGTGGAAGTTACATATTAGTAACACTGGCTTAGTAACACTAGTCAAGATAGGGACAGCTCTCTTGACTCTTAGACTGCTCCAGAAAGAGGTAAGAAGGAACAGGGGCAGCTACAGAGGTGATGAAGTAGATAGAGTATTAGCCCTGGAATCAAGAAGACCTGAAGGGGCAGCTAGGTGGCGCAGTGGATAGAGCAGCACCAGCCCTGGAGTCAGGAGTACCTGAGTTCAAATCCGACCCAGATGCTTAATAGTTACCTAGCTGTGTGGCCTTGGGCAAGCCACTTAACTCCATTTGCCTTGCAAAAACCTAAAAAAAAAATACCTAAATTCAAATTTGACTCAGATATTTAACTCTTACTAGTTACAAGACCCTAGGCAATTCACTTAACTGATTGCTTCACAAAACAAAACAAACAAAAAAAGGAGCAGGGAGATCTAGCCAGGAAACAGGAGAAAAGGAGAGAGCTGGGAAGCAAAATGTGCTTGGTGAGGAGGGGAATCTCCAGTCCCAAGAAGAGATGTCCAAAGGCTTTGGGGGAAAAAAAATGATTGATTCTGTAGAGAAATTTTTTTCTTCATTCCTTTGTTTGTTCATTCCTTCACTCACAATAACAATAGCTGACCTTTATATTACACTTTATGGTTAAGAAATGCTCTAGATAAGTTATCTTATTTGAACTCACAATAACCCTATGAGGTTATGCAGGTATGCAAATAATTTGATCTCCATTTTATGGAAGAGAAAACTAAGGTCTCAGGTGAAGTGACTTACTCTAGGTCACACAGGTGATAAGTAAATAGCAGAGCCCAGATTTGCATTTTAGGTCTTCTGACTCTGAATTTGGTTTCTTCATTCATTCAACAATTATATATTAACTACAACATGTTGCAATGAAAAGACTGTTCTATTTAGAGTCAGAGGATTTTGAGTTCATATTCTATAACACTTAATCTCAGTTTCTTCAACCATAAAAATGAGACAGTTGAATTAGATGACTCTAAGGTCCCTTTTCATCTCTAAATCTGAAATTCTATTCTATCTAAAGCTCAGGGAAATAAAGTTTAAATTAGGAATTCTTTTTTTTTTTTGCAAGGCAATGGAGTTAAGTGGCTTGTCCAAGGCCACACAGCTAGGTAATTATTAAGTGTCTGAGGCCAGATTTGAGCTCAGGTCCTCCTGACTCCAGGACCAGTGCTCTATTCACTATACCACCTAGCTGCCTACATGAATGTTTTTTTTAAAAAAGGATATTTTGCTAACTATTTTAATATTCCCCTGTAATCCTATGCATTTTATTTCATACATTTTAAAATATTATTCTAAGATGATCTCTATAAGCTCCAGGAGAGTTTATGGAACAAAGAAAGGTATTTAGACTCTCATGAAACTTAGGTTGTACAGATAACTACAACACACGGGAGTCATAACTAGGACTTGTAGCCCCTGGGGCAGATCTAGTTGGAGGTACCACTCTCCATCCCAATCCAAAAATTTGCTTGGAGGCTATTCTTGGGCAATGCCATTTATAAGGGAGATCTCCCCAGATTTATTTGTTAGGCAGATCCTGTGGAATGGATACCTGAGTTGTAGACAGCTAAGAAGAAAGGTCTCTCACTTTGTGTCCCAAACTCCAAGTCCCAAATGCTTCAACATGTATGAACTGAGGTGCAGCCTGTGGGGAGTCCTGGCTAGGTTAGAGACTCCCAAATTGACTGGGCTGCCCAGGAGAACCTGTAGTATCCTAGTCATCTCTTTATGAAAAGGGAAAGGGATTGTTTGTCAGCTTGTCTCTGAAACCACAATGAGAGTTTTCTCTCTTGGTTCCTTTCTTTGGGTTGAAGGCCTCAACTTTGATTTAGTGGAAGAAACATTGCTGGGGCTAGCCTTCACATTGATAATGATTTCTACCTCTCAGTTGGCTCCCCTATCTTCCCTGATAGAGTCAGCCTGAAGCCTTGATAAGGTGAATGGGACTGTAACTTTTGAAACAGAATCCCTAAGGAAAGTTCAAAGCAAATCGAACTTGCAATTGTAACTTAGTCTCTAAACTGGTTGCCTTCTGAAAGGCTAATACACTTGACTGGGAGATCTATGAATAAGCAGAGAGTTTATCTTGAAATGGGCTACTCTCTGGATGGAGCCTCAGAACAGAATTGGAGAGAGAAGGTGAAACTGTCTAAAAAAGCATGTAGAAAAAGAATCAGGGCCAATCATGTTTGGGTGAGAGGAAGTCTGAGGGCCAACATTTGAAAAAGAACTAGAATAAAAACAGCTAGTCTTGATATAGCACTTTTAGATTGGCAGAGCACTTTACAAATATTTCCTTAAGTTTTACAATTAACCAGGTGAGACTGGTCTTACTATTATAACTGTTTTGCAGATAGGGAAACTGAGGTTGGAAGAGAGGTTAAGTGACTTAAGAGCAGTATCGATAGCATCTGAAGTAATATTTACACTCAGATCCTCCTGACTTCAAATATGCTCTCTCTATCCACTGTGCTACCTATCTGGGCAGCAGAAATTGGCACCTTGATAGTCTAGCTATTTCACAGCTGCTACTCAGTAGCTAATTTTGCCTTTGTTGGTAGCCCTGATACAATGGATTAATATCAAAGTATCAGTTTATGATGTTTCCCATTCCTACCTACAGGTCTATTTACTCTTGACCAACAACTCTCATGTAAGAGGAATATTTCGATAAAGCTAATAGTGTGGCAGAGAAGATGCTTTGGTAGAAGCCTGGGAAAGAGCAGAGGACCTTAAAGGGAGGGAGAGCGTCAGGGAACCTTCCAACTCCAATTGCCTCAATATGAGAGAGAGAGAGAGAGAGAGAGAGAGAGAGAGAGAGAGAGAGGTTAGGGGGAGTGGGGGGATGTCCCAGATTGGACTGAATGGAGGTACCACCTCACCTGGGGGCAGAGGGTAATCTCTGAATCTCACCTGGAGGAAGGAGAGGTTGGCATCAGCAGGTAAGTAAGTGAGCTCCAGGTTGCCTTGTACAACCTGGCATCCTTGGTACAGGTGGCTCAATGTATCAAGGTGATTCTCAATACTGGCAGGATACTGCAACTTCATGTCTGTGCCTGTGCACACTAGCAGGAAGAGAAAAAAAATGGTCAGTCCTGTCTATTTGAAGTTCATTGATCCAGAATTCTCACAGTAACTACAGGGATTCAGAAGGCCTGTTTGCCCAGATGGGGAGCAAAAACTCAGGGAGGGTCCTTGCTTAGATCCTGGCCCAATATCATTGGATCCATAGTTCCACTCAAAGAGTTAGCCATTCAACAAAGCTATGAACTAAAGGGGGGAAGGATTTGGGGTGAATCACTTTCCTATTGTACCCATACAAAAGATAGAGGATCCCCAGAGTGGGCATGGTTGCTATATGTCAGTCCCATGATACTTGCCATAGATCGGTGAGAATGTGTACTGACCTTGTCCTACCCTCCTCTCATAGGGGAGCCAACAAAGAAAAACCCCCTTTATCCTAGAGGCTGTGCCCTGAGTCTCTGACATAATGCCAATAGGGTAAAAATCCCCCAAGGGGGAAGATGAATCATTAGCACCCTCCCCCTCCCAAACAAACCCAGGGCATTTTCCCCACCCCATTCCAATACCACCCACATGCCAACGTCCTGGCAAAGGATATCCTCCCACCATTAATACCACCCAGAAAGTGTCAGTGAGGGTCAGGGTTGGGGGTGGGGGGTGGGGGGTGGGTAAGGCCAGGGGCCCTAGTTACTACAGTACTAACTAGTTTAACCCAGCCTAGAAAGAAGGGGCTTCTTCTAACCATCTCTAAAGTGGGCAAACGGAACAGTCAGAGTCACAGCAGAACTTGGTCAAGGTAATGGTATGTCTGTGCCTAAACCTTGTACAAACTGGCACCAACGCCTCCTCAGGAGGTGAGAGCCTGGAAGAAATTGGCAAAGGCTCTGCCACAGGGACAACTCATCATCCTTCCACCCACCCACCCCCATCACTACCAAGCACTACCTCAATTGCTAACCACCAGTTGAATGACACCAAGGTAGACACCTCAACCAGATGTCTGCCTGGGCCCAAGGCTTACTAAAACCAGAGATGCCTATAGTGTGGCTAAATCAGGGCAAAGGAGTTCCCCCAGCCCTCCTTGAAAGAAAAATTGTGGTTGGGGGGAATAGGGATAGTCATATTATCAGCTGGTTCCATGCCTGCTGGCAGGGATGGGGTTAATATGCCCTGCTGAACTTGTTTTTCTGCTCAGGTGAGAAGATGAATCACCTGACGCATCTTGACCTGGAAGGGTGTGCCTAGAGGGTGGCAGGCAGAGGGAGGGCCACCTTAGACACTGAGCCCAGAATTTTACTGGGCTGCCTGGGATTCCTGCATAACACTTCCATTCCTAATTTTCTCCTCTTCTCTACTCATATCCCAGGCTCTTCCTTGCTCAACAGGTTTTATCCCTACCTCAAAGGCTGAGAAAGAATGCAATCTAGCCCTACTTTTCTGCTCACAGAGAGTTTAGGGGGAGCAAGGGAAGCACAAAGGCCAGGTGTCTGGATGCTAAAAGGAAAGAAGCAAAGGAATTATTTCTTTCCTGTAAACCCCCATCTCCCTCTTTTGAAATCCTGATAGCTTCTATCTCTTCCCACTAAATCTTGGGAAGGAGGAAAGAGAAAAATGGAAGGACTGAAAGCCTGATAAAGGGACCCCAAGAATATAGCTTCCCAGACTGAAGGAAAGCTTTTCTCATCTCACTCTATATCCCCTGTTGAACTCATCCTTGTTCCCACCCACCCTCCCAGCCCATCCCCCCATGTACCTCCCAAGAGAAATTGGAGCCAAGAAGCAGACAGGGCCCAAAATAAAGACCCTGCTGCTGGGACCAGCTCCCCCAGCCACTTCAGCTGCTCAGCCCCAGCCCAGCTGTCTCCCTAGGCCCCAGCCCAAGGCCCAGGGAAGGGAGCCCCCTGACCCCACCCCCCCACTAGATCCCTTGTTCTGAAGCACACACCCAAAGTAGTATGGTGGGCCACACAGGCAGGAGAATGACATAGGGAAAGATCCAATGGCTCATACACCCTCCTTTTAGAAAGGGGTCTAAATGGGGAGTGGAGATAGCCCTGTGTCCCAGCACTTTTGTTTGCCCATTTTGAGACCCTTTAACTGCTTATTATGAACAGCCAAGATTGGAGTGTTTGCACACTTCCAGGGGAGAGGAGGAAGAGGAGGAGAAAGAAACAATCCAACAACCCAGCTTCTAGTTTCAGCACCAATGGCAAACAAACATATTGAAATCCAGACCAGGCAACAGATATGGGACATGGGACCCGGGGGAATTACACTCTGCTTCCCATCCTTGCTCAGGCTCCCTCCTTTCTCCATCCCCTCCAGATACAGAACTTTCCTATCCACTGACACTTGCCCTTTATTCTGAAACTCTTTCTGTTCCTGAATCCCACAGTCCATTGGTTCCTCCAATATTTCTTTTTGGGTGATTCTCATACTCTGCAAAGAAACCTTCCTACTTCCAATTTACCTCTTCCCAAGAAATCCACAGATTCTGGATTCTCTGAATTCAAGAAAAGAAAATGTACTTTTAATGTATGTATGTTTTTGGAAGCCATGTACTGTGGGTAAGGAGCTGGCCTTGAAGTCAGGAAGATCTGGGTTCAAGTCATATCACTGATACAAACTGGCCTTGTGGCCCTGGCCAAGTTACTAGCTTCTTTCAGAAGTTATATCTCTTTTAAAGTCTTCATTCCACCCTGGTCCTTTGTGAAGAGACCTGAGAGACCATCTAATCTAACTCCTTTACTTTAGAGATAAACCTTCTCAGGGAAGTTGTGACTTTCCCAAGGTCACAACAGGTAGTGATGGTTAAGAGAGGGATTTTGAATCCAGGTTCTCTGGCTCCAGTCAGAATTCTTTCTATAGTACTGAACTGCTTGCCTGCTTTTGTTTTGGAAGTTCCCATCGATATGGTGTCCTCATTCCTGACCTATCTCTTTCCCAGTCATATGGTCCTCCATGGTGACACTCAGCAACTATCTGGTTTACTCCTCCTAGAAGGAATCAAATCCTAGAAGGATCTTTCCATTTCCTTCCACTTCACCAATAATCCCTAGACCAGTCCAATTCCTAATTTCAGAGCCCCAAACACCTGCTTTCAAGAGGGAGTTTGAGGTGAATTTCCCATACTACTTTTCACACTGCCCACAGAGGCAGAGACTCAGTCCCCTGATGATGTCTGCTCTGCTCTCACTTGCTGCCCCCTCCTCCCTGATTTTCTTTCCCCTGTCTTCCGCCCCAGTTGTTTCACTCCCACCCACACCCCAAAGGCTTCCTGCTATCTTCAACAGCACTGACCTGATTCCCCAATTCCAACTGGTCTCCCTGGCCAGGAAACAGAATTCTGCTCATGGAACATGGATCCTCTTTTGTCCCTCTCTCCCTTTGCCCAATCAACTGAAGACCCAAAACCTTTTTCCACTGAGAGGACTTCTCAGATTCACCCAATGAACATTGCCCCAATGCTGTGGGATAAGAATAGACCCTGTTTTTATACATAAGAAAATTGTGGCTCAAAATTGGGGAAGGAACTTGTCCAGAGCCAACAGCTAATAAGTTCCATAGATGGTATCTGAACCCAGGTCTTTCTGGCTTAAGTCCAGCATTCTATATTACCCTTGAGGACAAAGGTTGTTTACCTAGGGTCTGTGGATCATAGATTTTTTTTTTGTTTGAGAGGGGGTTATCCATGAACTTGGATGGAGAAAAAAAAGGCAGGTATTTTCATTAACCTCTAACTGAAAAACAGCATGTCTTTAAATGGTTTGAAAACATTTTTAAAAAAGGGGTTCACGGGTTTGATCATACTATCAAAAGGGCTCCTGGTACAGAACCCCTAAGACCAGGAGAAGCAATGCCTTCCTTTTTTTAAAAAGTCCCTTGAAAGACTAAAGAACTGGGTCAGAATTCTTCTAGAAAAAGATAAATAATACTCTCAAGGTTGCTGTCATTAGGGAGAGAGTGAATTTGAGAGTGACTGACTCAGTTTCACTAGTTAGTCATGGCAAAAGCAATGATCAAATTATACGATTTTATTAAAATTTAAAAATAAAAATGTTTTTATTTTGGCCTTTGAAATAAGAGGGAATTACCTAGCTGTGTGGCCTTGGGCAAGCCACTTAAACCCATTTGCCTTGCAAAAACCTAAAAAAAATAAATAAAAATAAGAGGAATTTATCTTCTCCATTATACTCAATATTATAATGAGTTTACTAGGGCAGCTAGGTGAGGTACAGTGAATAGAACACCAATCCTGGAGTCAGGAGGATCTGAGTTCAAATTCAGCCTCAGTCATTTAACCTAGCTTGTGTGACCTTGGGCAAGTCACTTAACCCCATTACCTTGCAAAAACAAAAAAATAAAATGAGTTTTCTTCCCTTTAGTATGACCGATAACAGGGGGGAAGGGAGTAATAGGTAAAAGGGGAGCCATCCTGTAATAGTAATAATAATTAAACATTAGCTGTAGATAATCCACAAATTGAGAATTGACATGCTTTCCCAGTCAATAATACCTCAATCTATGAGTTAGGTTCTTGACAAAAGTATGACCTCTCTGCCTTTTATTTACTCCCCTTGTCCTGACTCTGTAGTCCCCCAAATGCACCTCCCCCAGCCTTACAGGTAGTTCCTTTAGGTATAATCAATCTCCTGTGACATATCCCCCCCCCCAGTATGCTGCCCCTTGTAGAATGAACTGACCCATTAACAATCCCTTCCTCCCTTTCCTCAATACTCCAACCCTTTGAATAGGCCCACTGAGGATTTTTTTAAATGTGAGTAGAACTGTAGTAGGAAAACTGGGGAAACTGAGGCACACAGATGAAGAAACTGAGGCAGGGAGGGGAATGATAGACGGGTATCACCAGTAGAACAGAAGCTCCCAACAGGCCTCTCTTCCCAGTTACTGAACAAAAACATGGTTTCAGGACTCCAGAGTATGGTCACACCCCTGACTGTGTCTAAGGGTTTGAAGAGGCCTTGGACTGAGGGTCAAAGTGAGGGAAGCTAAGCATGTGGAGTCAGAAAAGCAGAGCTAGGTACTCTGTCCTGGATCCAAATGGGAGGATGGGACTCATTTATTCAGAGCTTTCCGGTAAACCTGACTCAAGAATCCTGGAGAATAAAGAGCATAGTTCCCCAGGAGCCCAAGTCATGGGGTCAGTGTTGTTTGGTAACACAGAGGGACACATACATACAAACAGACAAAACAGACCTACTGACATAGGGACTCACACAGACCCCGCCCCCAAAAGCACAGACTCAACAGAGACAACATCCGCCAAGATCCTCTCCCCAATGTAAGCTGCCCTCAATCCCCTTCAGTCTGATCCACCTCAGCCCTCTCTCCCCCCAGGGAGGGAAAAGGGCAAAAGCAAAACAACATCCCTTACCCTATCAGCTCTAAATGGTCCCTTTTAATTCCCCCCCAAATCCCTAATCCTTGGTACTCTCCCCCTCCTCATCTAAGACCACCCAGAACCCTTCTTTATGTCCCAACCTCTACACCTGCCAAGTAAAGCCCAACAAAATTAAACCGCTTTCCCCTTCTTAGACTGGGCCAGAAGAAACTTCTTCAAAACAACTGACTCCCCTTCCCGCCCCCTCTTTTCTTCCCTCTCTTGGCCTCCCTCCCTACACTAGCGAGTGGGGTAACATCCAAGAAAGCCTAGAGCCTTCTCTTCTCCTCACTCCTGGTCCAACAGGTTACTTCTACCCCCTCCCATCCCCAACGCCCCCCCCCCCCCCCCCCCCAGCCTGAGGCAGGAACTGGAGAAGTCACAACCGGAGACTGAGAGTAGGAGGGGGGCAGGAGAGGAGGGAGGACTGAGGCACAAGTAGGGACCCCCAGAGAAAGCCAGCCCAGCCAAGTTCAGTGTGGAGTGTGGAGATTAGTGGCTGTGAGTTTTAAGACACACACACACACACACACACACACACACACACACACACTCACTCTTTTCCTGGTCCAATTTTGTAAAACTTTTTGACAATTTCCCTGTTTGACAAGAGCTGGCTGAGACTCAAGCCCTACTTTGGGCCCCTTCAATGTAACTTTACCCCCTGCCCTACCTACCTTCCTGATCCGGCTTCATCTCTCTGCCTTCATCCCCCCAGGTCCTCCAGGGAGACCCCTTTCTCTAGGGTGGGGTGGGGGTGGGGGGAGCTTGGTCAGATTTCTGCTCTACTGACTCCAATGCTAAGTATTTGCTTTTCTCACTCCTACAGCCCACCCCTGTCAAATGTCCCCTCGCTCCAATTTTTCCTCATTCTGAGAATTCTTTGCAGAGAAGGGCCACAGATAGTTTTTCCCCAGTCAGACTCACCTTGGGTTCCCCAGACTGCTGGGGGCAGGAGGACCAGAAGAAGCCCCCAACAGCAGCAGCCGGACAGGTCCATGATCCTCACTTCGGCCCGGGGCCCATGGCTCCCAGGCACAGGAGGAGGACCGGCAGAACTGGAGAGCTGGGAAATAAGGGGATCCCAGAAACCACCACAGCCCGGGCAGGGATCCCCTAGAGCTAGTCACTGGCTCACTGGAGGTATTTTCCTTCTTTGCCGTTTTCTCTCTTTTAGCCAGGATTGCTGGGGAATCTCAGCTCTACAACTTCATTCCTGTACTTCCACAAGGCAGGCAGTGCTTGCCCTCCTCCTCCTCCTCCTCCTCCTTCTCCTCCTCCTCCTCCTCCTCCTCTTCTCTTCGGGAGCGCGCTGCTCGGCCTCGATCCCGCCCTCCCCTCCCAACTACATTCCAACAAGTCTCTGGGAGTGGCAGTGGCTGTTCCTAGCTTTACTTTCTATCTTTCTCGGTAGGCCTGGGGGTGCCTCGATCTCCCCTGAATCTTTACAAACCTGCTCTTCTTGGAAGGAGGGGTGGAAGACAGACTCAGCATACCTTGCTTTAATACCTTGCTGTCCCAGTCCACATACACAACCCTGCCTTCTGAAGAAGGAACCCTAATAAAGGTTGCCGTTCCCCATCCTCCCTAATCAGGCTCCCTTTATTAACAAGTCCCACTCCATCTTACCATGCTCACCCTTACCTCAACTCTCTACTCCAATCCCTTCTAAAATAAGAGTTCTTAAATATTTTTTTGTCTTGGCCCCTTTTTGCAGTCAATGGACTCCTTAGAATTTTCCTAAGTTAATGAAGGAAATGCTAAATTTGTTAGATTAGTTAGTGAAAATAAAGATTCTTTTCTCTTTATCCAAGTTCCCTGATCTGTCTGCAGGGCCCTTAGTCTGTGGACCCCAAGTTCTAATTCCTTTATGGAAGGATAGGGAAAGGAACATAATTAATTAGAGATATTCTAAGTATCCTTTCCTCAGACTCTGAAAGGAAAAAAGCAGTAACTCAGGTTCAGAAATGTGGCTAGTACAAGGTAGGGAAGGGACAGATTTGGGAAAAGTTAAGTAGCCCCCTGAATTTGTTACAGGCTGACTCACAAATTTCCCTGTCCAGAACCCTCTCTGGGTAGTTTATCTTGTGAGGTTACTTGCCTTTTGGGGACCTTACTTTCTCTTTTGAAGATTCAGTGAAATGTCTGTCTGTGTTCCTGTCTAGTGTCTGTCTTTGCCCAAGTCATCCTCAACAGATTCTCCATGGGCTTAAGTTATCCTTCATGAGATGTTATCTGAGGTGTCTCAGGCTATTTCTGTCTAGAACGCCTTTTAGGGTCTTTCTGGTGGCCCACAGAGTCTCTCTAGGTCCAGGGTCCCTTTTGTGGAGCTTCTGATTCAGGCCAGGAGAGCCTCTCTGGGTCCTGAGATGTCTTTCTATCCAGAACTCTTTTTTCCAACTGAGACCCTCCTGGTAGGAGAGAAACAAGGCTGTTTCAGCCCATGGTGCGGTAAATAGAAGATACACAAAACAAAGATGAACACAAGGATGGTTGTTATTGTCAGTGAAATCTCTTTGCCTCACACAGGTTTGAAGCCTAGAGAAAGTGAAGGTGTGGGGAGCTGAATGATACCATCTTAATGTGGGTACATTTAACACTTAGGAGGGAGAAAGTAGAGAGTAAGAGTTTGCCCCCTCCCCTTTCCTAGTTCTTGCTTCTCTTTTTAAATTTCTTCCTCTCCTCAGTTCTCCCTCAATTTATGTATGATCTGGGACCAGCCCAGACTAGGGAAACCTAAGTAGGGTTCAGCTATTGGCCACAACAAGAAGAAATCAAGGATCTCATCATTGTTCTCTCAGACCAAAAGCCATTGGTTACCTATGAAAATCTTGGGGGTTGAGGGCACTAACTAGAGTATACAACAAATGGGACCCTTGCAGACATCAGGGTCATTCCTTTTGCTTGGATCACCTCCTTCAAGACCAGAGCCACCCTCCTATAGAGAAATCTTCCCCTGAAAAACAATGAGGTGTCAGTAGCTGGCTGAGGAGGAAGGAGGGAGGCAAGAATCGGGGAGTGGTTAGACAGTCAAGAGTGTGGGGGGAGGAGGAACTGGTGTCAGAACTCAAGTCCTGGGGAGGAGGCTTTCCGAGGGGCTGGACTCCAACAACAGAGAATGGGCTCATTCAGAGCTAGGAAGGAAGGGGGGAAATTCTTGTCTGCTGTTTGAAAAGAGTAGAGAAGAGGGGGCAGGGGGTGGGCACATCAGATTCGAATCTCTTTCCTTGTGCTTTTAGCCCCCCCTACCCCCACCCCACCCCTTCTCCTTTGGGCCTGGCAGGAGAGGCTGGGAGAAAGATTGAGTATGAGAGAATGATTTGAGGGAGTGAGTCTTGTGGGTTAAGAGTACTGAGGAACCTCTGAGAAAGGAAACTGAACTAGAGGGGACTCTATATACAGTACATATATAAATATTCTCTCTATAAATAGTGATAGAGGATCAGGATGGGTGAGTGGGGGACATTAGGGAACAGCAGCAAGAGGATTAGAATATGGGAGGAAAATGAGGTACAGAGAGGAGTCAGTGGAGGAAGGAACTAAACAAAGGGACAAGGAGGAGGAAATGAGGAGCACTAGGTAAGACTTAGGGGCAGAGATCAAGGTAAAACTGAGGGAATGATGGAAAGATAGAAGAGAGGGAGTAAGGTGGAAATGACTAAAAGACAGGGAGCTTAGAGGGAAATTGGGATATAAAGAAGTCTGAAGGCCAGAAAGATGGTTTAGAGGTGGGAGGCTGAAGGACAGAAAAAAAATAAAATGAGGGACTGATTGAGATGTGTGTGGGAACTGGAGAACAAAGCCAGCGGGATATGAATGAGGGTAAGAAGGCAGCATCTTTGCTTTATTGTTCCTAGTCTCAGTGTCTTCCCAAGGGGCAGGCTAGGAAAGTCTTAGTGGTTGAAGGGAGGAGAGAGTGGGGCACCACCTTTCTGGGGTGACCTCTAAGGGTCGCCTGGCTAGTCTGGGAATCAATGGCATGTGAAATACCATCAATCATTAACTAGCCATCAAGGCCCCAGGGACACATGGAGCATTGTGTGTTTAAGTGTGTGTGTGTGTGTGTGTGTGTGTGTGTGTGTGTGTGTCTGAAAAGGAGAGCTTTCCTAGGAGTCTCCTCCCCTTCAACCCCACCCATATCACCAACCACCCCGGGGTCAGAGAATTGAAAACAAACATTTGGGAGGAGAGAAAGAGTCCGAGGTTCAAGCCCATATCCCTGTGCTTACTGGTCCCTGCCCTGAATCTAAGTCCTAATGGGAGTGTGCAGGCACATTTGAGTTTTCATTTACATATTAATGTGTTCATGTACATATATGCCTACATGACTATGAGTTAATTACCTGGTTCATTCTGCTCCATTCAATTCAGAATGCTAGATTCAGAGTTCAAGAACCCCGGGTTCTAATTCTGGACCTGCTGCTTATTGCTTCTGTGACCTCAGGCAAATTTTACAGTTTGTTTTTTTTATCTATCAAATAAATAATAGCTAGAATTTTTAGAGTACTGGTTTGTAAAATGTTTTATATCCATTGTCTCATTTTAGGAGATAAATTAAGGAGCTGTACTAGAAGATGATTTCTTAGGTCTTTTCCAGTTCAAAATCTATGGTTGTATCAATTAATTATTTTTAAAACATTTCAATTTATTATTTTTTAACATTCTTTTTTAAATTTTGAGTTCCAAATTCTTTCCCTCTTTCCCATTACTTCTCCTTTCACTTAGAATGCAAGTGATATATCAATCATACAAATCATGCAAAATCATGCAAAAACTTCCATATTAGTCATATTACAAAAAAAAATGCAAGAAAAATTTAAAAAGTGAGAAAATTATATTTCACTTTACACTCAATTGTTCTTTTGATGGAGCTGGATAACATTCTTTCATCATCAGTCTTTTGAAATTGTCTTGGATCATTGTATTGATCAGAGAGGCCAAGTTTTTCACAGCTGATCAATATTATTATAATGTTATTGTTACTGAGTACAATGTTCTCCTGGTTCTTCTTCTTTGCCTATCAATTAATTAATATCCAATCAAGACACCCATTAGGCCATGCTTGGCCCCAGGGAAATAAAGGTAATTGTTTTGCCCAGGACAACCAGAAACCCTCCTACTGTCTCTTTGTCTCTCAAATCATTCACGAAGATGATTTGATCCCAACCTCATCCCTTTTGGGGATTGATATAGTAAAGGAGGATGACATAGGTAACTTCCACTTCAGTCATTCATACATTTAATAAATATTAAGTTTTTTCTATGTGCCCAGGCAATCAATAAATCAACAAACATTTACCAAATTTATTATGCTCTGAGTCCTGTGGGACATAAGCAGTGGGACATAAATATGTGAGGCCATCATTGTCTTTAAGGAGTTAACAGTTACCTGAGGGAAAAATACATGTATCCAGAAAATTAAATACTAAATAAATACAAAATATCTTCTGGAAAGAGAGGGCATTAGCAACTAGGGGACCATCAAGATAAGTTTACTGATTACCTAGCTGTGTGGCTTTGGGCAAGCCACTTAACCCCGTTTGCCTTGCCAAAAACCTAAAAAAAAAAAAAAAAAAAAGATAAGTTTCCTGAATAAAAACAAAGTTCAATTGAATTTTGAGAGAAACTAGAGATTCAGAGAGAAGGAGTGCATTTCAGGCTTGGGGAACACTGTCTTTGCAAAGGTGTGGAGGTGGGAAATGGAATGTTTTGTATGGGGAAAAGCAAATAGGCCAGTCTGACTGGAATGGAGACATTCAAGAAAAGTCATTGCATTGAGCCTGGAAAAAGTAGGGTGGGGGGCAGATTGAGAAGAACTTTAAATGTTAAGTATTTGTATTTGTTGGTATATAATAAGTATTTAATAAATGCTTCTGATTCTGGAGGCAATAAGAAGCCATCAGAGCTTCTTGAACTTCTTGGGAAGTGGCAGGATCAAATCTATGCTTTAAGCATATTACTTTGGAAAATGAGCAATGTTGGAGGGGATATGGGAAAACTAGGACAATAATGCATTGTTGGTGGAATTGCGAACTGATTAAACTTTTCTGGAGAGCAATTTGGAATTATGCCCAAAGGGCTATAAAATTGTGCTTACCCTTTGATCCAACAAATACCACAACTGGGTCTATATCCTTGAAGAGATCATATAAAAATCACCTGTACAAAATATTCATAGTAGCTCTGTTTGTAGTGGCAAAGAATTAGAAATTGAGGGGATGCCCATCAACTAGGAAATAGCTGAACAAATTGTGATATATGTATGTGATGGACCACTGTTGTTCTATAAGAAATCTGGACAGGATTTCAGAAAAATCTGGAAAGACTTGTATGAATTGATGAATGGAATGAAATCAGCAGAACCAGAGGAACATTATATGTATTAACAACAACATGGGGTGATGATCAGCCAGGATGGACTTGTTCATATCAGCAGAACAATAATCAAAAAGACAATTTTAAAAGCCTTTTGATGGAAAATATCATCCATATCCAGAGAAGAAACTATAGAGTTTAAATGATGACCAAAGCTTATTATCTTCAATTTTTAAAAATTGTCTTATGCATAACATTTTTTTCTCTCTCTACTGTTTTCTTTCTTCCATTTGGATCTGATTCTTCTCTCACAACATGTTCAATATTAATCTCTGTTTAGCATGGCTATAAATATAAAGGTTATATCAGATTGCTTTCTGTCAGGGGGAGGGGGAGGCAAGGGAAGGATGGAGAAAAATTGTAAAACTCAAAACTCTGTAAAAAAAAGGTTAAAAACTACCATTGCATGTAGTTGGAAAAACAAATAAATAAAATATTTAATTTTTTAAAAAGAATATTACTTTGATTTGCATGAACTGATGCTGAGTGAAGACAACAGATACAAAAGAACATTGTACACCTTAATACTAACATTATGTAATAATGAATTTGTTCATCTCAGCAGTACAATAAAGGACTCATGATAGAAAATGCCATCCTCATTCAGAGAAGGAACTATGGAGTCTAGATATATAGATCAAAGCTTCCTATTTTCAATTTTTAAATTTTATTTTATGTTTTATGATTTTTCCCCTCTCATGGCTTTTCTTTTTGTTAGGATTTTTCTTTCACAATAAAATATGGAAATATGATTAACATAGTTCCTTATGTCTAACCTAAACTAGATTGTTCTCTTGGGGCGGCTAGGTGGTGTAGTAGATAAAGCATGGGCCCTGGAGTCAGGAGTACCTGGGTTCAAATCCGGTCTCAGACACTTAATAATTACCTAGCTGTGTGGCCTTGGGCAAGCCACTTAACCCCATATGCCTTGCAAAAACCTAAAAAAAAACAAAAAAAATAAATTAGATTGTTCTCTATCAGGGGAGAGGGGGAAGGGAATGGAGGGAGAAAAATATGGAAATCAAAATCTTATAAAAAATTATTACTATTTTTTTTTTAGGTTTTTGCAAGGCAAATGGGGTTAAGTGGCTTGTCCAAGGCCACACAGCTAGGTAATTATTAAGTGTCTGAGACCGGATTTGAACCCAGGTACTCCTGACTCCAAGGCCAGTGTTTTATCCACTATGCCACCTAGCCGCCCCTAAAAAATTATTATTGAAACTATACTTGCAATTGGAAAAGTTAATTTTACAAAAAGTATTACTTTGCCAGTTGTATAGAAGATATATTGGAGGTAGAAGAACAATTGGGAGAATGTAAAAGTAGAGGTTGGAGGTAATGTTAGCTTTAACATTGCGGTTTCTTTGTGTGTGTGTGTGTGTGTATGTATGTGTGTGTTTGTGTGTGATTGCCTGAGTGAAAGGAGGGAAAATGAGTTGGAGAGATGATGTCAATGGAGATTGAATCAACAAGACTTGGCAATTGATTGGATATGGAAGATGAGGGAGAATGAAGAATAGAGGATGATTTTAAGGTTGTGAACATGTGACTGGAAGAATCCTTCAATAGAAATAGATATGATTGGAAAATTGGAGGGTTTGAGGGAAAAGATAATGAGTTCTGTTTAAATATGTTGAATTTGGGATAGCTGTGGGACAGTCATTGGAACAATCATCCAATTGAATAAGTGATTGATGGCATTGTTATTTAGTCATTTCAGTTATATCCAACTCTCCATGATTCCATTTTGTGGTTTTCTAAAAGCAAAGATACTAGAGTAGCTTGCCATTTCCTTCTGTGGTTCAGTTTAAAGATAAGGAACTAAGGCAAACTCCAGGTTCCCACACTAGTAAATGGCAGGACAGATGTGAATTCTGGAGGATGAGTCTTCTTTATTCCAAGCCCAGTGTTCCATCCACTATGCCACCTAGCTGCCTAGCTATAATCATCTAGGTTATACACTCGAGATTGGTCATTAAAAGGACTATAGGGGTTCTAAAAGCTGAAGAAATTGGAAAGTTGGGAGCAAAGAAATACAGAAAACAGCTATTCATAGATTTGGATTCAGTTCCCAAGAAGGGCCATCTGGACGCCTGTCATCTGGATACATATGGTCCTTTAAAGAGCTGAAGTGTATTCAAGAATCAACACCAAGTGAAGAAGCCCATATAGAGATCATCCAGACTACAACTTCATGAAACAAGCAGGAGCTACAGCAGAATAGGAGGAAAGAGTTATGATTTGGAGGATCAAACCTGTACTTTTACTAGAAATGTGAGTTTTGTGGAATGTGCAGGTTTAGAAAGAGGTGGTAAAGTCTTTTTTCCCCCTTTCCCTTTCCATTTTCATTATGGATTCAACAATATCAACAAGAACATTTCAACAAAATACAGAAAAGATTACATAGAAATCTGCAAATTATTAAATGTAGCTTGGTTTAGTATCAATATAGCCTAGTGTCTGTGTCCCATTCTAAATGTTCTTTTGTATATCTATATTGCTATATACATATATATATATTTAATTTGATGCTCTTTTCTTTTGCATCACTATCACTAACCCCAGTGCTTGCTATAACTCTCCCCCTCCTAAAAAAAATTAGTCATGCAAAACACATCTATACATTGTCTGTTTGAAAATATAATGCATTATTCTGTTTTTCTGTTTCATTACTTTTCTACCAAGAAGTGAGAAGAGCATGATTTATTGTTATTATTCAGAGTATTTATTATTAGAAGTAGTAGTAGTAGTTTTCTTTATTTATGTTTGGCCATTGTGCTTATCAGTGTTTACGTTTTTTTCACAACTGTATGAACCTTACAATAAAGTAGTCATTATATACAGTTTTCCTGGTTCTACTCAACTTCATGTCAATTCATAAAAATCCTCCCAGGTTCCTTTACCCTTTTCTTTTTACATCACAATAGTATTCCATTCCATTCAAAGACCACAATTCCTTCAGTCATTCCCCAATTGACAAGCACCCCTGAAAGCTGCCAGAGCTTTCCTACAACAAAAAGGACTACTTTAAATATTTTTGTATATATGGTTCTTTATCATCTTGTATGAGAACCTCACTTTGAGTAACATTATAAGTTTGGGAGACTGTATATATCCTTTGGAGAATTAAGTCCCTAGGGATGTGGGTTTATCCAAAGAATGGAAAGTTTTGATTCTTAAGCAATCTCAACTATTTTTCCCTTGCAGGGGAGAGGGACACTCAGAGATGTACTATAAACCTGGAGCAGGACAATAGAAATTTCTGGGTAGGTAAGGCTAATCAGAGAGAAAAGCTATCTTTAATTCATGAGTTCATCTAAGATGAAAAAATTACAATCTCTGCCTTTAAGGAACTTACAGCTAATGTAGGGGGGCGGAGTATAGGAAAGCAGGTATATAGTAACAAGGACAAAGTAGAGAGCTAGAAAAAAAGAATTAAGAAGGAACAGATCTGTGAAGACTTTGAAATCTGCATAGAGGAGGTAACATGACACTGAACTAGGGCTTAAAGAAAGGGAAAGATTTCAGCAGTCCTTCATCCTTCATCTACTACAGTGCTTACTTAACACATACATTAATCACATAATATGGAATTAGAGATGTGGAAGAAATGTGTTCGAGGGATGAACTATGTGAATTCAAAGATGTGGAAGACAACAAAATAATGAACAGGTAATAAGTACTGTAGCATAATATCTGGGCTATTAATCATTTTATGAATAATTACATTTTTAATAAATAGGTCAGTGGCACATTCAAATGCCAAAGGCAATCATGGCAGTGGATTCAGGGTTTATATGCCCTTTGGAAGAAGGGTGTTCCTGAGGGTGGCAAACAACTCTGATTGGTTTACAATTAATGAAAGGTAGACTTTACAAAAGGAAGTACTCACTGAAATGAGGGGCTAAGAATGAGTCAAAGAGATTATCCTTATACTCAGACCCCCCCCCCCCCCAGGCAAAGAACCTGTATTCCTAAAGCAAGCCTTAGCTAATTGGGTAGCAAAACCCAGAATGAGGAGAATGTTAATCCAGGCTTCCATCAGTCCTGTTTTAGATAGATTGGACAAAGAAATAAAACGGGGAAACATTGGGGTTTCCCCAATTATAATAATTGGTTATTAATAAGAGAGGATGAGAAATAATCATTTCTCTCAGTTCCAGTGTGGTTAAAATGAAGTCTGGGTGAAAGTAGATGAAGTCAAATAAGGTTAGAAGGGTAGATTGACTCTAGCCTATCCAGAGTCTGTAATTCCAGGCTAAGGAGCTTGTATTCTACAAGCAACTTTTTGAACTTTAGGTGATACAAGTCAAACTGTGCATTATTAGAGAGACTATCTCTGCAGGGTGAACTGAAAAAGAGTATACATGGGAGGAGGGGAGAATAAGAGCCTGAATTGAGAAGATAGGTACTATGATCAGAAAACAGAATGGACGAGAAAGGAAAGAAAGAGGAAGGCTGGATTGGTGGTACTTGACAGTTGATTAGATGGGAAGGTGAAGAAGAGGAATCATAGGTGACATGGAGGTTTGAACCAAGATGACTGGCATGGTACTGTCAAATCCAAGTAATGGAGATGATTATAAATCCCTTATATCCTGCCACCCTTTATCTGCTGGTAAGCTCCTGTGTATCTTTGTATCTCCAGGACTTAGCATGGTGTCTTAAATTCAGGTGCTTGAATTTTTTTTTAACACTGAATTGACTTGAATTGGGAAAAATACACCTTTTGAGGGGAAAAGGATGAGTTCAGTGTCAGACAAGTTGATTTTGAGGTACCAGTGGGACATTCAGGTGAAGAAATACAGAAGACAGTTGAAAATATGGATTGATAGATTTAGGAGTCTTTTGTCTAAAGCTGATAACTAAAGCCAAGGGAGTAGATGAACTCACCAAGGGAGGTGTAAAGATGACTGAGGATGGAACTCTGGGGGGACAGTTAGAAGGGGAAATGGAAAATGGCCTAAGGAAGAACCTTATGAGACATTAATACTTGGGAGGTAGAAAGAGATACCAATGAAAGAGACAAATAAACCAATAAAAGGAAAACTAGGCAACTAGGTGATACAGTGGATAGTGTCGAGTGTGATAAGGAAAACTCATCTTCTGGAGTTCAAATCTAGCCCTGGACACTTACTAGCTATATAACCCCGGGCAACACTTAACCTGCTTCATCTGTAAAATGGGCTGGTTAAAGATAACACTAAATGGGGTCATTTGCCAACATAATATTCCTAAAGCATAGGTCTGACATGGTCAGAATATTATGTTGGCATATACAAGATAATCTTCAGGTGGGAAGAACTGGAGGCAGGAAGACCAATTACAAAGCCTTTTAACTATGGTCTAAGTAGGAAGTGAGGAAGGCCTTCTAAGGCTACCTTCTGCCCCAGGGCAAGATGACCACCAAGGGCTCCCACACAAGATTATCCGGAAAGATACACATATGCATGCCCACAATCTGGACCCCTCCCAGACACATACATGAACAAACATACCTTCCACAGCAAAAACAAACAGCAAACCAGAAATGCCTGTAATTGAGGATAAGGGCTATCTTTGGACTCTTTTTGTGTCCCCCAGCAATTAGTGCAGGACTAGCACACAATAGGGTCTTAATAACTGTCTGAGAGAAGAGAAAAAGATTCAAGAACTCTAGGAACAGAAATGACAAAAGTGGTGACTTTGTGAATGTGAGGGGATGGGGTAAGGGAGGGAAGGGAGGGCAGAACAAAGAGTGGAGGATGATTGAGGTTGTGAACTTGAGTGGCTGGAAGGTGCTCTCCCAGAAATAAGGAAGTCTGGAAGGTGGAAGGGTTTGAGAAGAAAACTAATTAATTCTATTGTGGATGAACTGAATTTGAAGTACTGATGGGACATCAAGGTGGATATGTCCAGTAAGCAGCTGGCGATAAGATTAAAACTCATTGATTCAATAATATTTACTAAGCCTCTACTATGTTCTAGGCCCTGGGGATATAAATACAAAGAATAAAGCAATTCCGACTCAACAGGAATTATATTCTAATGGGAGACAGACTGGGGTTGACATGTAGTAAATCTGGGAAACATTCGGAAGAGTTAACTGAACCCCTTAGCGCTGCTGATGAGACCAGAGACACAGAGAGAACCACAAGAGAAAGAAGAGTTACCAGGTCAGACCTTTGTAGTATATCCACAATTAGTAGGTGGGACACACATTATCATTCAACAAAGTAGAGTGGGAAGCAACCAGACCCTTATTACTAAACCTTTCTCAACCCCTTGTCTTCTCTTTTTTTCTCCTTTGTTCTCTTAGGAAAAAGAGAGATCAGTCAACAATATCAGATGCTGAAGAAATGTCAAAGAGGATAAGGACACCCCCTCCCCAAACTTATCCTTTCCCAATCAATGTTCCCTGTTCCACATTCAGAAAAAATTGGTTTTTTAACTGCACTTCACTAACATTAACAATCAGGTTATCTGAACATAAGAGCTAGAAGTGGCCTTAGACCAAAGAAGACAAAATGTCAGAGCTGTAAAAACAACCCCCTCAAAAGATCCATCTAGTCTCATCTCATTTTATAAATGGGGTCACTGTGGGTTTACAGTTGTGAAGTAACTTTGCCCAGCCACAAGAAATGAGTCACTTCCAGATGCAGGACTTAAATTCCAGATCCTGAACTTCCAAACTAATACTCCACAGCCTGGAGAAAGGAGGAGAAAAGAAATATTCATTCTGATAGTTCTGCTTCTATCCTAGGCTAGATGAGAGGGAGTTTGAAACCAGTTAACTTCTCCCTCAAGTTTTTTTCTGGTAAACAAAAATGAAAATTAGGGGTGAATAAAGGTAAGAGATTGTAATCAATTAATAAACAAGCATTTGTTGAGTGCTCAATCTGTGCAAAGTCCTCCTGGGTGTGTGTATTTGTGTGTGGGGGAGGATTAGGAGTAAGAAAAGAAGCCAGCTGTGGTGGAAGGAGCCCTGAACTCAAGACATCTGGATTCTTGTCCCAGTTCAGTAATTTGCTGTAGTGACCTTTGTCCTCACTTTCTCCTTTGTGCCTCAGTTTCCTCCTCTGTTAAGATTGAGACAGAATAGAGCCCTGGCTCTGGAGTCAGGAGAACCTGAGTTCAAATGAGGCCTCAGGGGCTTAATAATTACCTAGCTGTTTGGCCTTGGGCAAGCCACTTAACCCCATTGCCTTGCAAAAAAACAAAATTAAAAGATTCAGAGGGAGGCAGCCAGCTGGAGTGGAAAGTGCTTTAGTTTCCTCTTCTGCTGGAGGAAAGAGAATTAGATGCTTGGGGTGGGGGAAGGGCGGGTCCCTGTTTTTTTTCCAGTTTGCAGCATCCTCAGGCTAAGATAAGGGTGAAAAAGTCTGGAATTTCCCGTGAATATGCACATTAGAAAAACCTTCCTTTTCCCCAAATTCCGCAGGGAGGGCTGATTGCATATGTACATAAGAAATAAGGGGGTTAATTAGATTAAGTTCAGTGGGATGCTCTCGTGCCTGGCCCAGAACAGACCCCCCCTCCATCCACCTGCAGCCCCCACAACCGGCCACCCCCCCCCAGGGGCCTGCAGGTCACCCCAGGCGCCCCAATCTGTTCCAAGCAGCCGCAGAGCTACGGTGTCATGCTTCAACCAGTCCCGCAAGAAACACGACGCGGAAAGCGAAGCTTTAGGGGTACAACCTCCCCTCTGGGACCGGCCGGGGAATGAGCCCCATCTCCCCGGGACAAGCGTTCCTCGAGGGTCGGGAGATGACCCGCGGAGCCCCGGAACCCTCGTGCGGCCGGGGCCGGGGACCGGGGGGAGCGGAAGAGGGAGGCGCGGAGGGGTGTGTTCTGGAGAGAATGAACACCGAGCACTTCCGGTGAGACCGGAAGCGGAGGCAAAGGAGGCGGCCACGGGCCCAGCCTACAGGGATGGCCGGGCGGACGACCCTGCTGGCCTTGCTGGCCGGGGCCGCAGCCTTAGCGGACGCTTCCCAAGGTGACCGGGAGCCCGTGTACCGCGACTGCGTCCTCCGCTGCGACGAGTGGAACTGCTCGGGGGCCGGGCTGCAGCACTTCCGCTCCCACCAGCCAATCTACATGAGTCTGGCAGGTAATCCCCGCCCACGCGGAGGCCCCGCCCCCAGAGCCCCGCCCGGCCGGCGGGCCACGCCCACCCCTCCCTCCCCAGGAGCCCCCTCCCTTCCCAGTGTCTGTGCCTCGATTTCCCCAGGTGTAGAACTGGGGAAGTGAGTGACAGCTCAGCGGCCACCCTGGCGGCCCTGGACCTCCCAGGCTTGGATTCTCTGCCCTCCGCCACACCTGGCACATCCTGGGGGTAGAAGCTACGGGCGCAGTGGCCAGATGTGGCCTGGGCAAGGCCCCGGCCTCTCAGCCTCAGCTTCCTCCTCTTGTGAGGAGCATGTGTATGTAAACATGTGTTTGCATATGAATATAAACATATATATGTATACATATATCAGGAAAACATTTTAAAAAGAAAAAGAACCAGGGGAGACCAAGCAAGAGTTATTAAAGAGGTATCAGGAGAACTGGGAAAACTTAAATGTCTCTGAAGCCGGGAAAGAAGAGGGCCTGTTCACCAGAGTCAGTCGCTGAAGTGAGATCACGATTGTAAAACTCCTGGCATGATATAAACATTAGCCATTACCATTCTTCTTCTTCAGTTCCATTTATTTCTACTCCACAAACACTGATCAAAGTTCCTGTGTGCAGAGCACCAGGCAGGGGAGATGCGATTCATCCTGGCTCACCTGGAGCTCACAATCCTCCAGAGAAGTAATAATGCATAAACAGTCAGAATTTGTTACAAAGAGAGCTACAGATGGAATTCTCAGAAGAAACTCCCCAAGGTGGAGTGTGTAAAGGAGCCTGGGTTCTTTTGTCAGGAGACCCAAGTCCTATTCTAGCTTATGATCTTAATTAGCTCAAGAGCCTTGGCCAAGAAATGTCCCTTTCTTCTGGTCCTCAAGTATTTCTTACTGTGGACTAGGCAATGTAATAAAACTAGTATTGCAAAGAAAAATCTAGTACAATTCCTAATCCAATAAATCCAATAAATTAAGTACCTACAATGTGGTAGGCTCTGACTGAAGATACAATTAATAAAAAGAAAGATAGTACCTGTCCTCAAGAAGATTACATTCTAATGGGGGTGATAACATGTACATAAATAGAGAGACAAGATGATACCTATAGAGTAGATGGAAGATAACCTTTAGAAGGAAAGACATTAGTACCTGGCAGGTAATAGGAAGGATTTCTTACTGAACTTGGTCTTTTTATCTATAAAATAGGATTGAATCTGTTACCAAGATCTGGTGATTCTACTTTTGAAAATACCTTCTCTGACACTCCTCCTATACCACTGGTGCACCTCTTCATCAACTCCTGCTTAGACTATTTTTTTTTAGGTTTTTGCAAGGCAAATGGGGTTAAGTGGCTTGCCCAAGGCCACACAGCTAGGTAATTATTAAGTGTCTGAGGCTGGATTTGAACCCAGGTACTCCTGAGTCCAGGGCCAGTGCTTTATCCACTGCACCACCTAGCCGCCCCATCCACTATGCCACCTAGCCACCCCTTGCTTAGACTATTGATACCCCAGTCTACAGCTTTATTGACCTCCCTGCCTTAAGTCTCCTCCTTCCAGTTTATCCTCTACTCAACTATCAAAGTAATTTTCCTATCTTGGAGGTCTAACTGTATAACCTCCCCTATTTAATAAACTCTAGTAGCTCTTCATTACCACTGGGATCAAATGTAAAAAGCCTGTGTTTGGCTTTATAATCTGGCTGCTTCTCACTTTCCCAGTCATCTTATACCTTAACCTCCCCTTCACTACTCTACTATGTTGTGACATCAACCTTGTTATTTTTTGAACAAAAGACTCTCTCCTGATTCTCCCTTTTCCCTGGCTGTCTTCTTTGTCTGAAATGTTTTCCTTCTCATCTCTACCTCCTAGTTCCTTTCAAATCTCAGCTAAAAGCCCATCATTTGCTAGAAGCCTTTCCCAATTCCTTGTTAATGTTGGTGCCTTTCCTCAGAGATCACCTCCAATTTATTTTGTAAAATAGCTTGTTTATACATAGTTGTTTACACATACACATGTACACACACACACACACACACACACGTGTAGATCTCACAGTGGATAGAGTGCCAGACCTGGTATCAGAAAGACTTGAATGAATGCAGTTTCATACTTATTGCATGATCCTGAGTAAGTCATACTAATGGAAGTTCACTCTTTTTTGCCTCACTTTTCTCATCTGGAAAATGAACTGGAGAAGGAAATGGTAAACCACTCCAATATTTTTGCCAAGAAAACCCCAAATGGAGTCATGAAGAGTCAGACATGATTGAAACAACTGAACAACATATGTATATGTTTGCATATGAATATAAACATATATATGTATACATATATCAGGAAAGCATTTTAAAAAGAAAAAGAACCAGGGGGGAGACCAAGCAAGAGTTATTAAAGAGGTATCAGGAGAACTGGGAAAACTTAAATGTCTCTGAAGCCAGGAAAGAAGAGGGCCTGTTCACCAGAGTCAGTTGCTGAAGAAAGGCCTAAGAGGATGAGAACAGTAAAAGGGTCACTGGATCTGGCAATGAGGAAGTTTCAATGGTGACAGTTTCAGAAGAGCTCTAGTTTTTTGGGGGGGGGTTAGTTTTTTTTTTCAAGGCAAATGGGGTTAAGTGGCTTGCCCAAGGCCACACAGCTAGGTAATTATTAAGTGTCTGAGGTCAGATTTGAACTCAGGTACTCCCGACTCCAAGGCTGGTGCTCTATCCACTACGCTACCTAGCTGCCTCCAAAGCTCTACTTTTATGATTGACTGACCCCCTAAAATTGTTCAGAATCTCAGAATCTCCAGTGACCTCTTCATAACTATTAACTGCCTCTAGTCCATCTTCAGCCTCTTTGACATTCTGTAATTTAGGGGCACTGTTACTTCTTTCTGGATACTCTCTCTTTTTGTTTGCAATAACACTGCTCAGATCTGATTCTCCTCTTGTCTAATCATTCCTTCTCCATATCTCAATCTCTCTCTCTCTCTTTTTTTTTTTATGTTTTTGCAAGGCAAATGGGGTTAAGTGGCTTGCCCAAGGCCACACAGATAGATAATTATTAAATGTCTGAGACCGGATTTGAACCCAGGTACTCCTGACTCCAGGGCTGGTGCTCTATCCACTGTGCCACCTAGCCGCCCCTTTCTCTGTCTCTTTTGCTGATTCTGCCCTCTAAATGTCTTCTAGGGTCCTGCTCTCAAACCTTTCCTTTCTATAGAATTTCTCCGTAGTGATCTCATCCATTCCCATGGTTTCAATTATCACCTCTGGCAGATGACTACAAAATGTAGATCTCCAGCTCTGATCTCTCCCCTGAGCCACAATCTTGAATTTCCATCTGCTTGCTGAATTTCCCCACCTGGATATCACACCCACACCTCCAGCTCAACATTTCCCAAACTAAATTCATCTTCCCCCCAAAAATTGCAGCATAGTGCAATGGAGAGAATACTGAGTTTGAAATAAAGTGAAATCAGAGGACTTCTATTCAGGCTCCAGTTCTGTTTTTAAACAAGTTTGTGACTCTCTGGGCTCCTTTTAGTATATATTGGAATACGGGAATAGCAACCTCCAATTTTTCCAGCTCTAATTTGTGATCATATTATTTTTTTTTAATTTAAGGAAATGGGATTAAATGACTTGCCCAAGGTCACACAGCTACACAATTATTAAGCTTCTGAGGTCAAATTTGAACTCAGGTCATCCAGATTCTAGGGCCAGTGTTCTATGTGCCACCTAGCTGTCTGTGATCATTTGGTTCTACTTCTGGTTTTCCTATGCTGGGCATGATTCTAAGTACTAAAGGTTCAAAGAAATGTAGAAGACAGGGGCGGCTAGGTGGCACAGTGGATAGAGCACCGGCCCTGGAGTCGGGAGTACCTGGGTTCAAATCTGGTCTCAGACACTTGATAATTACCTAGCTGTGTGACCTTGGGCAAAGCTACTTAACCCCATTTGCCTTGCAAAAACCTAAAAAAAAATGCAGAAGACAGTTCCTAACCACGATTGATACAATATACAAATAACTATGTACAAGCAAGTTATATACAGGATAGAAAGTCATCAACAGAGGGAAGGCACTGGAATTAAGGGGGATTGGAAGAGGCTTCCAGTGGAAGATGAAATTAGTTGTGATTTGAAAGAAGCCAGGAGGCAGAGATGTGGAAGGACAGCATCCTAGACACAGAAGATGGCCAGAGAAGATGCCTGGAGTTCAGAGATGGAGAGTCTCGTATTTAGAACAAGAAGTGGACCAGTGTTCCTGGATAGAAGTCTGGAGAAAGTGGAGGGAGGAATAATATGTGACAGAATGAGATAGTTCTGGGGTGCTAGGTTATGAAGGACTTTGATCTCCAAATAGGATTTTATTGAATAGAGGAATAACATAAAGCTGTGCTTTAGGAAAATCACTTCAGTGAATGGAGAATAGATTGGAATAGGGAGAACCTTGAGGCAGATAGACCCCCCCACCCCCTATCTCCCAACAGGTTGTTAAAGTAATCCAGCCATTGGTGTTGAGAACTCACCTTAGAGTGGCGGTGGGGTCAGAGGAGAAAAAGGGGCATATTCCAGAGGTGTGAGGATAACATAAGAATGTTTTGTGAAGGTGAAATCGGCAGTCTTGACCACAGACTTGATAAGACTGATTCAAGTCCTTATTACCTCTTAACCTGGATTTCCTAACCAACTTCTCCCCTTTCCAATCTAATCTTTACATGATTATCAAACCTGTCTTCTTAATGTAAAGTTCTGATCTCTTCCTCAGAGTTTTTGGTGGCTCTCCATTTCCTCTCACCTAAAATGCAGACTTCTTCGCTCTTATCATCTGGTGTATCCTGCCTTTTTCAGTTTTATTTCATTTTTATTTTATACCCCTTCAGAAATCCTGCATTCTAGCCACCTGGTCCTTAGTCTTGCCTTATATATTCTTATAGGAGCAGATTGGTCTTCCATATCTCTGTTTTCAGCTTCCTTTAAGGTGCAACTCAGATTCTGCCTCTTCTATGAGGCCCTCCCCAGCTGAAATTGATCTCACCTACCCCAAATTTCTCTTAGCATTTTTCTAGGCCTTTCTTTATCCTTAGCCTATTCTACCTTTATATAATAGGTATTTGTGTACATTATACACACTTGCCCTAGTTAGATTGTCAAGAGATTAACAAAGGGGACCATGTGGTTTTTCTTCCTTGTTATCTCATTGCCTCTATGTGCCTTACACATAGTTGTCATTTTGAAAATGTTGAATTTAGTTGTATTAAGTGAAGTGGTGGTTGAGGCTAGAATGGGGATAAGGTTACCTCTGGTCCAGAGCTAGAAATCTAGAATCTTAGAGCTGAGAGGGAGCCTTGGGGACCATCTAATCAATCTCATTTTTCAGATGGGAAATGAAGATCCAGAGGACTGAACTTATTTCCCCAGGATCACACAACCAGTTAGAAGCATCCAAGATTAGAGCCCATATATCCGCTAACTCCCAACCCAGTGCTCTTTCTACTGTTGTTAGCTCTCTTTGCCCCCAAATGACCCATATATACACAAACAGAGCTCTGTGATACTTACTCCCTGAAATATGTGGGAGCCAGGAGTTTTTTAGCCATATTGGGAGATGGGGAGATGACCTAGTTTTTCTCCATTCACATTACAGAACAAGGGATCTTCCCTGTGGAGGTAAAAAGACAGACAGGGAAAGGAGGGAGGTCCTGTATCAAGGATTTCTCTCACGCATGAAGTGAAAACAAACTTGGGAGGAGATCAGCAGTTGGTTAGATAGGGAGGACCCTAGTTCATCTTCTTTAGAGAATCAGAAAATCTGCTCACCCAATTAACTCTTACGCTGCTTTCAATATTCTTCTCATAGGTGTCATCTCATTCTTCATCCATGGGGATAGAGGCCAGAATTTTAAGTTCCATTTTACTTCTCACTGATTAAGTTAATTAAGTTAAATTTAACTCTTGAGTTCCCATCCAGATTTTTTTAAGTCAGAGAGTAGGGTTGGGGTTGCTCAGAAACTCTTTTGTCTTTTTTAGGCTGGACCTGCAGGGATGACTGTAAGTATGAATGCATGTGGGTCACCGTAGGCCTCTACCTCCGGGAAGGTTACAGAGTTCCTCAATTTCATGGAAAGGTAAGTTGGAAGAAAGGATGGTGAGGGTTGTCTTTGGGGAAGGAGCCTTCTGATGGACAAGAGGGAGGGAGTAGCCTGGTTTAACAGGCTGCAGTTCCAATGAATGGGGCCCCTAGACCAGGGATTTCTTTTTGACCTTATTCTGTTGGTCCAGTGAGAACTCTGTGTCCTATCCCAGGTCTGGGGAGCTCAGATGGGTGAGCCAGACTTGAGACTCATTAGTGCTATAGAAACACAGACTTTTCAGGCAGAGAGATTATTATTTAAAAAAAATAAGAAAAAAGACTTCATAAGTAAATATGATTTTGTTGAACTTCCACCATGCTTTGAATCATTTCTCTAGCAGTGGAGGTGGGTTGTCACTGTGACTGGTGATGGTGTTAATGATAATTTGATAAGTTAGCTTCCATAGCTTCCAAAATGGTCTCACAAATTTAACCTTTCATTTTGATCCTTAGTAAAAATATGTGAGGTAGACAGTGGGCTACCTCCAGTCCAGAAATAGAATTCTAGAATCTTAGAGCTGAGAGGGACCTTGGGGACCATCTAATCAATCTCATTTAAAGAAAGGGGAAATGAAGTAAGAGAAGTAAGCTTATTTCCTCAGGGCTACACAACTAGTTAGAGTTTACAGATCCAGTACATACTGATGTATGAAGAAATGGAGAAACAAAAATGTGATTGTGTCCAGGTTACTGGCCAGTTAGTAACTGGAAAACCTCAGATGGGAACCCAGGTCTCCTACTTTCCATTGAAGCAAACTTGCTCACCCCTGGTATTCCAAGGGGTATAGTCTTCAGCCCCAGACAAGATCTTGTACGGCTCACTGGAAGGAATAGGAGCTATGAATTCCATCAGATGTGCAGAATCCTCTCCTTCTACTATCCAGTGGAACTTTCCAAGTGGGAAATGTATACTTGCTTATGAATGCAAATTAATTATCTAGAATTCCCAGGCCTGTTTGTAGGTACAAAGCAACATTGTAGGCTTCTCATCTACAAACCAGGCCCAAACCGCTTCAAGGGCACCTGTGAACTTTCATGACTGAGGCCAAGTAAGAGACAGAAACGTAGAAGAGAGGCTTCCTGATGATTACAGAAGCTGTCACCTAGAGCCGTGGATGTATGTTGTGACACCCAGGTGATGCATGACTCTGAGCTGCTTCTTTCTTTTCAGTGGCCTTTCTCTCGGTTCCTTTTCTTCCAAGAACCAGCCTCAGCCATGGCCTCCTTCCTCAATGGTTTAGCCAACTTGGTCATGCTCAGCCGGTATCGGACCTCTGTCCCAGCTTCCTCCCCTATGTACCACACCTGTGTGGCCTTTGCCTGGGTAGGTACCTGAGTACTTGAAAACCCTGGGGCTTGATTCCTTAAAGAGGAACAAAAAACTCCTGGCAGGCAGCAGGTGGGGGGTGGGGATGGCTTGAAGACAGTAGAAAAATCTTTGAAGAATGGAGTTCCATACTCCGCAAAGAATTCCTAAGAAAAAAGACTTGGCTCCTGCCCTGTAGGAGCCCTTTTTCTAAATGGGAGGAAATACCAACAAATGCAAATATGCACAGAAATTTCCCCCAAATTCAACTTAATTGAATAGAACTAAAACACTTTTTCGTAGGTACAAACAACTGCAAATGAATCTGTGAGCACCTAGAGGACTGAGACCTAGTAAGAGTGCCCAGGAAGGTAGGGTTAATTAGGAAAAGCTTATTGGGAAGGAGGTGAGGAGATGAAGGTAGAAGTTTGGAAGGAGGGGAGGGAGATAGCTAGCTTTAAAGCCCTCCCTGCCAAGTTTGTCTCCAGCCTATCTTTCCAGACTTACTGTCCCCTCCACCTTCTAACATCTAACATCCTAAACTCCTTACCCTTCTCTGAATTTCATTCCCATCCTCTTGTTTTTACCTTGGCTGTCTTGTGTGCCTAGAATGTATTCCTTCTTCACTCTACTTCTTAAGAATTTTCAGCTTCCTGCAAGGCTTAATGAACTCAGGCCACATCCTCCTGGCAGCCTTCCCTGATCTCCCTACTTAGTACACTTTCTCTCCTCAAATTTTACTATGTGTATTCCACTGTTTAAATGTCTTATTGTTCCAGCAGGTCATTAGCTCTTAATCAGCAAGGACTTTATTGTCCCAGATTTGAGATACAATTACAACACATACAACCATACAACATAGAGAACCTAGGAGGGCCTTAATAATTGCTTTATGAATTGCATTTGATGCCAAGAAAACATCATATAATAGACTAAAGAGCTAGGACAAAGTGGGTTTGGTTTCCATCTCTGACATGTATGACCTTGGACAAGTCACTTACCCACCCCATTATTAGTATCTGAGACTATAATTTACTGACAAGATGCTAGCCTGCATTCATTGGGTGATTTCCTTGTACTGTATTAAGGAAATCATAGGTCCAGTCCTCCTTACTGTATGCAATTCCTAGTTGCTAGTTACTGGAAAAGGTACATAGTCTAGTAAGACAGATTTCTTGCCCTTATGGTATTGACACGTAAGAGGGATGAAACTATTAAAAAACACTGTAATACAAAATAATATGTGGGGATATGAGAAGTAGCATTCTAAGATTTGTAATTCAGAAGGATGAGTCCTCTTTCTATCTCATTCTCTCAAAAATTTTGTGTTTATTTTTTCAAAATCCTGGGTGTGGATTTTCTAGTTCATGTCCTCACTCAGAGATGGGAGGTCTTGTCCTTCTGAGAACTACAAACCCCAGAATGCCAGTCACTTCTCAAACTCTTATTACATGTGTAGGGAAGAGAATAAAAGCAGAGTGGTCAATAAGATGGGGGTGAGAGGGAGGGGGAAGGTTATGAAATCCTAGGCCCCCCAAACTCTGTGGTGATTCATCAGGAAGAGGGGAGAAGACATTCCAGGCACGGTAGGGATAAGAAAGTATGATAAGTGATGACAGGTAGTCTAGCTAAGCTCTTTCTGTCTGCCCCTAGGCTTTCCTAAATTTTCCAGTCCCATATTACCATCTTAAACTCAACATGCCCCAGACATTATCATCTCTTCACTCTCAACCGATCTCTCTCCCTTTCTGGGCCATTGCCATCCTTGGAAGCCTCAGGATCACAACCTCTGACCCATCCTTGACTCTTCCTCCCCCATAGCCAGTCAGCTGCCAAAACTTGTCCTTTCTTTCTGCAGAGCATCTTATATCTTTTTTCCTTCTCTCCATTTAAATGGCCACTTCCCTATTCCAGACTATCACCACCTAGACTGTTAGCTCACCTTTCTAATTGGTCTCCTTTCTCCATGGCTCACTTCTCCTGTTTGTCCTCCACATAGTTGCCAAAATGACATTCCAAGAACCCAAATCTGACCATGTCATTTCCCTATTCAAAATGTGTCCTCCTATTTTCTCTAAGATACAATATAAACTCCTATTTAGCACTTAAGTTTCTTCATTGTCTAACTCTGGCTGATCTTTCTAGATCTATTATGCATTACTCCCTTTAATATACTCATTATTAGGGGCGGCTAGGTGGCACAGTGGATAAAACACCAGCCCTGGAGTCAGGAGTACCTGGGTTCAAATCTGGTGTCAGACACTTAATAATTACCTAGCTGTGTGGCCTTGGGCAAGCCACTTAACCCCATTTGCCTTGCAAAAACCTTAAAAAAAAAATAATAATATACTCATTATTTTAGCCATACTGGTCTAAGTACTATCTAAATCTCATATATAACTTAACTATCTCCCATTACCAACCTTTTCCCAAACTATATCCTATGTCTGGAATCCCCTCACCCATCCCCCACTTTTCAAAATCTCTAACTTCCTTCAAAACTCAGCACAAATGCCACTTCCTCTTTTGTGAACTCTTTTCTGATCCTTCCAGTTGCTCAAGCCCCCCCCCTTTCCCCCAAATTGTTTTCTATTTATCTGATGTGTTTTTTGCATTTACTTTGTGTGTATGCATTATTCCCTAACAGTATGTAAGTTTGCCGAGGGTATTGGTGATTTTGTTTTTTTATCTTTGTATCTTTGAACCTGGCATTGTTTGTTTTGATTTGTTTCTTTTGACTGAAGCATAGAATGGGGGGGGGGGCTGAAAAGGAGGAGGTAAGTCTGGAAGTAGGGGTGCCAGGGAGGTCTTAAGAGTCTGAATTTTCAGAATCCAGTAATCAATCTGGAACCATTGCAGGGTTTTGAGCAGGGGAATGACACAGACAGACCAATGCCCTGGCTAGATTTTTTGAAAGTTAGATCTACAATGAATTGGAAAGGGCACCCAATAGCGAGAGAAAGAGTTATTAAGAAGTGACTACAGTAATCTAGTTGAGTAGTAGCAAAAGTCTATATTGATGATAGCAGTGGGAAGATAAGAGTGCAGATAGAAGACTATTTCTGACAATTAATAGGGTTAGTGATTGGCAGGAGAGGAGTAGTTTCAGGCTTCAAATCAGGTGAATTGTTACCCCATTGACATGAGAGATCAGAAGGGAGAGCAAGTTTAAAGATTCAAAAACTTGATCTTTGATATATTGAATTTGAGTGTAGATGGGTCAGCCAAATGATAATATCCTATAGTAGTTGAAGTTGTGGATCTAGAGCCTGAGAAAGTCACCTGGGAAACTGTGATGCTGCTACAGGAAAGAGTTTAGAACAAGAGGGCCAAGGGTAGAACTCAAAAGAACCCTTTTCTAAGTCTTTTGAAGGAAAGAAGTCATTAGGTAGAAGAGGATCAATTTAATGAAAACCTGGGGAGTCTCAGAATCAAGGGAGTAAAGTTAGACCGGTAAAAGAGAGTAGGGGTCAAAGGCAAAAGCTTTTTTTTTAAGATTTTATTTATTTTGAGTTTTACAATTTTTCCCCTAATCTTACTTCCCTCCCCCCCAAGGCAATTTGCCAGTCTTTACATTGTTTCCATGGCTATACATTGATCCAAATTGAATGTGATGAGAGAGAAATCATATTCTTAAGGAAGAAACATAAAGTATAAGAGATAGCAAGATCAGACAATAAGATATCAGTTTAAAAGGCAAAGGGTTTTGGAGGTCAGAAAGAATAAGTACTAGAAAGATGATTGGATTTAGAATAAAGCAGTTGTCAGGGAGTCCTGGGACAAAAGCCAGACTTCCAGATACTTGACTAAAGTGGGGGGTGCCTTGTAAACAGTAGGTGTTCACTAGATGCTTTTTGAATTGAACAAGTAAAATCCAATTTTTTAAAGAGTTTGTTGATGAAAAGGAGGAGATAGTCAAGGGAAGACTTGGGAGAGATCAGAAATAAAATAGGATGAGAAGAAAGAATAAGAATAATAAGAGCTCACATTTACAGGATGCTTTAAATTTTTTAATATATATTATCTCAGGGTGGCTAGGTAGCACAGTGGATAAAGCACTGGCACTGGAGTAAGGAGGACCTGGGTTCAAATCTGGTCTCAGACACTTAATAATTACCTAGCTGTGTGGCCTTGGGCAAGCCACTTAACCCCACTTGCCTTGCAAAAACCCCAAAAAAAACCCCCATATATTATCTCTGTCATCTGGATACTTTCAGTAACTCTGAGTTAGGTGCCATTTTTGTCCTCATTTAATAGATGAAAATATTGAGGATCAGAGATAAAACACAGCTCCCAAGTGTTGAAGGCAGAATCCACCCCCCTTTGGCTTTTCTGACTCCAGACCTGGTCTTTGCTGCCCTCCCTTAGTTGTTATTCCATCCACACACTTCTCTTGTCCTCCTGGCTCCAGGCCAGAGCAAAGGACCTCCAGGCCCTCTGTATCTGACAGGGGCCTTGAGGGGTAGAGAGTTTTTAATTCCATCAGGGCAAAGAGAAATCCAGACCCAGTTTTGGGTGATTATCAGGAAAATGAGAGAAGCTTTAGCTCCCAGGACAGGTTGTAACTAGGACATAAAGAGATCAGTATCTGAAAGGACACCATAGCTTCCCTTTTAGATTGATGAGCAAAGTCCGACTAGAAGGGGGGGGGGGATGGATCTTGCAGAAGAAGGGTTTCCTCTCTGTCCCCTTCTGCTATGGACCCTCTTAGAGAGGCTGCCTATCTCCCCAGTCACCTCATTTTGCTTCTGCCTGGGTTCACACCTTCACTTGTCACATGAGAACAAAGCATTCCTGCTTGAGCTCTCTCAGCCCAGTTCTCTGAATTTTCCAGATGAATCATAGGACAGGAAAGGACTCCTGTGACTAAGTGTTCCAGATAGTTACCTGGAAACTGTTAAGACTGTCCCCCAGCTTTACCATGCTGGGATGCCTCCTCTGCCAAGGGTCTTTCCCTGACCTCCAGCACTCTCCTTTTTTAAAGGGACCAGGTCTTCCAATGAGCTCTGACTTCTCCGTGAAAACCCTAGGCTCTTCAGGGTTGGTGAGAGGGAAAAGGAAAAGTGCAGATTTTTAAGACTGTGGGGGGGCAGCTAGGTGGCTTAGTGGATAAAGCACTGGCCTTGGAGTCAGGAGTACCTGGGTTCAAATCTGGTCTCAGACACTTAATAATTACCTAGCTGTGTGGCCTTGGGCAAGCCACTTAACCCCATTTGCCTTGCAAAAACCTAAAAAACAACAACAACAAAAAAAAAAGACTATGGGACTGTCAGAAAGAGCCATCATTTAAGTGGTTTCATAATTCACCTTCCAGTTTTGTCTTGATCGTTAAGCCTTTGGTTTGTTTCTGGAAGAATAAGGATTTTGTTCAGTGTAAAGTGTCATCCGAGTAGATTTATCCATAGGCTGGGACTTCTGGAAGGACCAGGGGATTGCTTAAGGAGGGAGTTTAACACAAAGGAATTCAGTCTGCTTCTAGACTCTAGCAGCCAATATCACCAGAGTACTTTTGTGGACCTTGGTCTCCTCTGCTGGCAAATCTTCCCAACAGGGCTGAGGCACATCCTGTCCTGGAAAGATGGCAACTCCTTGGTGGGGTGGTTATCTCCTTGTTCTTGGAGCTGGATAATTCTACACCCTGAGGCAGGGAAATGAGCAGTAGCAGCAGCAGCAGCAGCAGTGGGCCTTTCATAGTTCAGACAGAGCTACTCTTTGGTCTGGTGGGATTGGGAACTCCCTCTGTCCCAGGACTGAGAAAGGGGCCCAGAGGCAGGGTACCACCTTCATCTTCCTGCCTTCTTTTCCAGCAGCCAACACAATTCTCCTCTGTATTTAGCCTGATAAAAAGAAAGTTGAGGGGACCTAAGGACCATCTTTGCATGGGTCTGCAGCACAGTCCTCTGCTGAGACAGGAATCAGAGGCAATGGTAGGCTGAGGATTCAGCAGAAAGGATGGAGGTCAGACCTCAGAAAGGACTTCCCAGCTGTCTTGTGTGGGAGGCGTGACCTCTTCCTCCCCTCCCCTGCCCTCTGCTAGAGTCTCTTGGAGGAAGGCATTCCGGATGACAGCAGCCTTCATATTTAACATTCTGACTCTCCCAGCTTCCAAGGCACAGAGCTATTTAAAGATCTGCTTGTCTGGGAGGGAGTGTTGGTGACAATCCTGAGCACTAGGTCTTAACACCAGGGTTTCACGATTCTTGATAGCATCGAGCACGATTTTCACCCAGCAGTTTATTTCATTATTCTAGTTTCTTTTCCTTAATGATCTTATTTTGCAAATGACTAAAACAAGCTGCCTACCCCTTGTCCTGCCCTTACCATTTTCCTGCTCAGTTTCCCATAGATACTGTTGAAGGTCTTCTCCATCGTGTTTATGCAGAGCTATTGGTGCCTGTTGGGCCCCCTGTTATTTGATCTCCTTCTGCAGTGCTGCCTTATTGGCAGGGTCACCTCATTCCCAGTCCCCCCCCCTTCTGTTCCCTTTCCACCCCCCTCCCAGGTTAGATGTGGGAGGGGCTGGCAAGATAGAAGCTTTGATTTGGACTGGGGGCTTTGGGACCATCTGCCCCTCCCTGAACTGAAGGGGAAACCAGTCAGTGCCAATGACCCCCTCCTGGACAACCCTCCCAGCAAAGTGAAATAGAATCTGCATCTTCCAGAATGAGGGTGGGGATGGATGGGCTGTTAGGGAGGGTGTGAGAGTTCTGTCCCACACCCTTGACTGGGCCTGAGAGGACTCTTGGTCACCCAGACATGAGCTAGAGTTACAGCCCCTAAGAATTTTTAGACCTGAAGAGATCTTAGAGAGCATCTAGTCTGATCTCTTCATTTTACTGCTTAAGTGGAGCCATCCAGGGTTGATATGACTTGTCTAAGATCTGAAGAGACTGTGGCAGAGTCGGGACTAGAAGCCCAGTCTTTAGATAGCTCAGGCCAGTGCTCTTGTCACTTCCTCATAAAAATGGAACCTTGCAGGGGCAGCTAGGTGGTGCAGTGGATAGAGCACCAGCCCTGGAGTCAGGAGGACTTGAGTTCAAATCTGGCCTCAGACACTTAATAATTACCTAGCTGTGTGTCCTTGGGCAAATCACTTAACCCTATTACCTTGCCTAAAAAAAAGAATGGAACCTTGGCCATAGAAGGACCCACTCTGATCATGATCAGCAGTGTCTGATTGTATCAGGGACAGGGTGGGTGCACTCTGGAGCCTTGGGACTTGAGAGGGGCCCAGGAAGCTGTGGCTCCAATGCCTAATTCTGCCTTTTAGAAGGCCACCAGGTCATATGAGGGAAGGGGATCTGATGCCCCCAGGAAACAGGAGAATGAGAGTCTTCTCACCCCTCAGTAAGTTGGAAAAACTAAGATCATTCTGAATGTTCAGTGGTGTGTTCAGACTATTGGATGCAATTCAGCCAACATTTGTGAAGCTCTACTCTATACCTGGGGCTCTGCTGGATGATGGGGACTCAGATAAAAATGAAGGGCTATGGAACAGAGAGAGGAGTTGTAGTTACTACTTACTTGTACAGTCACTTCCCTTCTGGGGGCCTCAGTTTCTTCATCTGTAAAATGGGAGGTTAGATTGAAGCTTGTAGGATCTGAGTGGAGGAAACTGAGATTCAGAGAGCCCAAGTCACTTGGTCAGAGCCAGGATCCCAAGACCAGCCCAGTGGTCTTATTACTCTCTGGGAAGAGGTCCCAGTAAGCCAGTAAGATAAGGGTTAATCTTCCCATCAATTAGAGAGGTATCTGACTTTTCAGTGTAGCAGATCCTTATAAAGGAAAGGAACATGGGAAGAGGAATGGAGCAGGAGGAGAGTTCTCTCAGGCTTTCCTTTCTGACACTACTTTCCAAGGTGAGCATTGTACCCTGGGGGATCCTAAGTCTAAAACCAGAAGAAAAGACAGGCTTCTTCTTCATTCTCAACTACTACTTAACTCAGCCCATTTCAGGCCTCCCCCTTCCTGTAGTGGTTAACAAGGCAGCTGGGTGACTGCCAGCCCAATCCCTGCCGGCTGGCTCCCTTCTTGGCTCTCAAGCATCGTTGGCACCAGGTCCTCTGTTCTTCTTCCAAATTACACCTCGTCTGCTTTGGGAAACCTGCCCTACCTGACTTTCAGTGTCCCTACTTTTCCTTCTAACCCCAAGGTCCAGCCCCAGTTACCTGTCATCTAATAACTCCACCCTCCCCTCCCCTACCATCCTTAGGAATCTGATCAGTCTCCTCAGTTGCCCATCTAGTTCCAGACAAGATGCCATCAAAATCCTTACCAATAAACTTTGTCACCTTTTCTTGTCTATCCCCAGAAGAGGTGGGCTGGAGTAGAGGAAAGAGGAAATGAACCTGTGAGGGAGGGGGCATGAGATATGGTGGCTTAGGAGATATTAGGTTGAAGGAGAAATAGTGACCTAGAATCATCAAAGATCTGGGTCAAAGGATACTTTCAGGACCATATAGTTCATTCTTTCTGGGAAAATGGGACCCAAGAGGCCAAGTGACCTACCTGCCCAAAGGTTAGTTACCCAGCAAAATGGCTGAGGCCAAAAACAGCATCTATTCATCAATAAGCATTTATTAAGTGTCTGCTTTGTGCCAAGCTCCAGGGTACATTCTGACATCTAGGGCTCATCCTTTCTTAATATTTTGTCCTGAGGCCCAACCTTAGTAAAGTGGCATTGCAAGGCCATGGCTGACTGACTTGGTGAGGTCGTCTTACTCTATTCCTTCAGCATTTCTCTGCCTTTACTGTTTCAAGGCCTCCCAAAGTCCAACAGTGCAGCCCTGTGTCCTCTTACTTGTTTTTCATCCCTTCTGCCATTCTATATGTGAAGTAACTATCACCCCTTTCTTTCCCCCATCCTCACTTGTGTCTCTTTTGCCTCACTTTAGCCCTTTCCCCAGCCTTGCCCCTCTTCCCACCTTTTGGGTATTCTTAGCTCTCATTCTGGCTGTAGGTGCTTGTTATCACTTTCCTCTCCAGTCTGATTTTTGTCCCCCACCAAACCCAAGACCCTCTTTTTCATTCTTGTCTCCTTATAGAGTAATTCTGTCCCCTTAACACCAAAATAATTAGAGTCTCATTTGTATGTTTAGCATCTAGTTCCATGTAATTAATTTTCTATCTAAAAATTTTCTGTCTAAAAAAGCACAGAAACTATCCTTCTCTTCTTTCCCCCTCCCCCAGTCAGCACTCTGCTGCTCCCTTTTGTCAGGGCCCCTTTACTCCTCCCTATGGTCTTCAGTCTGGGCTCTGGTATATCAGGTTGGGCTGGCCTAGCCTGGTTGGGCTCTTCAGTATCTTTTGTGGTGGGATCAGCTTGATCTTAGTCTGACACGCCCCAAGCTAGCTTGCCCCCCCCTCCAAAAAACAACAAAAAACACCTCCACCCCAGGATCTGGCTCCTTACCCCCAACCCACAGGCTGAGGTCACCCATCTCCCCCTAACCTGTTGTCTTTGGGTGGAGGGAGCTGTCCTCGACCACTGCCAGGGAGGAGGTGTGGCCCCTGGGGGCTGTTGTCTTAGAGATTGGGTAATTTGGCAGTCCTGAAGAAACATGTTCCCAGGCTAGTACAGGACCATGCCAGAATTGTTGCTAGTATGTCCCTGACTGGGGGGAGAAAATGATGGAAAAGAACCACAATTCAGAGCTAGGGATTTCTCTGGTAGGTCCAAGAATTGGTTTCGGAGTTTTCCTTAGCCATTTGGAAAACAGCTACTTTCTCCAGGCCAAGAAATGAAAAGCTAAATGTTTGGAATAGCTGTGAATTGGTTGTGAGCAGATCAAGACAATAATATAAATGAATAGAATAGCCCCCAAAAAAACCAGAACCTGAAAGCTTGAGTAAAAGGAGAAAAGAAGAGGCTCCCCCTTCATCCTCCTCTCTTTGCAAAGATGGACAATTCTGGGTGTGAGACACATCAAGCACACTGTCAAACTTGAGTGGTGTGTCATTTCTGTTGAACTGTCTTCTCCTGTTCTCCCCCCCCCTTTTTGTTATGGTTTTTATAGGGATAAACTCATTGATTGGGGGAGGACTGAAATGAAAGTGATATAAAACAAAGGCTATCAATAAAAACTTTAATTTAAAATGTGAGAATATATTTTAAAAAGCCAGAATAGTGTGGAGGTCGGGAGGTCTCTGAGAAAGACTTGGGGAATCAGCAACTGAGCAGTAGGAGTCTAGGCAGGAGACCCTGGAGTTTCTCCATTAGCTAGGGCCAACATCACACTTCTCCATCCTCAGGTCTCACTCAATGCTTGGTTCTGGTCCACAGTCTTTCACACAAGGGACACGAGCCTCACTGAGGTGAGTCGTATTCTCCAGCTGTCCTTTCCAAGCCCTTCTGTCCTTTTCTCATGTCCCCAAATCTTTCCTGCCCTGGTTTAGGACAGTGGGCTTCAGAGTTTTGCCTGCTTGCTCTCCCACCCACTCCAACCCAGTCCTACTCCCTCAGTGAGGGAATCAGATATAAACTCTCTTTCATCTTGACATATCCCTCAGAAAATGGACTATTTCTGCGCCTCCACAGTGATTCTGCACTCCATCTATCTCTGCTGTGTGAGGTGAGTGCCCCTCTACCACCAATAAGGCCCAGTGAAGCTGGTCTCAATGCAGGTCAAATAATAAAAAAGCCTCTTCCTAGAGATGGTCCAGCTGCCAAACTCTGGCACTCCCACCCATTTTCTATCACTCTCCAATTTTGCATCTTGGTTGTCACCATTGAAGGGGAGCTGGGGAAGGGATAGTAAAGTAGGAACTCTCGCATGAAGCAGGCACCAGGGAGTGGGTGTGAGGCCCCCTTTCTTGACTTTTTTCTGTGTCAGTGGCACTCAATTCAGTGGCCTCCAAGAAAATGGATGACTGAATTTGAGTGGCTCTATGGTGGTGGTGGTGGGGGATGTCACAGGACTCTGGGGCTACAGCGTCCAGCTGTAGCCAGTGCCTTCGGGGGGTTCCTGCTGCTGCTGCTAGCTGCCCACATCTCCTACCTGAGCCTCGTCCACTTCGACTACGGCTACAACATGGTGGCCAACGTAGCCATGGGTGAGGCTGGGCTGAAGGGTGAAGTGGGAAACCATGTGGAAAGAAATGGGGTATTGGGATAAGAGAATAGTATGGCATAAGAAGAGTCTAGAGGAGAGACAGAGCAAGACCCTAGTTTGAATTCTGTTCTTTCAACCCATAGAAATTACTGGTTGGGCTTCAGTGGCAGTTGCAGATACTCATTGATGTGGCGCAAGGATAGGGGATCTGGATGATGGGATGGGTTTAAAGAGAAGATAAAGAGTAGGCCTGGGTGAAAGTTGTGATGGTATTGATAAGTAAAGAGAAGTATGGGGGGCAGGGAATAATAGTTATGGGACAGAAAAAGAGAGAAATGGGGTATAGACAAAGGCAATCTGCAGAGGAATTTGGCTAGCAGAGGAAGTCATCCAGGAAAGTTAGAGGATCTGGAATTAGAGAACAAGGAGGGTTAGGAGACTCTAGGACCAGAGTCTATTAGGAAAAGTGGAAGAAGTCCAGGATGGGTATAGTATGCTTCCTTGATGTCACTGAAACTCCCCTGTGATTTTCCTTCCCCAAGGTTTGGTAAATCTTGTATGGTGGCTGGGCTGGTGTCTTTGGAACCAACCTCGGTTGCCCCACGTGTGGAAGTGCGTTGTGGTGATGCTTTTGCTTCAGGGGCTTGCTTTACTTGAGTTGCTGGACTTCCCTCCCATCTTCTGGATCTTGGATGCCCATGCCATTTGGCATATCAGCACCATCCCCATTCACTTCCTCTTTTTCAGGTTGGTACCCACCATGTCTGCCTCCCCCTCTCCCAAACTCATGTTACCTGTTTAGCCCTCCCAGGAAACATGCCCATCTTCCTTTGTTTGGGTCCTATGTCCCAGCCCCCTTAGCCTACTTCCCATTTGTATCTCTCATGAACTGACTGACCCCACCTCCTAGAAAAGACACAGATCACCATGCCTATTTAACTGGACTTGCCCTTTCCACCACCCTTCCCACTCATTGTCCAAGTTGGAAGATGGAAATGGTCTTTCAGTTCCATCCTTAGAGATTCATGATGTCAACATTCCCTACCTCTCACTTTCTAGAGAATTTACCTTTTCTTCCTGGGTTAAGTAAGAACTTGGTCCCTTTTTTTGTCCCAAGAATAGGGGTTGGTGGGGTTGGGAACCTAGGTAGCACTGCCCTTCCTTCTTTCATTCCCACAGTTTCCTGATGGATGACAGTCTTTACCTTCTCAAGGACATTCCAGGTCCGCTAAAAATGGATTGAAGGGGCTGGGGACAGTTCTACTTCACCCCCACCTCAGCTCCGGCCATTGGGAGTTACAGCCCACAAGGTGGTATATTTTCTTCCCTTTACAACTTAACCCTGGACTCTGGTCGGGGGTGGAGAAATGCCTCCAAGACTCTGCCCCTTGACTGTGCCATTGCCTGCTGTCTGCCTTCAAAGTGCTGTTGGGCTTGAGCTATATCCCCTTCCCTTACCATACCTCCTGTCTTCGAATGTGGAGGAGTTATTGGCTGAGCCAGAATAGCAGATGGAACAGTCCCCCACTGACCTACAGAAATATTCCATTGTAATGAGTGTGCATCCGGCTCAGATGCTTCCTTCTACTCCTCAAAATGCCCACCCCACCCAGTGCCCAGTAGGCTTCCCCACATCTACCTTGCCACCCAAGATAGGCAGTGAGGAGGGAGCTTTCCCTTGCCTTTTCTAGCAGGTGCCCTCCCCCATGACACCACTAGGTGGCGATGGATGCTAGCTGTCTTGCAGATCCAGGTTGGGGCTACTGGTTTGACTCCCCCCACCCCCAGAGGTCAGAGGCCCCATAGAGTGAGCCTAGAAGAAGCTGGCCCCTGCTGTGTCCACACACACACACACACACACACAGGAGGAGCAACCACCCTTCCTTTTGCAGGGCCCCAAGCCCATCTCCATCCCACAGCCAGGCAAAGAGCCAGAGAAGCCCAAGCCCAGCCACTGTTTGGCTCATTGTCAGACTGGCTCATTCTCTTGCTTCTCAGGGAAAAATGGGGTGTGAGTGTGTGCCTGAGTATATATGTGAGTGTGGGCACGTTCATGGGGATTCAGTCAAACTGCAAAACGTGTCTTGGGCTTCCCACTAAGGCACCCTATGAGGCCAAGAAAGCCTGCATTTGGGGTGGGTGTGTATCAAGGGTTTTGAAAGAAGGGTGTGAGTTTGCATATCCTCTTGGCAGCTTCCTCTCTGTTGTTATTATTTCCAACCAAATCTCAGCATCTAGCTTCTCTTTGTCCCTTGGTTTGTGGAGAGATGACCCTAGTCCCAGGGAGCCAAACTCTTGGGTGGGGCTTAAGTAGCTCTCCTGGGGGACCTTCCTGTTACCTAGCTTGGGTGCCATCCAATCCTGCCTCCCTGCTAGTGCCAGTAATGCAGGTCTTCATCTCTCTGACTCTGGTCACTTAACTTTCCTAAGGCCCCATTTCTTCATCTGTAAAATGGAGGGGATGATCCCTCTAATACCCACCTCACAGGGCTGTTGTGAGGCTTCAAGATCATGTATGTAAAATTCTTTGCAAATTTTAAGCTGTTCTGTATGTTATTTTTGTATTTTGGGGGAGAAGAAGGGCATCAAGGAGAGGGGGAAAGATATTTGTTTAGAGAGGGAAATCTTGCCCTCCCCAAAAGTCAGGCCTAGGGGCTGTGCCAGCAAAGCTGGGCCTGAGTGAAGGTGGCCCCTGCCAGTTGTTGGCAGCCCTGCCACATTCTTACTGTACAGTGACATGGAGTAATACTTTGTAGATTCCAGAGACTTTCTATTAAGACCAAATGATTGGGGGGAGTTAGGGCTCTTTCTCCTACCTCTCCCACCCCAATTTGAGGATTTGGATGGTGGTCCTGTGTTCAGTGCCTGTCACAGTTAAAGTATAAGAGGGGAGAGGAAAGAAATACCTCTAAGAGACCAATCCAGAACCTTGCTGTCCCAGGCCAGTTCTAAATGGATGGGAAGAGGAAGGGAAAGGAGAGAGAGGAGCTTAGAGCTAGGGGAAACATGTAGAACCACAGGGGAAGGGGAATTAGAAGAAAGGGAGATATCCCCAGAACCAAGTGAAGTTTCACTATTGTGTTGAGTCAAAGTAGGGGAAAAGGGAGGGTGCCGTGTCCTCATTTTCATCTTCCCCCCAAAAATATCTTCTTTTATTCTATGATTTTTCCTAGACTGTTTTCCCTTTTCCTTTCTTTCCTGCTTTTACTTCCCTCCTCAGACCCCTCGGCATAGAAACAGTAAGGAGGCTGACCCGATGGATGCAGATAGCATGAAAAAAGAAAATTTTATAGAACAAAGGCACTGGAGTCTTGTGTCCTTCCCCCATCTTTCCACATGCCTAGCTGAAAGAGAAGTTTGCAGACACCTTTGCATTTGCTGTAAGACTCAGAGTAACTTCAGACACTGCAGAAGTGAGGACTACATATTTTATTTGTCAGCTCAGGCATCAGGGTCAGTACAGATCCTAGAATGAGTAGGCACCAGGCCTTGGATCTCTCAGGCCCTTCATGCCAATGTCTTCTGTGCCCAAACAAAGAAGATGCCTTTGACATCATCTACACCAGTCTGCAGGTACGCAGGCATGGTATATGTTCGGAAATCTCGAACCTGATACCCACTTCGACTCAAAGCTTCTCTCACGTCCCCCTCCCGAATAGGCACCACAGCCAGCTTGGCCTCCCCTGCCAGGTACCAAGACTCCTCCAGGGCTCCTATGAGCAGGAGGTGCCCACCGGGTCTCAGCAGGGTGGTGATGTGATCCAGAGCCCTCTGGAAGCTGGCGTGGTCAGGACTCACCGCCTCCAAGCAGAAGGCTGAGATCAGGGCATCAGTGGGCAGAGGGGCTGGGCTCCCAGGACCCAGTGGCTGGGGCTGGTGCACGTCGATGGGCAGGACCCTCTTCACTTTGGAACGAAGCTGGTGCTCCTTCTCCTGCCAGGACTCTCTGTGCAGGGGGACAGGGCCGGGGTGAGGACCCAGAGGGGGAGGGCGGGACCCTTGGGGGCTCTTGAGTCCCTTCATCTCCCGGGGTCCCAGGGGTGCCAGCCCCGCCCACGGGCTCCTCCCTGGCGCTCGGCCCTGCCTCGGGTGCCGGGCTTGGCCTGGTCTGGCTGCGCCAGCCCCGTCGGGTTCCCCGCCCGCCCCGGCCCCGGCTCCGGCTCACCCCCTGCCCTCGATCAGGCAGGCGTGTTGGCTGTAGCGGCTCCAGTCAAAGGCGCCGGGGTCCCCCCGCAGCCAGAGCCGCAGCTCGCGCCGGTTCCCCTCCAGGAAGTCCGTCATGGTGATGTCCTCGAAGTGCGGGCAGGCGCTGAGCAGCTGGTACACCGTGGGGCCCGAGCCCACGTCCAGGAGGCGCTGGCCGGACACCTGGCCTGGGGGGCAGCGGCGCTCAGCCCCGCCCCGCCGCACCCCGCTGCACCCCGCCGCGCCCCGCCGCACCCCGCTGCACCCCGCCACGCCCCGCCGCACCCCCGGCCCGCTGCACCCCGCCGCACCCCCGCTGCACCCCGCCGCACCCCCGCTGCACCCCGCCGCGCCCCGCCGCACCCCCGGCCCGCTGCACCCCGCCGCACCCCCGCTGCACCCCCGGCCCGCTGCACCCCGCCGCGCCCCGCCGCACCCCCGGCCCGCTGCATCCCCGCCGCACCCCCGCTGCACCCCGCCGCACCCCCGCTGCACCCCCGGCCCGCTGCATCCCCGCCGCACCCCCGCTGCACCCCGCCGCACCCCGCCGCGCCCCGCCGCACCCCCGGCCCGCTGCATCCCCGCCGCACCCCCGGCCCGCGCGCTCACCCGTGGCGAAGGTCTCGGCCAGGCAGCGCAGCTTCCAGGGCCCCACGCCGTCGGGGCGGCGCAGGTCCCCCCGAGGGGGCGCGTAGTTGTTCCGCAGGTAGGAGCGCGGCTCGAAGCGCCCGTAGCCGCCGGCCGCCGCCTCGGCCCTGCCCGCCTCGGCCCCCTCGCTCCGGCTCATCCTGCCCGCGGCCCCCGCCGCCCGGGCCGCCTATATACACCTGCCGCCGGATGCCGCCCCCCCGCCGCCCCCGCGGCCCCCCGCGCGCCGCAGAGCGGAGCGGCGCCGCCCAGGCCCCCAGGCCCTCGGGCCCCCCGCTCCCGCGCTCTCCCAGCACCCCCGCAGCTTCGTGAAACTCCAGACCAGCCCTTGGGGCGCAGCGGGGCGGAGCTCAGGCTTTAGCCCTCCAGCCTCGAGCCCCCCAACTCCGCTACAGATAAGCCAAGGACTGTAAGGCCTGCCCTGAAGGGCCTGCACCCGCTGCCCCTGCCCGCTGCCCCTGCCCGCTGCCCGCAGCCCGCTGCCCGCTGCCCTCTAAATGCGCCTCTGCTTGTCTCCCCTCGGCTGCCCAGGGCTACACACCTCCTCTCCACCGCTGGAGAGCTTGAGGCCCTCCCTAAGCCTGCTCCCGCATCCCGGACTCAGGGCAGCCCTGCCCCGGCTTTCTGCGTTGGCTCTTTTTCACTGGGATCTGACTCTCCCCAGCCCCATTCAGCATTTTCTTGGCAGAGACACTGCGGGGTTTGCCACTTCCTTCTCCAGTTCATTTTACAGATGAGGAGACTCAGACGAAACAGAGTGAAGTGACTTATCTAGGGTCACACCGCTGATCTGTGTCTGGGGACCCGTGTGAACTCAGGCTGACGCCGGGCCTGAACTCTGTCCACAGCACCACCGGCCTGAGTGCTTGTGATCATCGATTATGGGTTTGAAAGCAATCAGAATGAGCCCTGAAGACTTTCTATTCACCACACTCCTCCAGTTCCTCCTGTTGCTCTTTTCTCAGAACCTTACTACTACTAAAGCCTCAGTTTCTCCCCTGCCCAAGTTCTTTCCTCTAATTGCATTGTGGTCATGTCATTTAATCGCTTCTGCCTCCAAGTACAGGGGCTGCTGTCTCCCTTCCTCCTCTCTCTAACCCCCCCCCCCCCATCCCCAGTACCACAGGACAACATCAATGCTTCCTGTATCCTCGCTTCTGTTGCCCTGGGCCCCAGAGCTGGTCAACTGGTGTCTCCTTTATCCACCTCTGCCTACAGCCTGTCCCTTGATAGTTCTTATGATAGGGGAGTCAGCGGGGCAACCAGGGCCTGCCAAAGCGGAGGATTGAGAGTTAATGTAGTTAGTGGGCCTCCAGGCCCCTCTGCTCAGATCCACTTATCTAGTCCTGAACATGGGTTGGAAGGGGTACAGGGGTGGAACTGAGGGCAGAAGGTTCTGTTCCAGCCTAGGGAACAGGAGGGTGGGACCCTGGCAACTCCAATTCATCAACAGTCAATGTGGGGTGTGTGTGTGGGGGGGGTGGAGGATGTGAGGATTCTGTGGAGACAAGTGATAGAGCAGGGAAAAACTGCTCTCTTGGGATTCTCCCATGCTTCTTGGGGAAGAAATAAAAGTAGGGGCTACCATGGGGAGACTGGAGAAAAAGAAGGGAAAGGAAAGAAAAACCCTCTGGATCCAACTCTCTGCAATCAAACTTCCTAGGAGTCTTATTTCTTAAGAGTTAGTATTGAGTCTGCATACTTGAGTCCCTCCTCTGAGGCTTCAGGTCTCCTAGGTGTTTCTGGACTCCTTCTTTAGAGAGGGGTTACCGCCCCCCCCCAATGTCTTGCAGTAATCATAGCTCAATTTCCCGTGTACCCAGGGGAGAGGAAAGACTTGTTTTGACCAGGCAAGACCATAGAATATTGAAGGGACCTTAGAGATAGATGTAGTCTAAACCCTCCCAATTTTACAAACAGGATAACTCAGGTCAAGAGACCTAGATCTCATGGGGAGTATATAGCAGAGCTGTAATTTGAACCCAGATTTTCTGACTTTGAATTAGGCCCTCCTAAGCACCCAAATTGGCCTTCTTGCCCTCCTTGTATTCAGAGGCCCCCATAAACTTTAGATTCCTTCTCAGTGCCTAGACTTTCTGTCTCCCTCTTACCAACCTGCCATCAGCACTGAAAAGTGGGGGCGAAAAGGAGGAAGATTTGCTGGTGAGGGGGGGAGGAATGGTAATAGTGAGAACATTCTCTTCCTGTTTGCCCTCCATGATTAGGACATGAGTCACCCTGACATCTGAGCAGGGGGCAGACGAAGGAATCAGACCACCCTGCACTCCTGTGCCCTCAAGTACCCAGCATTTGTGGGATCAGGACAGAGCTGGGTTCCCAGAGGAGGCCCAAATATCTAACTCCATCTTCCAGAGACTTTTCTTAAGAATATGGACCCAGTATTGAGGAAGGAATTGGTGTCATTGACTTCTGCGTCCCCTCCCCCTTCTACCCATCTTGACCATGAACAGTCCTAACATCATTTCCTAGGGATCTATCTTTCCACTCATTTTCTCAGGATCTTGGAAATCTCTCTGCTTCTGCCCAGTGTGGAGAGACGGGGTTGAGGGGAGTTTGGGAGGGAGGGCTTGGGAAGGAGGAAGGAAGAAGCAGGCAGCTGCCTCTGTTTACAGCTTTGTGCTTGTACCCTAGCCTGAACACTGTCCAGAAGCCACACTATATTTAACTTAGGACCTTGGCAGGAGCTGAAGGACCATTTGAAGATCTGGACATCAAACGAATGTGGGCATTAGTGGGCTGGGCAGATGAACCCCAAGCCCCGAGGCCGGAGGGAAAGGCAGACGAGTGCAGAGCTAGCTTTTGATTTTATTGTAATACTAACAGATGATGCTTGGGTGGGACCCAGCCACTGCTCCCCCACCCCATCTACTCCCCTTGGGGCTCCCTCCTCCATCTCACATCCCCCCTCTATCTGGTCTCTTTCAGGGAGCTTCCTAACCCCCATTCACATCTCTCCTTTTCTCTCTAGATCCTGGTGATCAGCCACCTAGTCTCCCTTCTAATTCTTGTCAGCAATTTTCAGATGAGGCTGATATACCCCAGCTCCCCATCTTTTCACTATCATCTCCTCCCTCTGAGAGCTCAGAAGACCCATATGTTCTGCTTTTCAGCTCCCAATTCCCATCCTAACTCTGGGCTAACTACAAAGCTTTAATGACCAGTCCTCCCCTTGACCCCACCCCACCCCCCTCAGGTCTTAGACAGGTAGCACCCATAGTAGGGTGGCCACAGGAATGAGGGGAGGAGGGATTTTACTTCCAGAGTCCCTTCAGCCTCTTTGGGCTTCCTGGGACAGCGATCGGGATAGAGAGCGGCGGGGGGCACCTGGTTTGCCAAACTGGGGATGGCTGGCAGCCACCACAGGGGGCAGCTCCTTTTTGATCTCAACCACCTCGCGCTTGTCCAGGCACTGCCCCCCCAGAGCTGTTTCCAGAGCCAGGAGCTCCCGAAGCTGGATGGGGGTGGCCTCCCGATCTTCCTTGAAGCCCACCTTCGAGGGTGTGAAGATGGGCAGAGGCAGGGTCCTCGCATACGGCAGCTGGTACTCCTGCAACCTCTGGCCAAGGATACCCATCCTCATCATCTGCAAGGGTGACCGCTGCACCAGTGCCTGGCACTGCCCCTGCCGGTGGTATGTCTCTCGGTGTTGGGTGTCTTCCTCATGCACAGAACAACTGGAAAAAGCATTGTGTGGGGGAAAGGAGAACTTTAGTTTTTGCAAGGCAATGGGGTTAAGTGGCTTGCCCAAGGCCACACAGCTAGGTAATTATTAAGTGTCTGAGGCAGGATTTGAACTCAGGCACTCCTGTCTCCAGGGCCAGTGTTCTATCCACTGCACCACCTAGCTGCCCCTGAAAGGAGAACTTTAGAGAGAGAGCTGGGCCTATATCCCTTGTTCCCAAGGGTGAGAGGTGCCTATTCCTTATCCAACACAGACTGACTCTCCTGGGTCTAGCTGAATGGGTGTGTATGTGATTGTAGGATACCCCTACTTAAGGGCATCCCTGCCTTACGTTCCCTGGCTTAGTCTTGGGGTGGGGAGACTTACCCCTCCTCTGGTCGGGAAGACAAGGTCAGATCCTTCCATTCAGCCCAATAAGTTTCCCTGCGGTCTACATTTTCTTCGGACCACTCACAGGTCAAGTCAAGTGCAGCCATGGTCACTCTGGATCAGCTCTCTCTCTCTCTCTCAATCTGGTCCTCTCTCTGTAGCTTTATATAACCCCTACCTCCCCCCACTCCCCAATCTATTTTCAGGTCCATTGCGAAGGAACTATATCTGGAGACCAGACTCAGGGAAGAAGGGGGGGCTCTATGGAGAGAATGTGCATTTTGAGGGGGGCAAAGGAGGGACAGAGAATTGTCCTCTTTCAACTTGGGGGGTGGGTTAAGCCCTGCCCCCTCTTACTGACTTCTCCAGGATGCTCCAGGGCTAGAGATGGGGCAGAAATCACAGACTTGGCTGGACATTGACTGCTCAGTCTCCTTTTGGGGAGTGAGACAAGAGACAGATACTTCTGGAGCCCTCAGCACTCTCGATGCACCTTTGGGGCCAGCCACGGGTGTGCGTCACTGGGGTCCCTGCCCAGAATTCCTGCCAGGAACAATAGCTTTGCCCTCCCTCTCCCTCTCTGCAGAGGGAGGTTGGGGACATGTTTGTAAACAGATCAGCAAGTCCACTGTCAGGCGTTGGCAGGCTTCATGCCCCACGACCATCCTTTGTCCTTTGTCCTTTCTCCTGATTGTGCTGACCCCATTGGCCTTGACACATTCTTGACCCTTTAGGATATCTAAAGAGTCAACAAGCTCTGTGCTCCCAAACCCCTGGGACCATAAGAAAAAGGGCACATTTCCCTGTTACCTAACAGTTTCCCCTAGAGAGAGAAAAATAGTTTTGTTCAGGCTCATAGGTCCATCCCTTTCCTCAAAGAGGTGGGGGAAGGGGATGGTGGTGTTAATCCTTTTTCTGGTCTTCTGGGCACTGATGACCTTTGTCTGTTGTTTGTCTTTCCTAAAGCCAAGCTGGGCCAAAGCAGCTGCTCCCCAGGCGGCGCCAGCACTGGAGAGCAGCACAGTCCCTGGGAAGGGCAAGGTCCCCTCAGCTCTGCAACATTGAGCATGGGGAGGTGGGGTGGATGAAGGGTCTGGTCAAGGTTCTTGTCCTATCGCTTGAGTTTTTGCTAGAATCTGGGCAAGTCATTTCTTTTTAGGACTTTACTTTTCTCCTCTGTAAAAATAAGGGGGGGGTGTCAGAGCACAATTAGGTTCCCCCCAGCCTTGAATTCTACTCCTCAGAACAGGTGTTAATGCTTATTCAGTGTCAGTTGAGTCCAACTGTCTGTGACTCCATTTGGTGTTCACTTGGCAATGAGTTGCCACTTCCTTCTCCGGTTCATTTTATAGTTGAGGCAAACAGGGATAAGTGACTTGCCCAGGGTCACAATTGGTATGAGGCTCAGCTCTCTCTCCACTGTGCTACCTAGCCACCTATGCCAATTGAAATCTTGAGGAGTCCTGGCCCAAGGTCCCGATGGGGTGGGGAGGGATCTGTGGCAGAGCATTATGGGTGCAGAGGAGTACAGGTCACAGCTTAGAGCAGGGTCTTGAAGGACATAAAGTCTAATGCCGGGGCGGCTAGGTGGCACAGTGGATAAAACACTGGCCCTGGAGTCAGGAGTACCCGGGTTCAAATCTGGTCTCAGATACTTAATAATGACCTAGCTGTGTGGCCTTGGGCAAGCCACTTAACCCCGTTTGCCTTACAAAAACCTAAAAAAAAAAAGTCTAATGCCCTCATCTTCATGGGGGGGGGGGTAGAAGGAATGCCTCCCCAGGTTCTTTCTCTAGGTTCAACTGCTGTTTCCAAGGTCTGGAATGCATTTTCCCCTCCAGCCCCTGGTCCCATTGCCAACCGTCTTTGCCTGCTGGTCACAGGTCCTACCCTCCCAACTTCAGGGCTAGAGAGGAAACAGGAGTAGTTTCTTGTATCCATACCCCCTGTGCTCAAATGGGGGAGCTTGTGCAAGCACATGGGGTAGAAGGGCAGTCGTTCCTCCTGGACTAACTAAACCCCAAGTTCAGGGTCCCAGGGACAAGAGTGAGTGTCCACCCAGCTCCCAGCTGACTGCCCCCCCCCCCAAGTCACTACAACAAAAGACCAGAGTCAGACTTGATCCATTCAGGTTCTTTATGAGCTGGGTGGGGCAAAGGTCCCCAAGGAAGCCCTAGTGGGGGGGAAGGCAAGGGGGCAGAAGTAGCACCCAGGCAGGGAGAGTCATATCCCCTCCCTCCACCAATTTTTGTGGGGGGAAAAGAGTCCCAGACTCTTTAAATAATCGTTATTAAAAAAAAAATAATAAAAAAAATAAAACAAACAACTGATGGGAAAGCTAAGGGACCAATGACTCCCTATCCCACCCACTGTCATAGGGAGCTCCTGGTCCTGTAACACTGGTCTGGCAGACTGGGGACCTCCCTGCCTGTCATCCCAAGGCCAAAACTCTCACACCTTGACACTGCTAAGTAGGGAGGTGGTGGCTCTCCCCTCAATGCTGTCCTGCCCCCATGTGGTAGGATATGGAAATACCAGTAAGACAGACTCCCCTAACCAGCAGAGTGAGCCCTGGAGCGTCCATCCACCCCCTGCTCCGTAACACTTTGGAGAGCTGGTTGAGGACAGGGGCTCCCAAGGAACTGGAGCGGGGGAAAAGAGGAGCCCTAAAGACCCCAAGCCCCTTGCCTAGGGCAGCTTGCAGTCCAGGCTGAAGAGGAGGATGTCTCCAGGAATGATGGATGTTCTGTTAACCGCTTGATGGTGATGGTTGAAGGGCTGCTATGCTTGAGCGCACAACTCCCCAACCCGCTGCCGCAGGTGGAAGGCAAACTCAAACATGGTGGCAGCCAGGCTCTGGTGAATGAGGTATCGGGGCAATCGACCCTAGTTTGGGGGGAAGAGAGTCACTAGACAGGAAGGAGTTAAATGTCTTTTTTTGTCCCCTCTCCTCCCTCCAAGTTTAGAGGGAGTAGGAGAGAAAAGTGGTCCTTGCAAGTCCTCCTCCAGAGGATGCTGAGCTTGGGCTCAGTCAGCAGGGGGCTAGGGTACCTGATCACTGGCAATAGGCAGGTTTATGAAGCTTAGGAATGCATCTGCCCTGAGAAAACAATGTTCCTGCAGCCCTGGCTGAAGTCCCACAAACAGCCCCAGAGCTGGGGGTGGGGGATGAAGGAGAGAGAATATCCCCAAGTCCCAGGGGTGGGTGAGGGGGCTGGAGGATGACATTTACATAGTCCCACTTCTTTGGTACCTTAAGATCTGTGTTGAGGACCCAGACAAAGGTGCAGACTCGAGGGTTGTTAGGTGCTTTGAGGACAATGAAGCCACCAGGTCCATTCTCACCCCTGGGGAGAGTAAGGCACTCTCAGGCACGCTGCCCCATATTCCACCTGAACAACTCCCCTCCTCACCTCACTCCTGAACTTGAGCTGGGAGGTGTGGGCAGGTGATGGGGGGGAAGGGGGAGTGCCCACCCTGGGTCCCTTCACATGAAGCTCAAGCTGGCTCATCCCTGGCTTGCTCCAGGGGACTCAATTCCAGCTTCAAAGGCACACTCATTCTTGGCGGCCCTCCTCTGAGGTTGGGGGTCTCCACCCAACAGCCTGGTTTCTGAGGAACATCAGCAGCAAGACTGCCATAGGGGCTTTGTAAGGACAGGGCCAAAGGAAAACTTTTGTTCTGCTTGAGGCAGAGACTTTGGAAGGGGCAGATGGACTCCAAATAAGAGCTCTGGCTCCCTCACGGTCAGGACTGAGGTAAGAGATGGTAATAACATAGGGCTTAAATTGCAGGAGAGGTATCTAAGTAAAATTGAGAGGATAGCTTCTCTTCTGGTGGGGTTCTGAGCCTCTTCATAAAGAGGCAGAGAGATGCCCCACAACCAGGAATCAGCCTGCTGGGTGTCACATGGCTGAGGACAGCTTCCTGCCCATCCCCATGGTAGACCCTCTTCTGGCTCCTGCCCTCCCTGGGGGACAGGATTCCTGCCTCTTCCCTCACCCCCCCCCCTTTACTGCTGGGCTCCATGCTGTGCCCAATGACCAGTGCAGAGGCCTGGAAATATTAGTGGCTAAGTGGTTTATCAAGTGACATCCAGAGAATCTGAAGTCCCTGCTGAGACACACTGGGGTTGGACCATTCTCTTCAGAGAAGGGTCTTGCTGAAATAACCCTTAGGGTCTCACCTGACATATTTGTGCAGTGGGGGCTTGGCAAAGTGGCTGGTAGCCATGCCTGAGGAGAGGTATCTGTCCCTCCGCCTCTCAATTCGCCGAACATTCACAAAGTCCCTGGGAAGATAAAAGGAAGGAAGGGATAAGTTTACAATCAGGAGGTCCCACTCCTGGATGGGCCTGATAAAGCTGGAAGATGATGGCTGCAAGGGGAGTGGTCAGAATTGGTGATGGGGTGATGGGGCAGAGGAGATGGAAAGAGGGGGGGGGAGAGATTTAGCAAAGTAACTTGATTGGAGAAGGAAGGATAGCATTGGACCAATCCCATCTGGCTCAGGTTGTATGATTCTGTCCAATGAAGAAGCATTTAGGAAGAGAGAGGTTGCAAGGCAGCTTTTACCTGGGGGAGACCACACCTCCTGCAGCCCCTGAAGAGACATCATAGGTGATGAGAGTGTTGTCTTCTACTCGCTGAAGGATCTACAGTTCAGGAGATAATCAATATGACCCTCTACCAGCCACTCCCTCTGACCTCTGGGCTAAGCATTTCAGGGCTGGTAGGAGGTTGTAGAGAAGGGACAGGGGGTTCTAGCACCTCTGGTTCCAATGCAGATCAGGAATCTGGCCTCTTCCCTTCATTTTTCACCCAGAACTTCCATTCTTCCCTCCATGAATCAGGGGAAGAATTTCCTTCTTGGAAGGTGGGGAAGCCTAAGGTCCCCCCATGGGAGAATCCCGGGGCCTCTTGGCAGACTCACCTGGCAAGCATTCACAGTCTTGTTCCACAGGACCATTTTCTCCGGCTGCAAGATGACTTCCTGGTACACCAGCTCTGCTGGACACTGCAGGAATGACTGATGAGGGAAACAAAGGGGAGTAACCAGCTGGTCAACATGCTCTTGGTTCCAGAGGTGAGGAGGGGGGCTCCGCTTAGGATGGACCCTCCCCCTCTGAGAATCTCAAAGTCTCCCTGACTTCCCTATGTACTTTCTTCTTGATAGGATTTCAGAACTGGGAAGGGCTTGAGAGGTCATTCAGGTCAATCTGTAGCTAGGCAGGAGTTGCAATGCTCCCCCCCCCCCACCTCCCACAACTAGCCTACCCACTTCTGGACAGCTCTCACTGTGAGGTGGTTTTTCTTTCAGTAGAGTGAACTCTGCCTCTCTCTGTCTCCCACCCACTGCTCCTGGCTATGCTTTCTGAGACCAAATGGAACAAAATGAGGCCCCTTCCACAAAACAGCCCCCCAAACATTTGAAAATGACTAAGGATTTTCTCTGGGAATCCTTGATTGGTGGTCCCAGGGAGGCCTGTTGGTCAATCAGGTGCTAGATCGATGGCAGCTGTATATGGAAGGGTGGGGCTGCCCCTGGGATCCACTCTATGGGATCCACCCATCCACTCTCACCTTGAGGATGAATGTCTTGCCATGGAAAGGAATTTCAATAGTGTACACTGTATCCCCATACTCCTAGTGAAAAGAGAGAGGAAAGGAAGTTAGAGAAATGCAGCAATGAGGAGCAAGGTAGCTGAGGGTGATCACAATGGGGCTAAGATGAAGGGAAGGCAGAGAGGGTCTGGGGGTGATGGCAAATCTGGGTAAGTAAGGAACCAGTAGGAAGAGAGATCCCTGGTCCAGTAACAAGAGCAGGTGGGACACAGCTCAAGAAAGCAGAGGGCTGCAATGACATCCTAAAACATCAGAGAGGGAAGGGAGGGAAGGTTGGAATCCAAGGGGATCATAAAGAGTATCAGTTCCTCCAAGACCCAGATGGGAGCCATGGAACTGATTTCTGGAACAAGAATTTGGCCTTACTCTAGCAATCCTGTGCCACCACACAGTCTATTTTTCAAGGCCAAATAGATCCTTTCGACTTCCCCATCGGTCCTATCTCACAAAGCCAGGCCTAGTTTTGGGCTCACGTTATTCTTTTCAAACTTCCAATTCTCCTCCTGAGCCAGGATCTGGTCCACCACCTCCATGGCTTCCTTCCCCTGCTGGATATACTCCCGATCCTAGTACAATCCACATGTGCATTATTCAAACAGGTCCATACAAACGTTTTCCTTCCCAATTCCCTTCCCAGAAAAGGCAGGGGGTAGGCAGAGAGAAGAGGGGAGGAGGGGGCAGCAATCTTCAAGGGAGCCTAGTTTCCTCTTGCCCTCAGCTGCTCCATCTTTCCTCAGCATTACTCCTCATTCTCCCTCTCTAGGACATCCACCTTGGCTATCTTCATTCTTTCCCATGGTTCCCTCATCAGACTTCAATGACAGAGAATACAGTGATGATATGGACCATGCAAACTTTTTCGTGTGAATCCCTCCCTAACCCTGACACTACTTAGATTGAAAAACAGGTAACTATCAAAATATTTTTGACCCAAGACCTCTGGTCTAAATCCTCTTCTTAATATGTCCCTCTCAAAGATAAGTGACCCCTTCCTTAAGGTCTTTTTTTCCTGGGGGAGCCTGGCCTAGGGTCTTTGGGCAGGGGAATGGCAAATACCTGGCTAGATAAGACTTTTCTCTCAGCTCCTTCATCATCAGATTCAATGTCAGATCCTAAAGAAGTCAAGTGGAGAGAGGGATCAGTGTAAGAGGGAGAAGAGAGCTTGCAAATATGGGTATGTGAGGGAGGAGCACATATATTTTCCCTTTGAATCGGACATGAAAGAAGAACCCTAACCTTGCCTCCCTTCCTTCCCCTGTCCTCTTGTTTTCACATGGATTCAATTATTGAGGGCCACCTCCCTTCTTGCCCAACCTAGGCTAGAGGAGGAAAGGGGAGAATATGTATACAGTCAATGACAACATTAAGGAGAAGCTACATGTCTCACCTGCAAATGACTCTGGAGGAGAATAGAATTGCCCTTCAGACAATGCCCCAGGGAAGAGCAGGGGACCCCGGGCAGCAGCAGCCTGGGCAGCCAGATACCCTGGGGACAGATGCACAGATGCTTTGTTCTGTTTCCTGGCTTGCACGCCCTTATCCTCCCTTTAGCACATTGCTAGCCCCAGAGCTATCCATGGAAAAGCATGTCTTACAGGACCTACACTTGTCATATTTTTTGCCTATTACAAGCTCTATGGGTGATAGAGACAGGCAAAATGGCAAGGGAAAAAGACTTCCAGATAAAAGGAAAACCAGGAATCTGATAGCCACTGGTGAGTGATCATCAGTTGGAACTTGGAAAAAAACTACCAAGATTTTTCCAGTTGTCCCTGGACTTCTCACTAGTATCAGAAGGATATCCCCTCAGCATGACACTTTTCCACAAGCTTATTCTCTTCTCCAATCCAACGCACTTCCCCTTGGCCCTGCCAAACACTGGATCATAGGATTTAGAGCAAAAAGCAACTTTACAGATAGTCTAATCCAGTCTCCTCATTTAAAGTGGAGGAAACAGAGGCCTGAAAATGTAAAAGTGACTTGGCTGAGACGGCCAGATAGAAAGGGGCAGAACCAAGCCTCAAGTCCAGGCCTTCTGACTTCTATCTAGGGATCTTCCCATTCCACTTTACTTCCTCCTCATGGAACTCACATCGATCCTCCTCTGCCTCCTGGGTCAAGACCTTGAAGTCAAAAAACCAGGTCTCCAGCCAGGCGATGACGAAAGAAACGATGGGGAGCACGTAACCAAAGGCGCCTTTGCTGAGCAGCTGGGGAGAGTCAGATGGGCTTGGTGAGAGGGTGTACTGTTCCACCCCCAAAGTTCCACCCCTGGGAGGACCAAACCTGGCTGGCTATGAGTGTGTGTGAGGAGGGACCCTTGCCCTGACTTCAACAGCTCAAGAGCCCTCTGGTTTCTCTCCACAGATGGAGACAGGCTGGCACTACAGCAGGAGTGACTGAGTGAACCTAAGGAAGAGCTTCCCAATTATCAAAGTAGTGGGGGTTCCTGAAGTGGCAGAGGCTTCAGGAAAGGGAAAAGAGCAGAAGAGGAGTTTCCTTCTCTAGAGGTCATTGGGACAGGACTCCAGCCCTAATTTGCCCAAATATAATTCTACAAAGAGAAAGGAGGGAGAGAATCTAGTTGGGTTGAAGCACTGAAGGTCATCCTTTCTCAACTGTCCACTGTTGCTCCTAATATAGCACCACTGACAATAATAAGGGACATTATTTCCAAGTCTCTTCTTCTCCAAGATTCTTATTCCTTTCCCCACAAACCTCATGTAGAATCACTGACCTGAGAGAGGATGACCTTGACAATGAGGAAGGCACTGGACACAAGTGTGGTAATCTGGCCAAAGCAAGGAGAAAAGAAGCCAGAAGTTCAGGTCCTTCTTCTACCTGTTTCCCTTACTCCCACTCTCCCAAAGTTAAATCACCAATGTATTTCATGGAGGGGCCCTCCAAAGTGAATTGGCCATGGGGTTTAGCATCTTACCGCGATCACCCACCAATGTCGAAGTCTCAGCACGGCATAGCCCATCAGCAGCCCCGAAAAACGAAAGAAGGCTAAAAGCTGGGGGAGGGGGCCATGGGTAGAGGCAATCAATAAGCATTCATGTATTAGATGAGTGGGCAACATGTATCCCAGTCCTGTACTTGGTATCCTGGGTTTACAGGATTGGACAGGGTGCCTGTTCCCCAATCCCAGGGCTTACACTCATACTGGAAATGAATCAGTCCCCCTTCTCATCTCCAAGTTTCCTTTATTATCAGCAGGTAAATTTAATTGACTTTGTTCCTCCCATAGGACTAAGGGAGTGGGACCACACACTTCCTCTAAGCAGTTTCCCAGATAAAGTCAATCCACTCAGCCCTTGGCCCATAAAGAGCACACCTCACCCAATCACCATCTGTTTACATGCTTGGGGGAACCTCTGTGTGTCTTCCTCAGGAGACTGGGAGCTTCCTGGGGACAGGACCTAGGTGTTTTCCCCCATGAGACTGGGAGGAAAAATGATGGGTGAATGGGAACAAAGGAGGAAGGAGGAGAAAACCCAAAGAATGATCTGAAGGCTTCCAGCTGGCTATTTCCTCCATGCTTAAGTCACTCACAAAAATATCAAAGAAGGAGGACTTGAAGTTGTAGTGGATGATCTCTTCCTCTAGATTCTTCTTAATGCCCGTCTTTGTCTGGGAGTGGGAAACACAGAGAAAGAGATAGCGGATTGGTCCAACCATTAATCAGGGGGTCATCCCCCACCTCACTACCCTGGATTACTCATTCCTCAATCCCCCAATGCTTAAGCTTCTGCCAAAAATGTCAATAGGGAAAAGAATTTTGTGGTGTGAATGGATTAGTAGTGTCCCCTGATATAATACCTATACCCATATATTTATGAAGCATGAAGCAGGCTCATCAATATAGGCAAGCAGTTCTGGATACCTCAAAACCAAGAATTTATGACCCCATTGTCACCCAACCCCAAGGGCTAATAGAAGGTCAGTCTGGTGGAAGGCTGGGAACTTTTGTTTTCAAGGCAACCCAGACTGGCAGAAGCATTTCTAAGCAACCTACAAGTATATATGTGTGAGAAATGTGCAAAACTGACATGGAGACAGAAAAGAGATAGGGATGAGGAGAGAGAGAAAGCCTCTTTCCTCATATGAGGATATAGGTGGTACAGTTCTTAGGCCTGCCTTTCAAACAGAAGATCACAGTGAACATAATATTTGCACAACTTAATATTCTTCTACATTCCCAGCCAACAATCCATCTACAGAGTCAAAGGAGTCAGAGGGGGCTTGAGGGCAGGGGATGGGGAGAAAAAGGGTGTTGGGTGGTGGTGTCAGACAGAGCCCCAGGTGGTAAATCAGTTGATTAGATTTACATCTAATGGGGAGAATCCATCACTCTGTCTGGATGGTCAGGATGAAGGAATAAATGGTTTTGTCATTCCTCTCCCTCAGCCCCAATCACAAAATGTAGTTTAATACATTGGAGATAGAGCCCTTTCCATCCTGACTAAAAAACTGGACTAGAAAGTGAAAGAGAGGGAGTGTATGGAGGGCAACCAAACAATGATTAGAGCCTGACTTCTTAAGAGAAGAAGAGTCTAGCCACCTACCTTATGAACAGCAATTCAAATGAGGTTGTTAGTACAAGGAAGAAGATAGCTGCCCCCACCCAAAATCTCTCTGGGGCAGAATGATTGAAGCAAAGACTTGAGATTTAGGACAAGTGGTCTCTACTCCATTTACAAGCTCTGTGGCCTTTGAAGGCCTCAGTTTCCTCATCTATAAAAATGAGAGCATTACCTGGGCCCTGCCTACCTCACAAGGTTATTGTGAGGTGCAAATGAAACTGGAAAGTTTCTGAAAACTGCAAGTGTTATAATAACTGAAGGCACTATTATTTCCCTCCCACTTCTCTGAATCTTCTTCCTTCTCAAACCCACAAACTATGGTCCTTTCCAGTTCTCTGTTCCCAGTCCTCTGTGCAAGCTGACCCCTTAGAGAAATCATGTTGAAGATAGATCTGAAATAAGGGTTCAAATCCTGCCCTTGCCATTAACTAGCCTGTGGCTTCTGGGGTTTCAGTCATATCATAAGGGAAATGGTCTATAGAGTCTCAAATCTCTTTCAATCTTCTAACTCTAAAATCTCTGTCTCTAATCTTGATCTGGGCTGCAGACCAGAGCTACAGATGGGGATCATGGAATCCTACCTGGATTAGTGGCCTACCCTCCTAGATCATCCTGCTTCCAGGCTCACCTTTGGAAAATCCACCCTTGCAGACTAATATTCCTAAGGCACAGTTCTCAGCAAATTGGCCTCTGTTCAAACATCTCTGTACTACCCCCCAAGATATCTCTAAATAACTCTATCTGATACTTACAGCTTTTTGCAATCTGGTTCCAAACTATCTTTCCAGGTGAATATAACCCAACTCTAGCCTATTATACAAATAATCAAAAATTACCCTATTCGTTGTATGTATCACCTTCATTCTTGACATCCCGTCTTATCATCCTTTTCCCTCTGTCCAAAATGCTTGACCCCTTCCTCTGTTTGACCTATCCATCTTTTAAAGCCCAGTCTCTGTGAAGTCTCTTCTAGCCCACCCTCATCCACAGGGATCTCTACTGTCTGAGTCATATACTTCACCTCTCCTTGATTGGCTGCCAATGAAAGTTATCTTTGTAATTTATGTACATAAAGTCTAACTGGGAATTTTGGCATTGCCCAGGGCAAGTTGTCATCTAAGTTCAGAATTCAAATCTAGAATCTAGGAATGTTAAGAGATGGGCCATGGGAAGAGGAGCATTGCTAGTCCACTCCCATCTTGCCCCCATTTTAAAGAGGATTAGCTGAAGCCTAGAGAAGTATGTCTGTTCCAAGGCCACCCACATTCAGTTCAATGATCCAGAGCAGAGCGATGAAGAGCAGGTCGAAGGTGACAAAAAGGCAGAAGGTCCGGCGGACATCAGAAATGGCCCTTCGCTTCTCAGGGAGGGGTGGAAAGAAGGGCCGCTGGAAGCTCTGGCTTCTGGACAGGGAGGTGCTCAAGGAGGCCACAGCTGGAAGACTTTGCTCCAAATCCCTTGATGAGTTGACAGGAAGCTTGGTCATCCTGGGGGGACTTCCTCCCCCCCTCACTGGAGGGGAGGAAGAGTTTTCAGTAATGTATCTGTGAAGGTAAATAGGGGAGATGCTAGAAAGAGCATGACTGATTTTCTGTGGGGGGGAGGTGATTGGGATCTAAATCTGGGGCCTCTGGCACTGTTGATTCCCAATTAAATGGCCCCTACTCTATTCCCTTGCTCCCAACAACCCTTCCCCCACAGCAGCTTGCCAGCCACCCTCCCTCCACTGTCTTCTAGAAACAACAAACACACAGTCCCCTCCCCACCCCCAATTCACAGCAACAGTGTAATTAAGAGTCCCTAGAATTTTAGAATCTTTTTTTCTTAGCAATTCTATTAGCCCACACCCATCCTCACCCCCACTGTTATCCCTTGGGATCTGAGTTTCTTCTCCATACCCACTCTTCCCAATCCCTTCCCAGGGCACTCCTAAGAGTCCAATCCAGCCTAATACTGGTCAGGCTGGATTGCTTTGCCAACAGCCTGCCCCCTTTCTCTAGGAGGAGGGAGCCTAAGCTCTGTTCTTTGTTTGCTGAGGACAAAGCCACATTCCCTTCCTTCCCTCTCCTGGCAACCCTGGGGTGGGGTGGCAATGAGGTTTGGGAGGGAAGACACTTCTTTGTATGAATGAAGACCATCACAAGAGCAGGACCAACCTGCTAACGGTGGTGAGGATAGAGGTGGGAGATATCCTCTTCTTCCCTCGCCACTACCCATAGTTATTTCCCTGATTCTCTGGAAGGAGGAAGGAGGAGGAGGGAGATGGAGGCAGCACATATATCCCCAAGATCTAGCCTGTGAAACACAAGTGTGTGGGGCACAAGAGCCCCTAATTCAAGACACTGATATTACTACAATCACCCAACATTTTCTTAGTGTTTTGTTTTCAAGCATACTCATATCCAGCCTTGCACTTTGAGGGAGGCAATAATGGCTCTATGTACGTAGCACTTTGATACTTGCAAAGTGATTTCCTCCTTTGATTATTCCCCATGAGCCACATGGTAGCCTTATACAGTAGCAACCATTATTACCCCTATTTTATAGGTGAGGAAACTGGGGTTGTCAGAGGTGAAGAGACTTGCTGGTAAGTATCTGGAGGGAGGTGTATTCAAGTCCAGCTCTTCCTGACTTTAGGTTCAGCTTAGAATCTGCTCTGCCAGGTTCTATTTTCCCCATTTTGCAGATTTTGGAAAATGAGGCTCAGACAGGTTGAATCATTAGCTTCCTCCTTGAGTCAGAGTATGAATGATCTTAGAGATCCCAGAATGCAATGAGGCTTCAGGTCTGGGCCTCGGTACTTGTGGAAAGAAGCCTGAGGCTCCTTTCCCTTTGGTACATGAAGAAGCTGCTATCTCCAGTTTCAAAAAAAGGATGTTTTGGGGGGATTTAGAGGGGAAAATTCAGACAGAGATTGAGGGGTGTTGGGATTCAGTTCAACTAATGCTCTGTGATGAGTGGGCAGTCCAGAAGGATATGCTACAACTTCTCTCTATTTCACCCTCACTTTTCTTGTAATCATCTCTGTTCTACCTCCTTCCAAAGAGATGGAGGCTGATTAATTATAAGTCAAGGACTACAATGACCACATTGAGGATCCCCTTTTAGGAAAGGAAAGGAAGAACACTGACTTTTCTGCTACTGATCTCAGGGTGCAAGATCTAACAAATTCATTTTAAAAACTCATTCATCCTCTGGGCCACTCAAGGTAGGTAAGGTAAGAATAAAGAGACAAGCAAGTGATCTATTACTGGGATTAATTAAGGTCTGCTTCTCCCCTTTCCCTACCATCTCCCAGGATCTCCCTCATTCTCAATAATCAATCATGTGATATTGGGGCAGGCAAGGCATGGGGGGTGGAGTAGGCTTTGGAGAATTGGGCTGGTTTGTATCCAGGTCTCTGAGAAAGAGCACACCTAATTTTGCCCTAACCAGGAAGTGGTTCTGCTTTTAAAAGATCTCAGATTTTAAAAACTACTGATGCTCTGCCAAGGTAATCAGGAGAATAGTATGGCATCCCCAAGCTCCTCAAAAACCAACTCCTCCTCCTATCCCCCCCCCCCAACATCTCTTTGCATATTAAAGGCAAGTTCAATCTATTTACATGTAAGGAGTACAGACAGCTTGGAGTGGAGGATGAGAGCAGACAAAAAAAGGGAGTCATGATTTTAGGAAGTATCTATGTTCTTAGAATGGGACTCAGGAGACTGGTCCTCAAGGGAGAACAAGGGGAACATTTGTGCCCGGGTCAATAATGCTTTTCTTTACTGCCAGAGAAAGCATCCCAGGGGGGTGATCATCCACGGGACTGTCCTTCCTGTGGGAGAGTGGGGGGCTGCAATAATTTGGATAAAAGACATGGTGACTGGTTGCTGACAATGGGCCGCCCCAATATCTATTAGCAGCATTAGAACATTGTTAAATGCCCATTCTTCACTCCCTTTAGGAGGGCAATAACATTTCTCTTTGTCTTTATTCATGTCTGCCTCTCCTTTCTGTTTCCTCCAGGTCTCTCCTCCCATCATGCCATCTCCACTTATCATTTTTCTCATCTTTCTCCCTCCTCTCCTCCTTCATCTATCTGTATGTTCTCTAATCTCTTCTTTTCCTGTCTCTCTCCTTCCCAGATCTGTCTCCACGTTTTTTTCTTCTCTCTGATTCTCCTCTAAACTGTCTCTCTCTGCATGCTGCCTTCCTAAGTAAGTCTTTCTTCCTCATTTCTCCTTCCCTCCCCCTCCCTTCAAGAGCAAATACAAATGACAACAGTTTGGGCATTAGACAGTACAGCATCAACACTCACTCACACGTCCAGATAAACCCAGGAGAAGTGAGAGACACAAATGGGTGGGTGGGGGGGCAGGGAGAAGTTTGTCAGAGATAAGATTGAAGGAAAAAATAAAAGCAAGCTGGAAAACCAAATTTAATTTAAAAATGTAGAATGAATAGGGGTGGGAAGGAGGGATGGTCAAAAATCAGACAAAGACATTTCTATCATTTCAAATTTTCTTGAGTATTGAGTTCCAATCTTTTGATACAGGCTGGTTTGGAACTCTGGAAATCTGGATTCTTTAGAGGATACTGGTTCTAGTCTGGATTCTGTCACTAATTTGTTGTGTCCTTAGGAATGTCACTCCTCAGCTGCCTCCTCTGTAAACTAAGACTCTATCTCTTAGTATCTCACTAGCTCTGATATTCCAGGGTTCTCTGAAGTCAATAACAAATGAATTCTAAAATTGAAAACAGCTCAGAGATCTTTAAGGTTTCTTTCTAGCCTATACTTCTCTTTCCATTAGGCCAGGGAAGGCAGGACTGAGAAAGACAGCAGAGACAGCAGTTGGCAGGGCCAATCCATGAGTTGATGTCCTTGCTCTATTAATAGAGTGCTCCTTAGAATTTTAATATAACTTTCTCCAATTTGTTACATGGCAAGCTCAGTGGGGTATAAGTTTAGTTTTTGCAGTATCCTTCTTAGATCAAACTGTTTTTATACATGAACAAGAGAAAGAGAATGGGTGAATGTTGTGATGTTAGAGACCATCTACCTCTTGATGTTGGAGACCATCTTACCTCTTACTCACTCCTCTGGGAAGCAAGAAGCTCTCTGGCCCCCAGTTTAGCCAGTCTGCCCCCTAACTCAGCTGCTAATGTCCCTATGACATTCTCCAGTACCAGCCTGCCCCCACCCCCCAGCACTGACAGAGGTGTTAGAGAATGAATTACAGGGCGTGAACAAGTCCGCCTGGGATGGCTGCAGATTTGACACTTAATTTGTTAGAGGGAATTAAGCTGCTAAAGCAAAGAGTGTGTGTGTGTGTGTGTGTGTGTGTGGCGGATTTAAAGTTTTAACATCTGAGGGTGAAGAGGGAAACAACAGAGGCAAGGGAGCTGCCTCCATGATATTTACAATTTGTGTAACTTGGGCAAGTCACTTTACCCCCCCCCCCCCCCAGTATTCTCATCTGAAAAATAGAAGAGTTGAACTAGAATCTCTGAGCTGCAGACTTTTGTTCCTATGACCAATGTCTTCAGACTCAAGGAATGTTAGAGCTGGAAGGGGTCATGAAGTTTATCTTAGCCAAGGATTGTCAACTTTTTTTTTTAAATCACAGGCCCCTTTTAGTAGTCTGGTGGAGCCTTTGGATCCCTTATCACATGTGAATTCCTTATCACAATAATATTTTTAAATTCACAAAATATATGGAATTACAAAGAAAATCAATTGCTTTGAAATAAAGAAGTAATCTTTCCCCCATATCAGTTCATGAACCCAGCAATGGAAGGCCAGTGGTCCTTAGGCTAAGAGCCCCTTATAGAGGGTAATTCTCCCATTTGACTGAGAAAGAGCAATGGAGTCTGAACTAAGCCTAGCAGACAGCTAGCTCTCATCAGAGAGAAGTCACAGAAAGACAGAAACCAGAAACTGTTCTCTTCCCTCTCTCCCTAAGAAAAACTAAGACCTAGTTCAAGATACAAGAGTATGTGTAAGGGGGCGACTAGAAGGCACAGTGGATAAAGCACCAGCCCTGGAATCAGGAGTACTGGCCTCAGACACTTAATAATTACCTAGCTGTGTGGCCTTGGGCAAGCCACTTAACCCCATTGCCTTGCAAAAAAAAAACAAACTAAAAAACTAAAAAGAGTATGGGTAGAATCTCTCCTGAAGGGCTTTTACCAAGAGGTATCTGAGGGAGAAGTAAATAGTAAGGTAGCTAGAGCAGGGTAGCACTCCCTAGTTTGACTGGCTCCAGCTCCTAAGCCATTAGATTCCTGTAATTCTCCTCCATCTTTGCCTAAAGTGCGATTTCACCCATTCACATACACACACAAACTCACATACACACACACACACAAACCAGCTGATTAGTCACAATTATCCTCTGAAGCCACTAAGAGCCTGTCTGACCCCCCAAAAGAGGAAGTTTCCCCAAGAAGAGGAAGTCTTGGGGCCCAGGGTATTCCCATGCCCATCCATCTGGTCTACATCCCTCTTCCCGGACAAGGGCATTATATTTCTATAGGGCTTTGCATTTTTTTTTTTTTGTTTTTGCTAGGCAGTGAGGTTAAGTGATTTACCCAAGATCACACAGCTAGGTAATTAAGTATTTGAGGCCAAATTTGAACTCAGGACCCCCTGACTCCAGGGCTGGTCCTCTTTCTTCTTTACTACCTTGTTGCCACAGGTGCTTTACATTTTTAAGTAATTTTCTGACAATTCTGTGAGATAGGAGTATTATCTTCATATTACAAATGAAGAATCTGATAGATGTGAAATGATTTGCCCATGATCACACAACTACTAAGGGTCTGACTGGACATTCAAACTCAGGCCTGCTCTAATTTGATTTTCTATGCTCTTTTTCTCATACTAATTTGTCAGTGACAAATGGGAAAGACAGAAATAGGGGCACCCTGGGCTGTAGATTCATGACCTTCAGTGCCCAGAACAGCTCTCTGGGTACTGGCCCTTACCAAGTTTTCTCCAGCTAGCTGGGTGAGGGCTGGAGCCTGCAGGGAAAGACAGTCTTTACTGGTCGTGCCTCAATTAGAGGAGAGGGGAAGGAGTCCCTGGAACATTGCTATGTCCAGCTCTCCGAGAGGCTTGAGAACAAATTTACTCAAATCTTAGAACAGCCTTGTTTCAATGACCGGGGCTCTTCCTCTTGTGTGCTTCCCTCCCTGTGAGGAGTTGGGGAGTCAGAGTTAAATCTCTTTTATGAGCACCTCCCTCCCAACTCCTGCCATCCCGTTAATGCTTTCAGCAGTTATTAGGTGACAGCAGCCGATTTAGCATGGCTCAGCACGGGCCCCTGGTTCACACCCTAAATCTGCCTACCCCCCACCCCATCTAAACACATATGCTCTTTGAAGTCACATCCCAGCCCTGCACCCACATAATGTGGTGTCAGCCCAAAATACCGGGCTCTTCCCCCATCCTGCCTCAGCTGACTAATATTTCAAGCTTTGTCTTTGGGTCTAATCACCTAGTCTTTACTCATTATAAACTTCACTATTTTCTAATGTCTCTCCTTTGGCCCCCTCAAACCAACCAATTTCCTGAGTCTCCTACATCGAGAAAAAGGCCTAACTCTTGATCAGTGAGTTACTCTATGCTTGGTGGGCATGGGCTTTTCCACAGTAAACAGGAATAATGAAGATCTAAGAGTAGCCAAGCTACTAGTTTCCTAAGGACTTTGCTCTCACAATCCTACCCACATACACACAATATATACACACAATTAAGTGGCACTGAGGAGTTTTGCTCCTTCTGTTTCCCTTCACAATAACCCTGGGACAAAGAAGAAAGGGGCATGAGATGAGACTGTAGAAACCACATCCTAAAAATACACACATACACACACACACACACACAATAAAGAGACACCACTGATACCCAACATGGATGAAGCTGCTGTGAGCCTGTCTTGTTCCTTTCCCTGGTATTTCCTGATCCTATACTTAGCCCACATTGCTTCATGAGGGCCCAGGGTCAGTGATGGTTGGCAAAGTAGATGGGACATAGCTGAGGACATCTAAGAAAGGCTATTCTTCTGGGAAATAGAAAACAAAGAACTGGTATGATTCCATCAGAGGGGTTGGTTCAGACTAGGCAAGTGCATGTAAATGCACAGAGTTAATTTTTCATAGCTATCCTAATCTGACTATAATCTCCACCTGGATAGGGGAACCACAGTCTCTTAAATATGGTTAGATGAAAACAGGCTAGTAGCAGAGGTTCCTTTTATCCTCACTCCTGAAACCCAGAGAGCTACCAGATGCCAGAGACCAATGCTGGGTTGGAGTACTAATGGAGACAGCATCTACTTCATTTTTTCCCCAAAGTATGAAAAAAGAAACTGAGGGTGCAAATGGCTAGGCAGCAGGATACTTTTGTTCCCTCCTTCAACTCAATAACAAGGCCTTTTGAGGGAAACCTTCACTGCCTCATCAAGTTCCTCACAGGGTACTGCTCTGTCCTTTTTGAGATAAATGCTTTTTTCCTTTAGGCTTCTTTCTACAGATCAACATTACCTTCTCACTGCCCAGACTTCTCTGGACAAACTAAATCTTCCCCATCTTGAAGGACCTCATTCTGAGTCTCTGAGATAGTTAAGTTTCCAAGGCTTAATCACAAAGTTGATCCTGGATTGCATTTCTACATCCAGTTTTAATATGGGGGCAAAGATATTCATGGACCTATTGCTAGGACACTTGCCTCCCCTCCTTCCTCTCTACCCCCCATTTGAGAAAGGGCTAAAGCTTTATTCTGTTAAGCAAGAGATTACCTGAGAAATAAGGGGATAGGGATGGGGGGGGAGATATAGGGACATCATAGATTTTTCTCTCTCAGTTGTTTTTGGCAAGTGCAAGCTAGAAAAGAATAGTAAAAGGAAAGTAAAAACAAAACCAGATTTTCAGATCTGGTTTCCCAGAACCCTTCCCTTCATCCCCTCCAAAGGCCCAACTCTTCAGAAGGTACTAAGTACCCTAGTCCAACATCCATCAGTCCCTGGCATCTGAGCTTCAGAGATGAGGTTAAGAGGAGCTTATCAAATTCCCCTACAAGGTCAGGACCTCCTTCCCCCAAAATAGGAAGGATTTTAGCTTTTATAAAGCTTAGGCAGCAGAAAGGGAAAGTTGGTTTCTTTCAAAGTTGGGTACCTTCCCCTTCTACTACATCTCTGTGAACCTGTTTCTCCTCATGGATAGTTAAGTGGGGAAGGCTTTCCCCCTCCCCCAAGTATTTGGGTTCCTTAATTCAGATAGTTAAACATGCTACTAATGGGTTCCTTTCTCCTAAGAGTCAAATCCCTTCAGGCAGGGTCAAAGTGTTCCATGAAACCCTGGCCAGGGACAAGATCCTCCCAAATGTGTACCATGGGCTACTGATGACCAAAAAAGAAAAAAGTCCTGGTTTTGAAGTCAGAATACTTAGAATTATTAGTTGCATGCCTCTTGGCAAATCCCTTCACATCTTCTAGTCTCAATTTTCCCGTCTGTTAAAACAGAGATAACTACTTGAGAAACAACTTAAGGTTATCTATGCTTCTCAGGGATTCATGTCAAGGGTGCCATGGAAATGACTGCATTTCTGACATGGATACTGGTTTCTTTCTTCTTTTTTTTTTAAGTTTTTTTAGTTTTTGCAAAGCAATAGGGTTAAGTGGCTTGCCCAAGGCCACACAGCTAGGTAATTATTAAGTGTCTGAGGCCGGATTTGAACTCAGGTACTCCTGACTCCAGGGCCAGTGCTCTATCCACTACACCACCTAGCTGCCCCTGGTTCCTTTCTTCTTGAAAATCTCACTCTTACCTGAAGTTCCAAGACAAACTAGGTTGGACCCTTAAGAAATTTCATCCATTAGGTGAAAGAGCTCTAAGAGTACTGTAGATGATCATGTTGTTCTGGAATACCACTTCAACTCAATCCTCTTCTGAGGTTACCTAATTCTCCAAAGTAAATGACTGCTGGGAGAAATGTCCAAGAACTCAGGCTACTAGTGCCCCCTGAATTCTTGGAAAAGGGGTTTACAAGGCTAACATGTCACGTCTCCTGCTCTGCAGTCTAGGGGATACCATTTCTCCTTACTCCTGTTCTGTGGCTGGTAGAAGCAAACAACGTCCAGCTCTTTACCATGTAGACAAACGAGTCCCTTAACCTCTTCAGGTCTTGTTTACAGCCTTAATTCCCCCCTTTTTAAAATGAGAGGGTTGAATTGACCTTTCCAGGTCCTTTCCCTTTCCAAAAGTCTTATGAAGTGAAATAATTAAGGAGTGTTCCTGAGAATTCTAAGCTGTGCACATGAGTGGGGGCGGGGAGTAAAGAAGTTAGGTTTCCAGGGTGACAGGAATGTGGGTAATTGAGGATTTGGAGAAAAGATAACTAATCCCAAGGTGGAGAGAACGAATCTGCCTAACCTGGTTGCTGCTTTAGCCTTCCCTCTTACTCAGATGGGTCCTACATCACGCTTAGGGACACAACATCATGACAACCCCACCCCACAGACACAGATCTCTCTATTTAAACCTTTTCTAGCACTGTGGGTGGAAGTGTGGGGGAAGCTGTCCCTGAGACTCTTGAACTGGAAATGGGGTGGGGGGAATGGCGGCTCTCTAAGCTGGGTTCCGATGGCACAGTTCTGAGGTGTACGTCTGGCAGTTAGAGGTGATGAAAGCACTTGGGGAGAGCCCTGATGGCGGGGTGTCCCCCCACGCCCAGCACAGGCTCCCCCACCAGGAGCCCCTGTGACAGGCCTGTGACAGCCGGGGGGGGGGGGCTGCAAGTTACAGGTAATTTCAGGCATTTCATTTAAGGAGCCGTTGGGGGCGGGTCCCAAGTGGGGGCGTGGAGGGCGGGAGGGGCTGCAGGCCCCCTCCCACACAGCCCACCCTCCCCGGCACCCAGGCCCCAGGCCCGGTGAGGTTCTCCCCTCCCCCCGCCCCGGGGAAATCCTGGGGGGGCTTCCCTCCCCCCACGGAACCGCGCGCGCGCAGAAGGAACTCTCCTCCTCTCAGGGCCAGAGACGGACGGACAGACAGAGACAAGAATGCGCAAGGGCCGGAACCTGGGGCGCGGAGGGGCGAGGGCAGGGACGGACGGCGGCAGCGAGGGCACCAGGCCGGAAGTAGGCGACAGCAAGCCGCGGCCGCCCGCGCCTCTCCTACCTCGGCCCGGTTCTCCTCCTCGGGGCCCGCCGGCTCCATGACGGCGGCGGCTCCGGCCCTTCCTCCTTCTCCGGTTCCCGGGTGTCCGGTCCCGGCCGGGGCCCAGACCGGAAGTCGCCGGTCTCACCGGAAAGGCTTCTTCCCGGGTTGAGCCCGCCCCCCGGGGCCGCGATTCTCCAGCTCCCGCCCCTTCCGCGATGCCCCTCCCCCCGGTGCCGGGCCCCGCCCCGGGCCCCGCCCGCACTGGCCGGTCGGAGAGGCGGCTAGTAAGAAGGTAACGCCGCAGAAGGGCTTTCCGTCCACCCGCGGGGGGACACAGGAACTTCCTTCCTCCTGAGGCAGCCACTGCCACCGTGAAGGCGCGGGGGGGGGGCTGCCCCGGGAGGCGGGTCCGGGAAGTAGCCAATCCCGGGGCTTGACTCCTCCTCAGCCACGCCCCCTCGGCCCGGGCCCGCCCACCGGGCCCCTCCCCTCACCATCTCCACCCCAGCCTACCCTCAGAGAGGAAAAAGTTACTAAAAATCCTCAGTCAAAAAACTTTGCAGACCCCCCCCCAACTGCCCCAAGGAACCACCCAGTCGGCTAACAGATGTTTGTTGGGGGACAGAGAATGTGGAGCCAAGCCCTAGGGGAGGGCAAAGTGCGGGCAGGACCCTGCCCCGAAGAACTTAGCGCGTAGTAGGGGATCAGGCGGCAGCTTTGGCACTACATTGTATAAGTGCATGGGAGTTGGGGCCAGCTCAACTGGCCTTTAAGGGATGGTGAAGAAGGAGAGGGGAGTCTGAGGCAAAGCAGCAGAGCTGGGAGAGCTCCTCAAGTGGGCAGTGAGAGGCAAGGGGTCGGAAAACACACCTGGGTTCTCCTGCAGGCAGCTAGGTGGTAGGGTGCACTGTGTCTGGAATTAGGAGGATCTGGGTTCAAATGTAGCTCCAGATAGTTGCTACTTGTGTGACCCTGAGCAAGCTCAACCTCTGTCTCAGTTTCATCAATTGTAAAATGGGGATCACAATACTATCCTCATCTCAGGGCTATTGTGAGGACCAAACCAGATAATAGTTGTAAAAGGAGCATCCAAGACACAGTAAGCGCTATGTAAATGTTGGCTATTTTTATTTCTCCCTCTGATCCATGATCACTTAAGCTCTCTGGGCTTCATTTTTCTCTTTAAGACATTGAATTAGTGGGGCGGCTAGGTGGCACAGCGGATTGAGCACCGGCTCTGAAGTCAGGAGTACCGGAGTTCAAATCCTCAAATCCTGGAAAAAAGTAACTAATAATAGTATGTGGCTATCAGATAATTGCCTAGCTGTGTGGCCTTGGGCAAGCCACTTAACCCCATTGCCTTGCAAAAAAAAAACAACTAAAAAAATTAAAAAAAAAGACATTGAACTAGATGATGTTTTATATCTCTCCCATCTTTAAATTTAAGGTCCTAAGACCCCTCAGTATAGCCCCAAACAAAATCTGACATAGTTCAGTAAAGGTAATAATAATAATAATAATATGAAACACTATTGCTATGACTCTGAATAAGTCCCTTCACCCTGTTTATCTCAGTTTCCTAATCTAGAAAATAAATTGGAGAAGGAAGTGGCAAACCACTTCAGTATCTTTGCCAAGAAAACCCCAAATGGGGTCTCCCAAGAATTGGATATGACTAAACAAAATATAAAATTAACCTGATTGTGAAATACCTTGAATGTCTGGAATACAAAGGAATCTAGACTTTACTCTGGAGGCAATAGGGATCCACTGAAGATTTTTCAAAGAGGGGAAGCATAAGCACTTTTTATGAATAACAAAGATTATTCTGGCAAGGGAATGCTGAAAAAGTGGAATTGACTTAGATATTGGATATATTAGATATGAGATTTCTGGATTGGATATGGATCAGAGATATGGAAGAGTCAGAAGTAACCCAGTGGTTTTAGCCATAAGAGTCAAATATAATGAGTTTACATTGTGGCATATTCAGTTTGAGCTTCTAGTAGGAAATTCAGGTAGAGCTATCCTGTTAGAAAAACATATCTGGAGCTTAGGAGAAAGGGCAAGGATGAAGATAACAGATTTGGGAGCCATCTGCAGAAAGACAATAGTTTAAGTTAGTCAACAGTTATTAAATATTGTATGCTAAATGCTGAGAATACAGAGGAAAGGTCAAAACAGACCCCTTTCTCTAGGGCAGCTAGGATAGAGCAACAGCCTTGTAGTCAGGAGGACCTGAGTTAAAATCTGGCCTCAGACACTTAATAATTACCTAGCTGTGTGATATTGGGTAAATCACTTAACTTCCTTGCCTTGCAAAACCAGACAAAAAAAAAGACCCTTTTCTCAGGAAACTCAAAGTCTGATAGTGGAAACAACTCAAAATTATGCACACTCAAAATACAAACAGTATAAATGAGGTTCAGAAGGAAGGCATAACATTAAAGGGCATAATGAATAACCTTGCATAGGTGAAATTTTAACTGACTCAAAGGAAGCCAGAGAATACAGTAGGCAAAGGTGAAGAAAGAGAATGTTCTAGGTATAAGGGATACCAATGAAAATGCCACAAGTCACAGAGATTGTTTTGTATGAGCTACAGTAGGAAAGACAGTGTCCCTGCATCACAGAGAACAGAAGGGAACAGTGGAAAACTGGAAAGGTAGGAAGAGACCAGGGTATAAAGGATTGTAAAAGCTTAACAGAACATTTTATATTTGATTGTGAAGGTGATGGTGAACCACTGGAGTTTCCTGAATGGGGATGTTGGTGACATGGTTAGATCTCAGCTTTATTATGTCATTGTGATAACTGGGGACATGAATGAGATTTTTAAGGGAGAGAAAGCAGAGAGAAAAGAAGAGCCAAGAATTTATCTTTGAGGGAGGGAATAAGAATAAAAAATAAGGGAAGAAATTGGAAAAGGGTCATAATGGTGTAGTTTCTGAATGCAAGAGTGGAAAAAAGTAACTAATAATAGTATGTGGCTATCAGTATCTAAAGGTCCATAAGGTCAGAAAGAGTCATCCTTGACTGAACAATAACATAAGGATCAAAAGCTACACAAAGGTCAAGGAGAATAAGAATTGAAAACAGGATTTTAGAGTTGGTAATGAAGAAGTAATTCGTGACCTTAGAAGAGTTTCAGCAGAGGAAGGAGTAGGTGGTTATGAAGCATCATCAGGTACAGGCAACTTTTTTTTTTTTTTTAGGTTTTTGCAAGGCAAACGGGGTTAAGCGGCTTGTCCAAGGCCACACAGCTAGGTAATTATTCAGTGTCTGAGACTGGATTTGAACCCAGGTACTCCTGACTCCAAGGCCGGTGCTTTATCCACCAGGCCACCTAGCTGCCCCTACAGGCAACTTTTTTTAAAAAAAAATATGTGTTGACGTATACATACCTGTTAATTGAGGTTAGTGGACTACTTGAGCTCAAGAGTTCTGAGCTGAAGTGTGCCAAAACTGACTAGTTGATTGTAAGAATGAAATGTGAGCTAACCCAGAACAGAAACAAAGTGAGTCAGGGCTCCTAGACAGATCAGTAGTTAGGATTGGGTCTTGAAGTTCAACTGTACTTTTGGCCAGGGTGAGATTGGAAGCTCCTGTCTCTTTCCACCAAAACAAAACAAAACAAAACAAAGTGCTTTTCAACAGCATTGTTTCTGTTGTCTTCCTAGCCAGAAGACTATGAGAAAGTGTCTCTGTAGCACTGTTGTGCATGAAGAGAAAACAAGAGACTCCTCCTTTAGTGTGCTTTGACTGAGACTGTGGATAATTGAAACTAAACTAGGAAAATTCTTTTACCCAGATCCATTCTTCCAATTTCTCTGGTTGATCTTTGGAGGGGAAGGTGGAAAACAGAGAATTTGAACTTCTCTCCCAGCAATCTCCACATCTGTTACCTCTGTGATAGGAATTCATATTATACTACTACCACCCCCAGTTAAATTTTGAACTGGAAGGAGGATATCCTATACTCTGGTCCTAACACCTAGATCAGACTTTACTATGATAAGTTACTGGACAAGTTGGTTCTCCCTGAAGTCCAGTGTCCCATTTGTCAGTGTACTAAGACCACCTTTTCTACCTGCTTTCCTTCACTCCCCCATAACCTAACCCCCAAAACAAAGTCTGTAAGCAGAGCATAGTTATTTACAAAGCTTTATTCCAGCTAGAGAGGAGAGCAGGCCCATTGGCAGGATAGGGAAAAGGGAACAAGGATAACAGAGCAGATCGAGGGTGAGGGGAACTTTGTCCCATCCCTACCCAGAACAAATACATATCCCTCATACATAGGCTAGGTTGCATTCCTGGCATCAAAGCTAAAAAAAACAAACACAATTCCCCCCAGACCATCTCAGGGTGAGGGGAAGGGCTCCCAGGGATTCGAACTTCTGGGTCCCCATCAGAAGTGGTAGGAATGGAGGCAATTTCCAAAAAGTAAAGAGGGACACTTGGGCCCCATGCCCTGGGGTAAGCTAACTAAGGGGAAAGGGTTTAACAAGGGTCTTTCAAGAGGAAAGATGGTGAGCTCCTGAAATCAGAAGATCAGGGAGTTTTCATATCCCCTTAATTCTCCCCCACTCTGGGCTTAGGGCCCTGCCCTGTAGGTCTCCTATGCCTAAGAAGGGGATTCCAAGAAATAGAAATGGTAAAGATTCAAATATTGAGTCCAGTGCCTTGGAATCTTTAAAATGAGGCATGGGCCAAGAACCTCACCTCCTCAACTGGGGGGGGGGGATCAGGGAGTAGGATGGATGATAAGGGTGGGTACTGGGCAATGTCTGGGGGCCCTGGGCATCAGCAAAGGAACAGGCAAACAAGCAAACACATAGACTAGCCTCGGTCTTCTAGGTATCAGAAGCTGCAGCCTTGGCAGGTGAGAGGTAGGGGGTAGAGAGTGGGAAACAGTGCTGTTCCCCCATCTTCCTCCCTCTTTAAGGGGCTAGGATTGTTGGTGGAAGGAGAAAACAGCATTCAAGGGTGTTTATGTGCCAGGGACAGGAGGATGCTGGGTCCCCTCACCAGGTTCTGCAAGATAAGGAAGAACTGGTTCAATATCCAGCCCTTTCTCTGAGCTTGCTCTGTGTCCACCCCAAACCAGATCCTCAATCAGTTCCTGTCACCCAATTCCAAGCCCATAGATGGCCTCTTTGCCTGAGTTTCACCTCATCAATGCCTCCTCCAGTGCCCTTTGTCTCTCACCATTGTGCACAGACTTTTTTCCCTCTTCCTTGCCTTCCTTGCCATCCTTCTGGGGCTCATCCAAAGGGGGTGGACGCTCCCAAGGTCCCTCCAGGCCCTGGCCACAAGAAGTGGGCTGCCCAGCTATTGGATTTGAGATAGTAGAGTATAAGGAGGAATAGAGGCAATGAGATCCATTTATCCATCTTACCTTTTCTCCAGCCCATTCTGCCTCCTCATTGTATATATGATATATATGTGCCCTAATTCTCTCTGCCTCTTTTTTTCTTTTATCACCATCTGTCTCTCTCTTCTAGTCCAGTTTAATATTTGTACCTTGACAAATTAGTCCCCTTCTGGCCTATTCCCTAAATTTCCCTGAAGAAAGGTAGACTTCCCTCCCTATCCCATATTCTATTTTTTTCACTGTTTTTGAGGGGAGGGAAGAGAGAACTGAGCCCCCTCCAAACAATTCATCTTCCATTTCTAGACTATTGGGTTCTCTCTCTCTCTCTCTCTCTCTCTCTCTCTCTCTCTCTCTCTCTCTCTCTCTCTTTCCTTACCTCTAGCTAATGAATGCAAGAGATTAATTAGGGAGCACGAATGAGATTCTGTCACACTCCTTCCCACTTACCCAAGAAAAAGGAGATAATCAAATATTTACCTTCTTACCTGGGACATTAGTGCTTCTTCATTCCCATGCTCAAATGGGAACGTAAACCTTAAAATGCTGTATAAATGCTGGCTAGTAATATTACTTTTCTGTTTGACAGGCTCTATGGTAATAATGCTTAAAATGCAGCAGAAGGGTAGAAAGTTAGATACTATAAACGTGGCAAGGAACCAAGAGAGTGAATAAACATCACTATTCTAAGAAACTTTCTGCATAAGACTTATCCCCTGTTCAGAATTCCTTTGTGGGGTCAGAGATTCATTCTGAGGTGTTTCTCTGGGCCTAGAAAACTTTCCAATGGGGGATCTTTCTAGGTCTAGAGTAGTCCCTTGACTGGTTCTTAAGGGTTGGGAAGGGTGTCTAAATCTAAATAGTAGGTACTTAGTAAATATTTGCTGCCTTACTGATTCCTAAACATAGGAGAGGAAGAGGATGGGAATCAAATACTTCAATTCTCCATTCAGACACAAGAGGGCACCATTCCCCTCACCATAGGGCAACGATTCAGATTCCTGAATCACCTTTGAGTTTGGGGAAAGACTTGGGACAACAGCCCAGAATCAGTGGAAACTTGCGAACTCATCTCTTACTGTCCTATTTTTCTAGACTGAACTGCATCCATACTCTATGGTTAAAAGCTCTCAGGGAAGGGACCTCTCCAGCATCCTCAATCCTATGTCTCCTACCTTTACCTGGGGGGAAAAAACCTTCCTAATTCTAACCTTAAACCCTCCCTGTGGCAGTTTATTCCTCTTGTCCCAGTCTTAGAGGCAATCACAACATTTAAAGACAGAAAATATCCTAGAGAAGATCTTCTGAATGAACTGGATTAGAATTAGAACCTGTTACCCTTCCTCATTTTAAAAGCTTAGATTTGGAATATTTCCCAAAGGCAGTGAGGCTATCTTCCCTCCCCCTCCCCTCCCCCCATAATTTTGAAACAATTCATAAATGTAAGAGAAACTTTGAGCTGGAAAGGAGCTGCTCAGGGCCCAACAATCTCAGCCCTTCTAACTCACCAGGTTCATTTCTGCCCTTGACAACCTCTGCCTGGCTGGAGTCATCTTCCTCTTCTTCCTCCTCCTCCTCTTCCTCCTCCTCTTCTTCCTCTCCCTGACAACCTCGGCTTCCCTGTTCACCTTCTTCTTCTTCATCAGAAGTTTGATTCTCACTCAGGTTGCTGATGGACTGCAGGTGTGATTCAGCAATGCGCTGGACAGCTGGCACAAAGAAGGCATCATGGGTCATCTATGCCCATGTGGTCACATAGGACCAGATGGAAGAATGAACCAAAGAATTTGCCCCCGAATTAGGGCTATGGGAAACCGACATTTCTTACTCGTGAGATAGAGAACGTCACCCATTTTTCTTGTGCCTCCTTCCTTGGAAGGGTCAGGGTAGCTTTCAGCACAAACTGAAAATAGTATGGCAGGGGCTGATGGGTGAGGCCTGGTTGTATATGGTCAGCTGTACACATGGTTAGCTCTGAGATGGTTTCTGGCCCCCAGCATCCTGGCAAAAAGGAAGCTCCCCCCAAATACCTTGTGCCAGGCCATCAGAGCCCAGGCAAAACCAAGTGGGCAGAGTATTGAATCAATGTTCTCTGGCCAGGAAGCCAGCAGCCAACATGGCCTGTGATTCATTTGGAAAGTGGGCCATGTTCTGAAGCCAGAGTGACAATGGACAGAGAGGAAACGCCCAGGCTGTCCCTCCCCCACAAGGACCTAGAGGTACCTGGGCAAAGGATTTTTTTCTAGAGGACAATATGCCAGTGTCACAGATACTTCTCACTACTCTCCCCCCCCCCACTGCCAAGGTTGGGCATGTGCTGGTTCAGAATCACTTCTTTTTTTTTCTGGTAGAAGAGACCAATAATAGTCTGAACCCCTGAACATCCTGTCCTATAGTCATATGATCATAGATATAGAATTGGAAGGTACATCAGAGGGCATCTAGTTCAACTCCTTCATTTTCCAAATAAGGGAACAAAGGCAAAGGGAAATTAAATGACTTGCCCAAGGTCATATAAGTAATAAATGTCAGAGGTTGAATTTGAACCCAGGTCTTCTCTAAAGCTCTATAATCTGGCATGCAATTAACCTTGGGAATGTGCATCCCACCCACTCTGATAGATGCTTTTCATTCCATGGCTCTGTCATTGATTATCTTTGATACTAGTTCAGGTGTATACCATTCCAGCTACCCCTGGTGAATTTTGACTGTCCCCTCCAGGCATCATAGGGTGCTCACAGTCATGGAAGGAGGGTAATACCAAGATGTACTAAGGTAGACAGAGTGTCCAGGGACCCAGAAAGTTTCCAGCCCATCCCCCGCTGGCTTGACCCACATCCCCTCCTTCCCAGCTCCCTCTGCATTGACCTAGAAAGCAGAAGTCATTACAGGCCTCAATTGGATAGAGCTGACAAACAGCAGGCTGGGCACAATCCTCACCAACAGGAACAGCACAGGCATAGTTCCATCTACCCCAAGCCAGGCCTACAGTCAGGGAGGAGCCCAACTAGGAGTTATTCTATCTTGGACCATTTGGGGAGAGAAGTAGAGAAATAAACAGAAATTTTAAGGACATTTGGGGAGATGAAATGTCTGAGAGAGTGGGAAAAGAGCTAAAGGGACACCAGGGTAGAGGGAAGGGGAATGGCTAGAAAATACTGGGAGGGAGTAGGGAAGATACTGGGGGATAGAAGGAGAGGAGGTAAAATCTCAGATAACTTAGCATTTCAACATTAAATGAGCTTTAAGGAAAGGAAATGGAGGGTAAGATACAAATGAAGTAGCCTTCCTAGGGGAGTCCACAGCTCAGGTATTTCTTCAGTAGGACAGGTCCAGCTTCTTGCCTTCTTCCATCCCAACCTCCACTTCTTGGGCACACCCTCTCTCCTCTCTGATCACCAGGTTGGCACAGTGCCCCAGCAGGGAAGGCCCGGGGGGGCCTATCCTGGCTGAAAATGTTGCCTGCTGAGCCTGGGAGCTGAGCAGTCCTGGCTTCTGCCAGCTCCCTGGATGGCAACAGTACCTCCATTGTCTGCCCACTGGTCCCACCCCCAATGGCCCCTCCACCTCCTTCCCTCCACACCCTGGGAGACCCAGGCCTTCACTACAGCCTGCCTGATTTTCTGAAAGTTAGAGATGCAATAAAAAACATCATAAATCCCTCCACCCTTGTCCTTGATCTCTTGCTCCTGGAGGCTTGCATCAACTCTTAAAACCCGAAGCTTCTGTATCTTGGTTCTCCTTGTGTCCCTGAAGGTTTCATGAACTTAGACCAACCCCTTTCCCTCTTTCCAAATGTCTCCCTCTTTTTCGGCTCTCTTTTTAATATCCTCCTTTCTTGTCCCCTTTTCTTCCTTGTCCCCTTCAAATCATCCTCTCTCTCTCTCACAGCTTCTACCTAGCCTCAATTCTTCACCAGTGTCTTTCCACCTGCCTTCCAGTTTCTCATATCTCACTTTCTAGTGGACCCCAGACCCTGACCAAGAAGATAAATTAAAAATAATACTAATAATTACAACATACCTTTACATAGCTTTTACTATGTGAACATGAGAGTAAAAGCAGAGGAAGGGCACAAAGTAGTTCAGGGAAGTGGAGAGGGGAAGGGAAAACTTAGCAAAGTTCTTGGAGAAAGGTGGGAGAATTTAGGAGTTGAGATGGGCATAGGAGTCAGTAAAAGATGTGTTCTGATGTAAAAGAAAGGATAGTATTGGGGGTACCCAGGATAAAAGGGGCCCTGGGAGAGAGGAGGCTGAGGTATTCCTTCATCCCTCAAATCAAGAACTCTGAAATGAATCTAAGGAGAAGAATCTCAGAGCTTGTGAGGTGTGAGCAGAACCTGTAAGAACAAGAAGTGTGTGTTTGAGGTGGGGGTGGGGGTTAGAGGGAGCTCCCAAGTAGTGTGAACATTCTGTGCTCATGCTAGACTTTGGCTTCCTTTCGGTTTCCTCCTCCCATTTCTCCTCTTCCCCTGCCTATATCCAACTAGGTCCTTCTCTCCATGTCCCTCCCTCCTTTTAAATCAGGACTGCTCCTTCCCAGTTCTTTCTGTGCTGCCCTCCCTTCAACCAGTTGCCAGTGTTTAGCCTGAAACACCTGGGGTGTCCCGGTCGCCTGACCCCAGGAGGGGAACATTCCCTGGGCAACGTGAGTCCCCACTGAGAGGAACAAGGCTGCCTTTACCCCTCCTCCTCTGGCAGATTTAGCCAAGTCAGATGCCTTTACCTAAGAGAAAGTAAAGAGGGGGGTAGGGCTGGACCAGAAGGTCCACTGAATCATAGAGTACCCTTTCAGGCTCTCTTGAGGTCATCTCCCTTAGTCTTCAGGAACCTCTCCCCAAGCCTACTAAAGGATTTTATTTTATTTTATTCTATTCTTTCTGGACAGGAAAAATGCAATGACATTACTATTCTATCTTAGGACCTCTGTAAATCCTCATGGATTTCCCCACATTTATTTACATTCTTTGCTCTAGTTTCAACTTTCTTGTTCTGGGGAAGTATCAGCATCCTTCCCTCTTCTTCAGATTGAAATGTTGAGAGTCAGGAGATGAGAAAAGGGATAACCCAGGAGCCTGGTAATAGGAGTCAGTTACCTATGACTAATTAGGCTACAGTTCTAGCTTCCTCCTCCCTCTACTCCCAAGCTGGATGCACCTCTTGACCTTGACCGGCAAGCAATTCTAGTTAAAGTTACCCCCACCCCAGGAGCTCTCATTACACTCTTTCTGACCTGGGGAAGGAAAGGAGACTGAAGGGGAAGGATTCAGGAAGAGCTTCAGGCAGGAGAGGAGAAGAGAAGGGCCTTAAAGTACTTAGCCCAACATAGTGCTCAGAAGGGGATGAAGTGGGGACAAAGACCAAGAGTTGATGGCTAGAAGAGATTTCCTTCTCCCTCCTTCCATAAATACATATGTGTGTGTGTGTATCTGTGTCTGTGTGTGTATGTAGGTACACACATAACTATTTGGAAAATGTTCAACACAAAAACAGTGATAGATTCAGTATATGTAGATCTTTGCAAACACATGGAAAAGGAAAAGAGGAAGACATTGGTAATTGTAGAGTTTACCTCTCTTTTAGAGGAAGCAAGGAGGACCTGTCACTTTCCTCTCCCTAAATCTATGAAGATTAGGATGGTGGTAAATCAGAAACTGGTTGAACATACAAAGTGGGTCAAAAGTTGGATCAATTTTTAAAAGTTTGGACAATAGGATATTTAGCAGGAAGAAACTTTAGAGCATTTTAGACAATCTCCACTCCAGACTCCCCTCCCCTCCCCCCAACTAATTTTAAAAAGAGGTAACTGACTGTGGAGGAGGGGAAGTGACTTTGTCCAAGATCATAATCTCTTAGTTACTAACAGAACCAAGTGTTCCAATTCTCAGTCAGGTAGGAAGACAAAGATTTGGAGTTCAAACCCAAGTCTTTGCCTTCAAATTGAGTTTCCTTCTATTTATACCACATTGTTTCTTTCTTTAGGAAAGCCACAAAAGTGCTTTGTAAACATTGGGGCCCTATAAAAAAGACCCAGAGGCATTTGTTTGGGTTCTATCGCTATCGCTTCTTTTCATGCTAATCGGAAAAACTAAATTTGAGAAGGGATGAAGACTGTAGAAGAAAACTGTCCATTTCAGAGATGCTTCCCATAAAGGTTTCTTTTGCCCTCTCTAGTCCATCCTTCACACACACAGTCATGAAACTGATATTCCTAAAACACAGCTCTGACCATATCATTCTCTGGGTCCAGATAGGATAAAATACCAACTCTCCTGTTTGACATTTTAAACCCTTTGAGTTTTAGCATTTGGGCTCCAGCCTATCTTTCTTATTTTTTTAGTTTAATTTTTTTATTTTTTTTGCTACTTTTTTTCTATCACTGTCACTTTCTACTGATTCCCTATCCCACTCCCACTCTAGTACCCTCCCTTGTAACCAACAAGTACTATCAAGAAAGATAAATCAACATTTTTCTTTCTGGTCTGATCATACAATGCTTTCTTTAAGCACTCTTAGTTCCAATCGATCGGTCCTATTTGCTGTTGCTCAGTATAGCTATTTTCTATTCCATGCCTATACCTTTGCCTAGCCCATCAATGGCTACAACTCGTTGCTTCATCTTTGTCTCTTGGTAATCTTACCTTTTTTCAAGAAGACCTTTCCTGATTCTACAAAGTTCAGAATTACCTTGTATTTCTTGGTTTATATTTTGTATCTATGTATATACATGTTGATTCCCTTCCATAAAAAGGAATCTCCTTGAGGTAAGGGACAATTTCATTTTTGTTTTTGTATCTCTAGCACATCATTAGGTCTGGCAAATATTGTTCAATTTGATTCCCTCCATCCCTACTCTTAGCTTAGAGTCATGTACAGATGGATGATTAAGTAGTACCTTTCAGAGAAGGGGGAGTGTAGGCACAAGGGTTGGGTCTCTTGGTCTTGAGGTGGTGCCCCTCACCAGAAGATCTCTGCCAGAAGGAAAGTTTGGGGTTAACAGAGCAAAGTTATTCTCCCCTATCCTCTTCTCCCCCTCCCATAACCACTTGGCTCCCTTATTCATGCCCACCCTTTCTCTTTCTCAAGAATTCTTTCCTTCTTGGTTCTTCCATAGTACCCAGGCTAGATGCCAAGAAGCTGGGTGAATTGTCCCTGATGTCACAGATTGTGATGGGGTTATGCTAGCCTTTAAGGGTGGCTTATGGAGTTGCTCATCTTGGTCACTGATGCCTCTAGAAAAGGGGGAAGTTAATAATGAGAGATTCAGTGGTACCCTGGAACCAACAGTGACCTTGTAAAACACTTGCCTATTGGCACTGCCTTCAACTTTGGAGGCCCCACCCTATGTCCTGGACCAGATCCTGTTTAGAGTAGAGGAGGTAGAATGAGTTCAGAGAGGTGAGAACTATGGGATCTCTGAATTTTATTTCTGTTCTCTGGGCCCATTTCCTCTTCTGTAAAAATGAGGGCACTAGACTACATCAGGACTCCTTAACTGATTTTTTTGTGTCATGGACTGTTGAGAATTCAGTAAAGCCAACAAATCCCTTCTAGGAATAATGATTTTTATTATTGAGGAAAATATTAATTTAAAAATACACTAAATGTAAATAAAGAGGCAAAATTCTCCCATCTAACTTCAAAGACCCCCTGAAATCTAGCATCCACTATAGATGCCAGATTAAGAACCACTGGACTAAATGATCTCTAAGATTCCTTCTAGCTCAGTCTATCTGTAGGTCAAGAACAGATACAAATAACTTGGGAATGAGATGGAAACTCATGTGCAAATTTATTTTCTGAGTCAGCATCTTAGCCACTTTCTTAATAGGGTATACCAAAAGGACATACTACTTTTTGTATAAAGTAGATATTTTTTGTTTATTTGTTTGTTTTTGGCAAGTCAATGGGGTTGAGTAACTTGCCCAAGGTCACACAGCTAGGTAATTATTAAGTGTCTGATACTGGATTTGAACTCAGGTCCTCTGGACTCCAGGGCTGGTGCTCTAACCACTGCACCACTTAGCTACTCCTACAGTAGATGTTTAATAAATATTTGTTGAATTAAATCAAATTGGTTGAATTGACCTAGGTGACCCCATCTGTTTATAATTTCTCTGGGAAACTCTCACCTGATAAGGGGAAGCCTCTTCCTCTGGAACCAGATCATCACCAGACAGGGGTGGGGGGGAAAAGACATTAGAATAAATTTTATTGTCCCCAAACTGTAGTGAAGAACCATAAGACAGTAGTTAGAGAAACAAGGTTAGGATTCCTTCTACCTATTAATGGGACTAGGGCTGATAGTAAGGACCTCAGATATCCAAGCTTCTAGACTACTCCAACTCTTTAGCTTCCATCTACCAAAACATTTTTTAGGACTTCTGGATAAGGAGGTAAACATCCCCCAGAAATAAGTGGACTGACTGAATAGGTGGGGGCTAAGGGACATGCAGAATCCAAGGATGGAGAGAGTCAAGGAGAGTAGAGCAGATAGTAGTGGTTAGGGGCAATATTAGGATGGGGACCTAAAAGATTGTTTGCCTATTGGCAACCAGGGGAAATAGCAATGTCTGAATCTCACATTCATTTGAAGAGACCTCACCTGGAGAAGAGTGCTCTGAAACACGGAACAACATAGCAGGGGTTGGTCTCCGGCGGCGGATCTGCAGAAATAGAAAACGGGTGCCAGGATGATGAATGCAGCTGATACTCTGTTTTGACCCAAACATCTACCAGGAGAGAGTAATCTGGATTCCCTAGGGACCAATTCAAGTGACCATCTACAGAGATATCCTTCTCAATCCTGGATCACAGACAAACTTGGAGAAATTTGATGTTTCCTCAGAGTCTTTGAGGAAGTCAGAGGGGAAGCATATCTGAATCTGACTTCAGTTGCCAGGTCTGTGCTATTCAGGGGAAGATACCCTTATGTTCTACTTGGCACTGTCCTCCTGTAGGTCAATTCAAGGGCTCCTAGGGAAACCCAATCCACCTGCGGAGATGAGGTAGAGGAGATGGGCTCTGCAATCATATTTAGCATTACACCAGATTCCTAGGTGCCTAGATTTATACCCTAGTTTTTTCTGCAGAGTCTCTCTCTCATAAAGCCCCTCTCAATCCCACCCTGATTGCCTCTATACCATTCATCCTCCCCCTTTGTTCCAGTACCCCTCCCCCTCTAGCAGACCTCCTTTCTCTGTATATGCAGTCTTGCTGGGTCTGGGAAACCTGTGGAGGGTCTCTCTCTCTGTCCAAGGACCCCTTAATAGGGCTAGACGCTGATGTAGGACTCCAAGTGAACAAATCTGACTCCCTAAGAGGGCTGGGAGTAAAAGGCACCCTCTGGGTACTCATGCCATGCCAAGAAGGCAGTGGTTTTAGCCCCTGAGCTGCTTCCAGTGCCTGAGATCCAAAAGTGGAGACGTCAATTAATTAGGTCCCCTCGGTGGACTCCAGGGAAATTCACAAAGAGAACCAGGTGAGAGATCCAACAATTATCTCCCCCATGCCAGATTACCAACCCTTCCCCCAGTCTTTCTTCCACCAGGAAAAAAAAAAGTGCTGCTTAGCTACATGGACATTCCCCCCCAGCCCCCCCTAAAACGAGACCACCTATATGAAAATGAATTTTAGATGGTAAATTGATACATAAATTTAAGGGATTATTGTTATTGTTATCATTGTCCTTAGTCCCTCTCCCAACCTACTTAAATTGTTTCTTTAGAGCTGGGATTCTCACTTTTTTTGCTCTTCTTCAGAATCAGCTACATTCCTGCAGCAGGTGATAAAGTTGCCATTCTTGACTGGTCAAAAAGAGACCAGACTTCCCCCCTCACCAGTCCATCCCCCTGTGACCCTTTGGGGCAGCTTTAAGTTCCAGGGACAGTCTCCAGAATGCTGAGCTGTTTTTCTCTAGAGTTGGGCGTGGGGTTAGCTTCATTTCAACAAACAATATTTTGAAACAATCTGGGGGAAGGGTCCTGGTTGTTATGTAGTCAGGGCTGCAGCGTGTTTCTTTTTGCAGTGGGGGGAAGGGGAGAAGCATTTCTCACAGCCCTACAAGAGGACTCTAAGGATCCCAGGGGAATCAAGTACCTCAGCTCCAAAGGAGATGATGAATGGGACCAGTATGAGGAATGGTAAACTAGAAAGGGGCAAGGTACTTGGAGAAGGAGAATACAAGAAGTGGGTCTTCAGGGTATAGGAATAATGGGATCAGTGTTGGGGTCACTCGGGAAAGGAGCATAGCTTTGCTAATGTCCTTTTAGTCTAGCAGATCTCAGAAAGGAGGCAGAATTGCTGTGGGGAAGGAATGAAGACAATATATATGTGTGATGGAGCAGATTAGAGAAGGTTAGAAAGCTCCCTGGGTGATACATTCATGGCTTGACCCACAAGTGCCGAGTACCCCGGCTGCCAGGCTCTCCAGGGCTCTCACTGAAAGGACTAGGGGAGAGGAGGGGGAACTGGTGCCCCAGAAAAAAAGTTGACCAACTCTCCAGCTAAGTTTAAGAGCTTCAGTTCCCTCCCCCCATTCCCATGGTAACAATCCCCTGGAGAGTAGGAGCCCCTCTCAATCCCACTCCGATTACCTCTATATCATCCATCCTCCCCCTTTGCCCCAGTACCCCTCCCCCTCTAGCAGGCAGGAGTCCAATCTGGTATTTGGTGGGAAGCACAGGTATCCTAGGGAAGGGGAAGAGAAAGCCAAGGAGAATGTTAGAAGGGAGGTGGGTGCCTCCTGGGGCAAAGAGGAGAGGGTAGAGTTAGATTTAGGTGACCACAGTGACAGTCAGTGCCCTCCGAGCCCACTGTGCCCACTTCTCTGCTTACCATCTCCACCTGGCGAGGGTCTAGTTGACTCGGAGGCGCAGGCACGGAGAACTGAATCTTCTTTCGGTCTTTGGGGTCCATGGTGGGGACTGGAAGCCTGAGGGGGATGGCTCTCCTCTTGCCTCCGTGGTCCGGGGAACCGGAGGAGCCTGTGGGTCCCGAGCCGTTCTTCTCCTCCTGGGGCTCTGCTCCCCCGCTCGCCTCCCTCCTTTTCCTTCCCCTCTCCCCTCCCCTTCTCTCCCCTCCCCTTCCCCTCAGAGGGTGCGGTGACAGGCAGGCAACGTGTGGAGGAGGACTGTTCACGCACAGATAAAAATACAGTACTGAGCCATGGGGAATGAGGATTTGCAGGCTTTTTTTTTTTCTTCTCACTCTCTGTCTCTTCTGTGTCTATGTGTCTCTCACTCTCTCTGCTCTGGATCTCCCCGTCTCTGTGTGGAGTGAAGGAGGGAGGGAGGGAGAGTGTGTGTGTGTGTGTGTGTGTGTGTGTGTGTGTGTGTGTGTGTGTGAGAGAGAGAGAGAGAGAGAGAGAGAGAGAGAGAGAGAGTAAGAGTGTGTCTCTCTGTTTGCTGGTCCCTCCTGCCCACTCCCTCGGGCACTGGTCTCAGGTTCACATCCCAACCCCCTAGGCTTAGAACTGGCAACCTAGGTAGTTTCAGAGAGGGTGTTTAGAAAGGTGACCAATGAGAAGAGAACTGTGTTCTCTTTGGTACTGGAAGGAGGTGGGGTAGAGAGTTGGAGCCCCGGGGGGGGGGGGGCTCAGCCTGGGGGGCCCCCTGCTGGATCCCCAGAACTAGAAGTTGCATTATTGATGGAGTCCAGCAGGGTGGATAATGGGAGTGGGGGAATGTGGAGAGGGACTGGGGCCTTTAACTATTTTTTCCCTGGGATGCTCTGAATCCTGGGGTGGGGGGGGTAGGGAGGAGGGCGGGAAAAGGGTCAGAAAGAATGTACATGTTGGGCCAGGCTAGGTGAGTATGTGAGTATGTCAGGTGTGCAGGAATGTGTTGATGTGCTGGTGGGTGTATCAGAATGTGTAGGAGTGTAGAAGTAGGAGCATGTGAAATCGTGTAACATTCCCCCCCTTGTCTGCTCCCTTCATGTACATAGGGGAGAGAGCATGAGTGAGTGTGTGTGTGTATGTGTGTTTTGAGTGTGAGTGTGTGTATGTGCACACATGTGAGTGTGTAAGCAGGTAGATTCATATATGCATGTGGAATTTCTCCTTCAGCTTTTGTCTGCTTAGTGCTTCAGAACATGTGTGAGGTATGTTCCTAATATATGTGTTCAGAACTGTGAGAGAAGAGTCATGAGGGTTGAGAAAACTTTGGGGCATTGAGCTGGGGGGAGGGAGTGACTGTCAGTGAAATTGGGAAGCAGCAACAGAATGAAGAGGGATAAGAAATACAAGGAACTAAAGATGTGTTACATGTGCATTTTGTCACAGATGTATTTCACTCCGAGTATAAAAGAGCCATAGGATTTCTGAGCTGGAAGGGAGCTTAGAACATAGGACATAAAATGTCAGTGCTGGTAGGGAACTTAGAACATAGAATTTAGAATATCAGATCTAGAAGAAACTTTAAAACATACAGTGCAGAATGTCATATGGAGGGGGCCCTAGAACATATGACATAGAATGTCAGGACTAGAAGGGGTTTGACTAAAATGTCAGAGGTGGAGAAGACAAGCACATTTTGTGTGAGCCCTTCATTATACAGATAAAGGACCTGAATTGAGAACACCAAGGTCTATGGAGGCAAGTAACTTGCCCAAGAACATGCGGTCAATTAATGTTATCATAGACCTAGGAGACTGAAGAGCCTAGGTCTTCTTGTTGACTGTTTGACCCACCATCCGGCTCCCTAATGTATCATGTTGCCTCCTATGAAATGTATGTCAACATAATGACGTAAAAGTGTGTATTTGTATCCATACATCAATGAGTCAACAAGCATTTATAAATCTTCTCCTTTGTGCCAGTCCCCATGCTGGGAGCCAGAATACAAATACCAAGAATGAAACAATTCATAGCCCCCCAAGAGCTTACATTTTAACTGAGGAACCAATGGGCACATGGAGAATATCTCTCTGCATAACTTTGAATGTGTTTCTGTGGATCTTTGTGTATCTCCAGGGGAAACAATGTGTCATAGTGGATAAAGTCAGTCAGTCAGTCAACAAGCACTTACTTGATTGCTAATCTATGGAGATATAAAGGGGAAAGGAAAAAGGATTTACTTGTTCTTTTCCAAGTAATGTGTACTAGCCATTTTTCTTTTTTCTTTTTTCTTTTTAAATAAATGGGGTTAAGTGACTTGCCCAAGGTCATACAGCTAGGTGATTATCAAGTGTCTGAGGCCAAATTTGAACTCAGGTCCTCTTGACTCCAGGGCAGGTGCTCTATCCACTGCATCACCTAGTTGTCCCCATTTTTTCAAATATTATTTCAGTTGATCCTTACAATAATCCTGGGAGAGAGATGCGATCGTTAACAATTATGGCAAAGTGGATAGAGCACTGGACTTGAGTCAGGAAGACCTGAGTTCAAATCCTGTTTGAGAAACTTCCTAGTTATGTGACCTTGGGCAAGTCAGCTAACCTTTCTTTGCCCCTGGAGAAAGAAATGGCAAACCACTCCAGCACCTCTGCTAAGAAAACCCCATGGATGAGATTTACAGTGAAGATTCTGACACAACTGAAGGGACTGAACAACAAGAACAGCCATAGCAGCAACAATAACATCATTATCCCCATTTTATAGTTGAGGAAACTGAAACAAACAAATAAATGACTTGCCTAGGGTCACACAACCATTAATCAGCTAAGGCTAGATTTGAACTTGGGTCTTCTCATTCCGAGCCCTGCATTCTATCAACTACATCACAAACTGAAAGACAGAATCAGTCTCTATCAGTCTCCATCCCTCAAGGAGTGAACATTCTGATGAAGGAGAAAATGTGTAAACAAATAATCACCTATAAGTAATCAATAGATGGTAATTTCGAAGAGGTAGCCCTTGCAATTAAGGGGATTGAGAAAGGCCTGCAGAAGTGAGATTTGAGTTGTCTTTAAAGAAGACCAGAAAACAGAGACTGAGGGAAGAAGGGAGGGCATTCCAAGGCACTGGGGACAAGCCAGAGCAAAGATATGGAGATAGGAAATGCAAACTATTGTGGGGGAGGAACAACTAAGTTGTATTGGATTGTAGATTGAATGGAGAGTAGCCAAGTGTAAGAAGACTGGAAAGATGGAGAGATTTAGATGCCAAACAGGAGTTCATATTTGTTCCTGAAAGTAATAGATAGCCATTGAAGTGTGTTAAGTAGACAAGTGATATGGTAAGACATATGCTTTAGTAAACTGGAAGCTAGGAAGTAGATGGATCAGAGAGGGGAGAGACTTGAGGTAGGAAGGCTGATGAGAAGGCTACAGCATTAATTGGGGTGATCTCAGGGCCTGGAGTCAGAAAGACCTGAATTCAAATGTAACCTCAGATATTTCCTAACTGGACAAGTTACTTCATCTTGTTTTCCTCAGTTTGCTCACCTGTCAAATGAACTAGAGAAGGAAATAGCAAACTACTCTAGTATCTCAGCCAAGAAACCTCAAAGGGAGTTTACAGAGTTGAACATGATTGAAAAAACAATTGAAGAACCACAAAGATAGATAGATATAGAGATGTATTTATGCTATATACATATATGTGTATACATTGTACAATGAATAATGTACACAGTGGTGATACTTGAACTTCTATTAAGTTGATGTGATTGTCAAAGCAAAAAAGAAAAAAATTCCAAAATAGAGGCTTGGCAAATATCTATAGTTAATGGGAGTGATGTGGATGAGGATCCAGCAAAAATGGAGAAGGGGTCAGAGAGGGAGGAGAAGAATTAAGACAGAGCAATGTCATGAAAACCTAGAAAGAAGAGAAGATCCAGGAAGAAAATATGATAACATACTAGACAGCAAAGTCACTCAAACTCTCAGAGCTGCAGATCAGTGGTATTGAACTCAGATAGAAATAGATCTTAGTCACTACCCATTGACACTGAAACCATAAATTAATTGCATTGCTTAGTATTTTTTTATTAAACTTTCTCAATCACATTTTAATACTATTAGAGTACCCTCAACAGGACTCTAGGTAACTCTTTAAGATTAAGATTGAAATTTTATAGAAGATGCTTACTACTCTTGGTAGAGTGCTTCTTCATCCTGGATATCCCTATATCACAGGTCCAGTCTCTAATACCGTGTATCTGAATATACCTCAGAAAGATTTCTGAATGTGTGTGTGTGTGTGTGTGCTCTCAATGTTTTAGTATATTTGTTTTTACCATTATAGTGTAGTTAAGGAAAATCATGCTGGATTTTGTTTGAGTTCTGGCCCTAGCATTGTTAGTTGTGTTGGATCTCTTTAGTTAGACCTCAGTTTCTCCTTTGTGAAATGTGGGGGGTGGCCTTCTTGTGAGCTAGAAGCAGTTTTTTCCAATAAATAAAACAACATTGGGAGCTGGCATGAATCTCTGGGATCCTTCCAGTTCTAAGTCTTAGGTTAACATTCTTGTTAGAGAGTACATTTGTTTGTGTCTCTATAGAACTGTATGTCCTACATGCTAAGTACCATACTATGACTATGATCTGATTTTGTAGCCCTCTTCAGGACTCTTTGTGTGTCTGTACATTGAACTACAGTTATTTGTGTTGGCCGATCCTTGGTCACAATCAGGAATTAGATAGGCCAGCTTGAAGTTGGGAGATTGTCCCCTCCCTTTGTTCCTCCCTCCTTCTCTAGCTCTCCATACTCCACCGTTGCCACTCCCCCCCCCCCCCAGTGACTTTTCTATTAAACTTCCTTGGGTTCAGAGTCTACACCTTACCTAGTTGTGTCTTTAATAGTTGGAGAGAGAGAGAGAAACCAGAACAATTATTTGAAAATAGGGTTAATTGGTTTCTGATGTGTTCCCTTGTACAGGGCATGCTCCTAGCAGTCCTTTTAGGACCAGGAGAAGAGTGTAAAGGTTTTACAGAACAGGCACTAACTTTAGGCCCTGGGGTGGGGATGGGGGGGGACAAGAAATTGGAAATCTTTAGCCCCTCCTCCCACCCTCATCCACTCAGGCTCAGCCTTAGGCTTGCTATGTTTATTGACTTAAGCTTGTGGCAAAGCAGCCGGATGCAAGGACACTGGGATTAGGGTGTGGGCATCACTGGCACTGCCCGTGCTTCCTTGGCATTAAAACTTTGAGACACATTGGAGCTGGCAAGCAGGGTTAGCCTAGGAACCCCCCCCCCCAAACACACACCTAGTATTTTGAGGGAAAGGACATTTGGCAATGCCCTTAGAACAGTAAATAAGGTGTGCCCAGTTGCTGTCCCTACTTTTGAATGGACACAGTGAAGTCCATGTCCTGGTCAATACTTGGAGGGTAGGCATGACTGGGGCTTAGAGCAAAGATGAGAGACAGGATGGTGCAGTAGGAAGGGTGGGGATGGATTTGATATCGGAGGACCTGGATTTGAATTCTAGAACTACCATATTATCTTTCCTCTGTGACCTTGGGCAAGTCACAACTTCTATAGTCTTCTGTTTTTATCATCTGCAAAATGAGGGAGGCCAGACTCAATAATTGGTAATATTCCTTTTTGATCTAAATATATGATTCAATGAGAGGAAAATTTGACCTGAATTGAGTATAATAACCCTGGACAAGTCATTTAGGCTGCTCAGTTTTCTCACCTATAAAATGAGTTTCTAAATGATTTCTGAATCCTGTGAGTCCATATGGGGGAGGGGAAAAGGAAAGTTGTAGGCAGTATGGGCTCATGGACTAAATAGAAGAAGGGATAAGATGGGAAAGGAAAGGTCCTAGAATGGAGATTCTGGAGAGTCTCAAGGGAACTCAGAACCTGGTCTATAGAAACTGGTAGGAGAGGGACACAGGTGGCCAAGAGAACAGATGGGTGATGAGAGGAGGGTAAAGAGAGGACAGTGAGTCACTACCCCTTCCTTCCTTCTCTTCACCCTCCCTCCCTCCCTCCTCCTCCTCCTCCTCCTCCCTCTGCATTGACGTCTGTTTGACTCCTGCCTGAGTAGGGCTGGGACCTGGAGAAGAGGAGACTCCAGATAAAATATTTTAAGTCATAAAGACAATAGGAGGGACACAGGTCATAGGTTATATAGATTCTGAGCCTATAATGACCTATATTAGTTCTTCCAGATCTAATCATATGATCCTATGAGAAGATGTTGCCTGGATGGGGTGTCATGATCTAGGGCAAATTTCTTAGCTTCTCTGGACCTTGCCCTTGAGGGTGATTTTAGTGGTCTACAAGGTAGAGGTAAGTGAAAAGAGCAGGATGGAGAGGGCATCACTAGGTGGGGAGGATAGAAAAATTTGTTCATTGTAACCTTGGGCAAGTTAGGTTACCACCCCTCTGGGCCTCAGTTTCCTCTGACAGAGGTTAGTCTGGATCACCTTTAAGGTCCCTTCAAGCCGGAAACCTCTAGGTCCTACCCAAAGTCCTAACACTTTCTTCTTGAAAATCTATGAACAAAGATTCTTTGATAATTTTAGGGGGTGGGGTGAGTGGGATAGAGAAGAAGGAACAGGCAAGGAATTCAACTGTGCAGGATGACCTGGGCATGGGTGTCACCTTGGGATTGAAGAAAGGTCAGTAATGGGTAAAAACTGTGATGCAGCAAAAAAAGAAGACCTGCATTAGGATAGAATTCTTTGCCCTTTGCTTTGCTCGTTGCTGGCTATGTCACCTTGAGTGAGTCAGATTCCCTTCTCTGGACCTGAGTTTCCAACTTTATAAAGTGAAGGGGCTGACTTGAATAGGGTTTAAAGCTCTAAATATGAATCTCAGCCCCCCTTCTTTCCTCTCTTTCCCACAGGCCTCTGAAAGCCTTGACCCCACTAAGCCCCTCATGTCAAGGACTCCAGAATTGGAAGTGGCAAAGGAATTGGGGTAGGGGAGGGACTGGCAAACAAGGACAAGAATGAAGAGAAAGACAGATGGGAAGAAAGCACAGGAGAGACAGGAAGGAAAAGAGAGCAGTAGAAAGAAAGATCGACAGAGAGAGACAAAGACAGAAAAAGGAGGCAGTTAAAAGAGAGACAGAGAGATCAGAAAAGAGTGAGTGAGGGAGTAAAAATAGCAGAACATTAAGATAATTGCAGCTCACAGCTCTGCCCTCCGTTAGGAATTAAATGAGGTTTTATTACTTTGATTTTTTCTCTTCTGGATCCTACGCGATTGCAAACCTCCTCAAGAAGTTGGGAAAAACTTTTTTCAGGTGGGTGGGAAAGAGGTGGGGGTTGTGAGAGAGAAGAGAAGGGTAACTAGGGTATCAGAGGTCACCTAGAGAAAAGGAATGGGTAATGGGGAAGGAAAAGGCCATGGAAACTAGGGAAGAGGGACAGGGGCTAAGACTAACTATAATGTATTTTGATATTAAAATAGCCTTATGCAAATGAATGCAAAATACCAAGCTAATTCTCTTTTATTATTCATGAAGCAACAACACAGGCACTTTGAGTAAAAGGAGCAAATAAATCCTAGGTACTCTGAAATCTGGTCTTCTAGATCCAACATCCCCCACTCCTCCCTGCCCTATACATTTGAATGAATAATTATGGCTGTGTGACCTTAGGCAAGTCAAATCCCCTCTCTAGGCTTTGGTGTCCTCTTCTATAAAAAATAGAGGTGGACTAGATGGTCTTTCATAACTCTTTCAGTTGTTGATCTCTTTAATTTCTGGCCTTCCTCCTTTGGTAACAGAAGAACCTACAACCACAAACAGTGAAGACTAGTTCGTTTCCTGCCTCTTGGAGGGCAGGGAAGTAGGTTTTGTACTATGTGGCTTCAGAAGATGAGAGGAAGTCTCAGGTCAGTGTCCTGAGATCAAGGGCTGAAGTTCCAGTTGTGACCAGCAGGTGTCAGCAGTCAGCCAGTGTTTCCTACTGTGCCATCATCTGGCGCAGATAGGGCTGGCACCACCTCTGTTAGGAGCTGGGCATCACATCCATGACCTTGGCATCATGAAGCCAGAGTCAGCCCAGGCTGGATGGCAGGGACGTTGGCACACTGCTGCTGGCATGGAGTCCCCTAGAAACCCTAAGCATTGGCTAGAGATAAGCAGCATAGGGAGGGTAGGGGTGGCAGCCAGTCATAGGAACTACTCAGGCTCTGGTGGCCCAGCACCTCCATTGGATACTCTGGAGATTCTCTGCTTGGAACCTTAAAATGAACAAATATTACATCTTCTGGAGACTCATTATTTAGTGGGCAGGGGGAGGATGAAAGCGCTGGGAGAAAAGAATCTTCTTGATGCCAAGGCGATTGAGGGTGCCAAAAGGAGCACCCATTTGGAAAATACTTTGGGGCTTAGGACAGTGGGCATACCTATGGGGGAGCAGAGTTAGACTCTGGGGAAAAACAAAACAAAACAGTATTTTAAAATACATGGGATGAGACTCCCCTCTGGTGGCAGAAATGGGAACAGCGCTCATCTTTAGCCTGATTCTCCCAGGAGGCAGTAGGGAGTAACAGCAGTGCCAATCTCAGAAGAGGACCCGCCCAACTCATTGTGGGAGCATCCTCCGTCTGGGGTACCTAGAAAAAGGTTGACTTCCTGCTTTGGACACTGTCTGGTCCCCTCCAGAGGTGCCAGCTGTCCTAAAGAAAAGAATCCTTCCTTTTGGAGCATCTTTTCCCTTCCTCAACATACACTCCCCTCCCCTTTACCCCTCAACAGCCAGCCTCACACACACACTCCAATCCCGGTCCAGTCGACTGCCTCCATTCCCTGAAGAAGAGGCCTAAAGTTAAAACAGCTGTTAATTTATAAACCAATTTTTCCGTGACTGCTTAATAAATCGCCAGCAGCTGCCATGCCCTCTCCTACCGCCCAGACTCCCGGCCCGGGGGGGGGGGGGGGTGCCTCACAGAGAAGGGAGGGCCTCACAGAGAAGCTCTGAACTACTAAGCCCTACTCTTCCCCTAACATTCTCTATTCTCCCAAGCCCCATGTGGAATATGGGGGCTGGTAAGGGCAGTTCACTGGACTTTAAATTTTAGAGCTCAGATTGAATCTGTCTTACATTGAGAAAGCTAAGGTAGGGATGAGTTCCCTGAAACACTTAAAGATTCTGTTCAGAAACTGGGAGGGGGACTGTGTCTCTCCCCTAAAGGGATCTCTAAGCATCATCTCAGAAGATCTCAAAATTTCAAATGATCTAGGATATTTTGACTTGGGGGGAGGGGGAGATGAATATAGCTCCTTTAAAAAGATTTCACAGAGGCAGAGGCAGGATAAGTAACCTGACAGGTACAGACAATCCAGAGATTGTCTTAACTCCCTTAACTGTCTTGATTTTCAATTTGAGTGTGTGTCCCCCCCCCCACTCCATGCCTGACACCACCACCACCACCACCAAGAATCAAGACATTCACCTCTTTTCCATTTCCATTTCCTCTCAGATCCTATTTTCTTCTCTGTAGTAGTACGGATGGAAAGGAAGGAGAGCTACAGGATTCTTCCCTTCCCTAATGGAGGGAACCCTTCCACTTTTCCCAACCTCACAATGGTAGGCGTTAGTGTTTGGTCCATCAGAACCATCTCTTGGCATAGCTTCTTGGTTTTGACCCGAAATACTAAGGATGAAATAGCTACCCTGATAGCCTCTCTTATTGCTTCCCTTTCTTATCCTATTTTCCAGGAATCTATAAGTGAATCTTGACCCAAGTGAGTATGGGAATTGATCCAGCTCTTGCCTTCTTCAGGCAGGGAGATAGGAACTAGAGATAAGAGAGCTGACATATTAATCTCTACACCCTGCTGTTAAACCTAGTTGCCCATGGGATGGACTAGTATTGTGGTTCTCAAACTTTTGGGTCTCAGGATCCTGTTGCATTTTGTATTTTTTTTAAGTTTTTTTTTCAAGACAATGGAGTTAAGTGGCTTGCCCAAGGCCGCACAGCTTATTAAATGTCTGAGGCCGGATTTGAATTCAGGTACTCCTGACTCCAGGGCCAGTGCTTTGTCCACTTAGCTGCCTCGATCCTATTGCAGTTTCAAAATGATTGAGGAACCCAAAGAATTTTTGTTTATGAGTTCGATTGATATTTTCTGTATTGAAAATTAAAATATCTTAATTTAGTTTTTACTTCCTAGACCTCTAGAAGACTAGATTTCTGGTTTTTTTTGGAGACCTGGAATCACAATGGATCTCAGTGGTGAGGGTCAGGGAGTGGGGATAGGGACTCTCCTGGGATCATCTTTTTTTTTTTTTTTTTTTTTTTTTTAGTTTTTGCAAGGGTTAAGAGGCTTGCCCAAGGCCACACAGCTAGGTAATTATTAAGTGTCTGAGGTCGAATTTGAACCCAGGTACTCCTGACTCCAGGGCCGGTGCTCTATCCACTGCGCCACCTAGCCGCCCCCTCTCTTAGGATCATCTTGCCCATCCTCAGCCTTCAGTTCTATGACATGGAGATAGAGGGAGGGGAGGGGATCTTTCCTGTTGTTTGAGATTCTTAGCTAAGTAGAGTCTACAGCTTTCTTCAATTATCTAATCTTGGTCTTACTTTGCAATCATAAAGTCACTCTTCTTGTCTGACCAAAGATTCCAACCATTTTCTCTTGATTGTCTGAGGGTGGGAGGGAGGAAGGACTGTCATGTTCTCCATTCTATACCACCAAGACTGAACATGAAATTCCTCTCTACTGATCTGCTAGCAGGATTAGAGCAGAGCTAGGCAGGTGGTATATTTTGTGGGTAAGAGAATTGGATTCCTAATCAGGAAATTGTGTGTGAATCCCAAATTCAGGTTTTACAACTTATAACCTTATAATCTTGGGTCAGTCTTTTCTTCTCTCAAGTCCCAAATTTCCTCATATGAAGACAAGGGGATTGAATTAGATGAACTCTGAGATTCCCTCCAGAGCCAAAGAACTCAAATTCCAAACCTCCTGAAACTTCATCTTCTAAGAAGTATCTCCCCTTCCTTTAGGAGACCAAAGCATGTTTCATTTAGACATGGTCCCATTCTCACACTTTGGATTTAGCAAGAGAGCAACTAAAGGTAGGGAAGAGAGTAGGGTTGGGGATAGTATAATCCGTTTATGATATAAAGAAAAGGTATGAGAACCTAGTTTCCAGTCTCAAGGTACTCAGCACCTGCCTGCTCTGTCCTGAGTCCCCTAGGAAAGATGGCAGGTCACTCACTTGAAACTAAGTAAAAGACCCCTGACAATTCTGGCTCACCCACATCAAAAGAGCCTGATTATACTACTCCAACCCATGCCCCTTACTCCCTTCTTGTAATAAAGACAGATCCCCAGGGCTCACTCAATCCTAGGGCTGCTCTGCCAGGGTGCCAGCTGGTGCCAACAAGGACAGGGGCATTGGCTTGATCATGTGGAAACTGAGAGCTGGAGGGTACTCTCCAGGGGCCTAAGGTTGGTGAAGAAAAAGAAAGGGAGGAGGTTCTGTACCTAGGGATCTAGGTGGCACTAAGGACATTGGGCTTTTTTTTCCTCCAGATGACAGGAGCTATAATCATGACAGGCCCTTCGGTTTACTCAACTACCTGAAGTTAGTATTGCCTGGGAACAGGATCTTGGGGATCCCTTTGCTGGCATTCCTCCATCCTGGGCTTCTCTTCCTAACCCAATCCAAATCATTCCTGAGCAAGGGATGCAGACAAGGATTTGCCCCTCACCACCACTCCTTCTTTAAGAGGTAGGTAGGGCCCAGCACCTCCCAGTGTTCCTCTCCCCTTGGATTTAAGGCAGGAACAAACAGCAGCAGTGCTGGGGATCTCCACGCTAATGCCCCTCAGAATTGGAAGAGGAAGCTAAGGGCCCCACCTGAACCAGGCCAGGGGTGAAGAAGGAAAGAATGGAACCCGGCCAACGGCAGGGGAGGCCCGGTTTGGTTCCTGTCCCTGCAGCAGGAAGGCAACGCGGCCCCCAGCCGGCTCCCCACCTCCAGTCCAGCTCGGGTCCTTAGGGAGGCCCCGGGAGGTCACTCCCCGCCACCCATCCTGCTCCCGCCGCCACTGCCCCTTTAAGAGCCCTTCTCGGAGCTGCTGTCCCGGATCAGCCAGAGAGACCATTAAAATTTTATGCGGAATGAAAATGGGCCAGGTCTCCAGCTTCCTCGCTCCCATCCAATGATTTATTACTCGCAAATACCACAGAACTAATTAGTATAGTAATTAATTAATACACATTTGCATATTTGCATGTGCAATTAGTGCAGTGGAGTGATTACTGGGAGAATGAGGGGCCCCGGATTGTCAGATGTGAGTGTGAAGTGGTCTGGAAAGAGTTGGTGGAAATGAACTTTGCGGGGAGAGAGATCGTGGGGAGTAGAAGGGGGGGCGGCTGGGGAGGGGCCGGGGCCGGGGAGCGGGAGGAGGCCAGGGGCAGGGCTGGGGGGGGGGGGCGCCCGGACGCCGGGGTCCGCGGCCCGGCCGCCGCCACACGCTCCCTCCCCGCCCGCCCCCACCCCCGTCCCCCCTCGGCCGGCGGGGATGGGAGGCTCCGCCCGCCCGCGGATGGCACGGCTCCAAGCGTGCCCGAGCCCGACCTGATTGTTATGCATTGTGTTTCTCGTTGGTAGCGGAGCCGGGTGTGATGGGGATAGCGCAAGCTGTTTCCCTGCCACGCGGCGGTGCCACCTTAAAGGGGCAGCATCCTTTCCCCGCCCTCCGCCGGCTCGGCCGCCACGCGCCTCTTCTCCTCCCTCCCCCGACCCCCCGCCCTCTCCCCAAGCCACCCAGGCTCCTTGCTCAAGGAAGCAATCTTCCACCACCCCCCGAAGTCTGCAGGGGGCATCCCAGTGAGCCACGGGGCGCGTGTCCAATAAGCTGGGCGGGGGCGGGGTGCGTTGTGGATCAATTCGGATTTCTCTTTCTAGTACAACTCTGACATTCTTTGCCCCTGGCCTTGGGGTGGGGTGGGGGGAGGGACAGAACATGTGCCCAGTCACAGATAAGCCTTGGCCCAAGAAGACCTCTCATCCTACAAGCAGACCTTCCTTCTCTCTTTTCCCCATCTCCCTGGTCCAGAAATCTATTCGTCTCCCTCCTGCTTAGAATTCAGAGGCAGCTAGATGGCGCAGCGAGCTTAGAGGCAGAAAGACCTGAGTTCAAATTTGACCTCAGGCACTATCGCGTGATAGTCACTTAACCTCTGACTTTATAAGTCCTGGAGAAGAAAATGGTGAACCATTCCAGTAGCTTTACCAAGAACAGGGTCCACGGGACCACAAAGACTCAGACAGGACTAAATAAGAACCTCTAGTTCTAGGGTAATCCCCTTTTTGTCCCCACCTTCCCAACACTATCGTTTTGATCCTTCTCCCATTGGCAGTGTAGTATAATGGAAGGAACAATGGTTTAAGAAGTTCCTGGAAAACATTCTCATACACATGCAAACCCATACACACACACACACACACACACACACACACACAATTACAATTCTAGCTTTTCCACTGAACTGCTGTGCAGCTTGAGTCACTATCTCCTCTCCGTGAGGCTTCACTGTCCTCTTCTGTATAATAAGTATATTGGACTATATATTGGTCTGTAATATCTTTTCCAACTCTGACTTTCTAGGGTTCTCAGAACACTGAGCAATGCCCCTATGGGAAAAAGGGACTTGCAAAGGATGCCTATCGGTCCCCTCTCAGGATAATTCTGTACCTATCCTCAGGCCCTATGGGGTCAACAGGAAAGAAGAGATAAGCAAAGTCCAGAGCTTGGACTGTACCACCCACTGTGCCAATCAGCCATCTGTGAAGGAAGGGGAGGATGGTGAGAGAAAGGAAGATGGTTTCACACTTGTTCTGTTCTCAACAACCCTTTTCCTCCCCACCTTAGGGACTGAGCCAAGAACTCTCTGGTTAATCTGTGACATGCTGGTGTGGCCCCCACTAAATACATCACTGACTCCTGGCAGTTACCCTCCTGCAGACTTAGAATTCTCTGGACATGCTGTCTCTTAGTGAGAGAGGCAGCCCTAGTTGGCCCTAAACCTCTTCTCAAGAAGTTCACTGTGTTCTTCTTTCCCTCATTCTAGCCATGAGTGATATCTAAGGAAGTCTAATAAATTTCAAAATTTCAGTATCAGAACTGGGAGGACTCAGAGCAAAAAAAAAGTCAGTGCTAGAATAGAACATAGAACATAAAATATCAGAACTGGGAGAGCCCTTAGAACATAGAATGTCAGAAGTGGGAGGGACCTTAAAAATGTCAAATCTGGAAGAGCACTTAGAACAATGTATGTCAGAACTATGAAACATTGTTCTTTGGAACACTGAACAAAGTATCAGAATTGGAAGGTATCTTAGAACATAGAACATAAAATGTCATCAGAAGAATATCAGACTACTAGGTAGTGAGTGCAGTGGTCCTGAAGTCTGGAAGACCTGAGTTCAAATACAGCCTCAGACACTTACTAGGTGTGTGACTCTGTGTAAGCAAACCAATTAACTTTTGTTTGCCTCAACTTCCTCAATAGTAAAAATGGAAATAATAATAGCACCTACCTCCCAGGGTTGTTGTGAAGCTACAATGAGAAAAACTTTGTAAATGGCACATTATTATTATCATCATCAAAACTAGGAGGGTCCTCAGAACATAAAATGTTAAAGTTGGAAGTGTCTTGATCATGTTTGTCCTTCATTCTCAAAGATCATGACATCAAGGAGGTGAGGTCCTGAAAAACACACAAATTGCATTTGAGTGAGGCAGTGGTGGTGCTGCTGCTCTGAGTCACTAGCTTCACTTTCTCCTCCATAGCTATTTAGGTCCAGTGGCCAGATACGAGTCATGATAACTGGATATGACCCTGTATGTGAAGCAATCAGGATTAAGTGACTTGGCCAAGGTTACAGAGCTAGGAAGCATCAAGTGTCTGCTACTGGATTCGAACTTCTGTCCTCCTGACTCCAAGGAGTCAGTGCTCTATCCAGTGCCCCAACTAGTGTCCCTAGTATCTTAGCAGTCCACAGAATGTCAGAAGTGACTTTCTCTTACACCTGGAGAGAAGATGTTTTTCTTTTCTTCCTCACTTCCACCTCACAGAATCCCTTATTTCTTTCTAAATTAAGTTAAAAAAACTAAAGTCTATGTAAAGATTTTCCCATTAACATCCCCTTCATCTGCTCAACCTCCCCCCATTTGCTAGTACCCTTCTTCTACCAGACTGGAAGGGTGTACATACATAGGATACCCACTGACCTTGGGCAAGTCATTTAACTTCTTAGTATGTCCACACTGTTGCATAGAAGTTGCTAATAATAGTCCAGATGTTCCTAACAGGAAGCTTTCTAGATGAATGAAACCACAGGTCTAAGTTAAAAAAATTTTTTTCATATATATATATATATATATGTATATATATATACATATATATATATGTATATATATATATACATACCGTTTCTGACAATAGATTTTAAGCTCCTTGAGGGAAAGGACCATTTCCTTTTGCCTTTGTAGCTTTGTACCTTGCAGGTTGAGTGACTATTAAATCTTACTTGATTGTTTGATTTGGAGGGACCTTGAAACAGGAGAATGTCAGCACCAGAAGGAACCTGAAAACAATGGAAAGAGCACTGTTTTTGAAGCGCAGGAACTTGTCTATCTTATTAGCTGAGTAACCTTGGATTAGATATTTTAGTTCTCTGCCCCTATTTCCTCCACTGTAAGATGAGGGGGTTTGAATATATGGTCTCTAAGGTCCCTCTTTTCCAGCTCTAAATCTAACCAAGAGAGTTGTCAAAAACCTGAAATATTACCTTTACAAGGAACAAGGAAATATCCTGACTAGCTAGAATTTCATACCTTTCCTGAACCAATTTCATACCTTTCCTGAAGTTCTTTACATGGAGAAAAAATACAGCTGTTGGTTTCTCATTGACTTTTCTAAGGACTTGGAGAAGTCTTTCCTTTTGTGGGGGGTTGTTGGGTTTTTTTTTTTTTTGCTTTTGCAAGGCAATGGGGTTAAGTGGCTTGCCCAAGGCCACACAGCTAGGCAATTATTAAATGTCTGAGGTTGGTTTTGAACTCAGGTCACTGTGCCACCTATAGAAGTTTTTTACTCAATAGGTGGCACAGAATCTCTCATATTGGAATCTTTCCTTCTGCTTACTCTAACACCTCCCTAGTTTAAGCCCCAATCACTCATCCCTTGAACTATAAGGATATCTAGTATTTACATTGGAACTTACAGGCTGCCTCATTTCATCCTTATAAGAACCAGGAGCAGTAGTTGCTATTATTATTATTATTATTATTATTATTATTATTATTATTTTATTTTGTATCTGAGGAAACTGAGCCTGAGAGAGGTTCAGTGATTTGTTAAATATCCTAAAGCTAGGAATTATCTGAGGAAGGATTTGAACTCAGGTCTTCCTAATGAAGTCTCAAGCTTTACAGCCATCACAGTCACCTCCTACTTCATCTCTCTGGATCATCTCTTTTCTCTTTAATCCATTCCCTGCATTACTTCCAAAGCAACTTTCCAGAAATGCAAATCTAACCAAATCATTTTTCCCATTTAGTAAATTTAACAATTGAAATACTTCACTGTGTAGTTAGCCCTAGCTTATCTTCCCAGACTTTTTATAGTTACTTCTTTCCTTCTTCTCTCCAGTCTAATCTATTTGACTTTGGCTTTCTTGCTTTTTCATTCACCTCTGTTAGTGTGCCCTTTGTGCCCCCCATGCCTAGATCTCTTCATCTTTGCCCTTGTAATCTGTCTCTTTCTCTCTCTCTCTCTCTCTCTCTCTCTCTCTCTCTCTCTCTCTCTCTTTAGTTTTTGCAAGGCAATGGGGTTAAGTGGCTTTCCCAAGGCCACACGGCTAGGTAATTATTCAGTGTCTGAGGTAGGATTTGAACTCAGATACTCTTGACTCCAAGGCCAGTGCTCTACCCACTGTGCCACCTAGCTGCCCCCTTGTAATCTCTTGATTCCTTCAGCATTAAACTCAAACATCAGTACCCATAATCTTTCTTTATTTCTCCAGCTTAGATTATATTCCCTCTCAGAAATATCTTGTATTTATTTTTCTATTTTTCATTATTTATTTAGTTAGTTAGTTAGGTTTTTGCAAGGCAAATGGGGTTAAAGTGGCTTGCCCAAGGCCACACAGCTAGGTAATTATTAAGTGTCTGAGACCAGATTTGAACCCAGGTACTCCTGACTCCAAGGCTGGTGCTTTATCCACTAGGCCACCTAGCCGCCCCTGTATTTATTTTTCTAGATAGGTTGTATTGCATGTTAGATAGAGCACTAGCCAGGAAGATCTGGGATCTAGAGCCATCCCTCTTTGTTTTTAATTGAAATTTTATTTTATTTTTCCAATTACATGCAATAATAATTTTTCATCATTTATCTATTTGCAATTTATAAGTCCACATTTTTCTACCACCCTCCCTCCCCATGGCAGCGAATAGTCTGGTAAAAGTTGTACATGTACCTTCATGTTTAACATATTTCCATAAAGTCATTTTGTGAAAGAGGAATTAGAGCTAAGAGGAAAGGAAAAAAAACTGAGAAAGGAAGGAAAAACATAAGAGAAGATTTTTTTAAAAAGTGAACATAGTGTGCATTCAGATTCTGTGGGGTTTTTTTCGCCTCTGGATGTGGATGGCATTGACGATAACAGTTCTCTCAGGGTTGTCCTTGATCTCTGAACCTCTGAGAGTAGTTGAATCCATCATAGTCGATCATCTCACAATGTTGTTGTTAATGTATACAATGTTCTCTTGGTTCTGCTTCCTTCACTTGGTATCAGTTCGTGTAATTCTTTCCATGCTTCTCTAAAGTTTGACCACTCATGATTTCTTATAGGACAAAAAATACTCCATAACATTCATATACCATAACTTATTCAGTCATTCCCCAATTGATGGGCATCCTCTCAATTTCCAATTCTTTGTCACTACAAAAAGAACTGCTAGAAATATTTTTGAGCATGTGAGATTTTTTACCCATTTTTTAAGATCTCTTTTGGATATAGGTCTAGTATTGGTATTGCTGAGTCAAAGGGTATGATTGGTTTTATTTGCTCTTTGAGCATAGTTCCAAATTGCTCTACTGAAGACTGGATCACAACTCCGCCAACAAAGCATTAATGTTCCAATTTTCTCACATCCTCTTCAACGTTGATAATTTTCCTTTTTTTTGTCATCTTAGTCAATCTGATAGTGTCAGGTGATACCTCATAGTAGTTTTATGCATTTTTGAGTGCCATCTCTAACATATCCTGGTCATGTGACCTTCAGTAATTTTCTTTACTTCTCGGTGTTCAAGGCAGCTTTCTGAGATTGTAATTACACTAATTCTGTAAGTCAAAGAAATAAAAAGAAAAAGGGCCTATATGTACAAAAATATCTATAGCATCTCTTTTTGTGGTAGCAAAGAATTAGAAACCCAGGGGATGCCCATCACTTGGGGAATGGTTGGACAAGTTATAGTATATTATTGTGAAGGGATACTATGGTGCTATAAGAAATGTTGAGTAGGATGTTCTCAGAAAAAACCTGGAAAGACTTACTTGAACTGATGGAAAGTGAAATGAGCAGAACTAGGAGAACATTGTACATAGCAGCAACAATATGGTACGATGGGGACAGCTAGGAGGTGGACAGAGCACTAGCCCTGGAGTCAGGAGGACCTGAGTTCAAATCCAGTCTCAGAACTTAATAATTACCTAGCTGTGTGGCCTTGGGCAAGTCACTTAACCCCACTGTCTTGCAAAAAAACCAAAAACAAACAGACAACCATGCACGATGATTTTGATGTTCTCAGCAATACAAGGATCCAAGGCAATTCTGAAGGGCTCATGATGAAAAATGCTATCCATTGCCAGAGTAAGATGAAGTTTGAATGCAGATTGAAATATACTTTTTCTTTGCTTTATTTTCTTTTCTTTCTCTTTTCCTCTATTATTTTTTTTAGGTTTTTGCAAGGCAATGGGGTTAAGTGGCTTGCCCAAGGCCACACAGCTAGGTAATTATTAAGTGTCTGAGGTCGGATTTGAACTCAGGTCCTCCTGACTCCAGGCCAGTGCTCTATCCACTGCGCAACCTAGCCGCTCCTCCTCTATTATTTTCTAACACCACATGACTAACATGGAAATATATTTTGCATGACCACACAAATATAACTTATATTAAATGTTTGTCTTCTCATTTGGGCAGAGAAGGAAGGAGAGAGTTTGGAATTCGAAAAAAAGTGAATATGAAAGATTATTTTTGAATGTAATTGGAGAAAAATAAAACATTAAATTATTTTTAAAAAAAGATTATAAAGGGCAGCTAGGTGGCACAGTGGATAGAGCACTGGCCCTGGAGTCAGGAGGACCTGAGTTCAAATCTAGCCTCAGACACTTAATAATTACCTAGCTGTGTGGCCTTGGGCAAGCCACTTAACCCTGTTTGCCTTGCAAGAAAAAAAAGATTATAAGTGCTGAGCCCCTTACTAAATACTGGAGGATGGAAAGAAAGGCAAAAGACAAACCCTGCCCTCAAGGAGCTCACTGTCTAATGGGATAGGCAGCAAGCAAATAATTATGTACAAATATGATAGGATAAATTCAAGATAATCAATAGAAAGGGGGCATTAGCATTAGTAGATATTGAAAAAAGACTTTTTGCAAAATATTTTAGCTGGGATGTGAAGAAAATCAAGGAAATCAGGTGTCAAAGATGGGGCATGATAGAATAAGGTTTGATATCTATCATTTTGTGTATTATATATATTATATGTAAATAGATACATATTTATATAAATGTATGTGTGTGTGTATGTGTGTGTGCGCACACATAGTTCCCTTGTCCCCATCCCCAGAATGGCCTTTGATCAGTGATTAAAAAAAAAGGTGCCATACACTCCAAAATATTTATAACAGCCCTTCTTATAATGATAAAGAATTAGAAACAAGGTAGATGTAGCCTGCTTTGTAGCTAGTATCCATCCATTGGGGGATGACTAAAAACTCCATTGTACATGAAAGTAATGATGAAGGAAGTGATGACTGTGATGAAGACAGAGAAACATGGTAAGATTTTCAAACAGATGCAGAGTGAAATAAGAATTTTGAAAACACTATATTAAATGAATTCAACAATGTAAATGAAAGAACAAAACTCACAACAAGGGCAGTCAGGTGGCATAGTGGATGGAGTGGGGCCCTGAAGTCAGGAGGACCTTAATTCAAATTCAACCTCAGACACTGGGTACTTACTAGCTGTGCTACCTTGGGCAAATTGCTTAACCCCATTGTCTTATAAAAACAAAAAATAAACAAGTCAACAAAACAACCCAAATGGAATGCTGAGAAATTATAATGACCATATATAACTCCAAAGAAGAGAAGTCAGAAGACACATCTTTGCAGAGAGGAGACCAAGGGTGTAAATTATGTCAGACTTTTTAAATATGTTAGTCTTGCTGAACTGTTTTTTTTCCTCTTTCTCTCTTTTTTTAAATTCTTTCTTATAAGGAATGACTCTGGGAGGGGAAGTGAGGAAGAGAGATATTCAGAAATGTAGATGATATGGAAACAAAAGAGATGGGCACCAATATGTTTTTAAAGTTTCTTGAGGGCAGAAATTGTTTCATTTTTATTTATTTATTTTAGTTTTTTTGCAAGGCAATGGGGCTAAGTGGCTTGCCCAAGGCCACACAGCTAGGTCATTATTAAATGTCTGAGACCAGATTTGAACCCAGGTACTTCTGACTCCAGCGTCGGTGAATTGTTTCATTTTTAATCCCTGTATTTCTAGGGCTTAGCATAGTGCCCAAAACACAGTAAACTTTTAATATTTGAATGTTGGTTGATTGATTAAACATTTGAGACACAGACAGTAGCTTATGGTTCCTCCTTTGAGGACAGAGGTTGTGATATTTTTTAATTTTTGGGTCCCTACCACATAATAGGTACACAATAAACATGTAATTATTTACCAAAAAAGGGAGAACATTTTACTGAATGTAAGGTAAAAATAAAATGGTAGGGAAAAAGAAAATACCAAGAGATTCAGAGGATAAATTTCCTGAACTTCCTATTACTTTTGTACCCTCAGATCCTAACCTAAAAGATGACCCAGGTCTCTCTCCCCATTTCTTCTGGTATTCCCCTGCTTCTTCCCTCCCTTCTCTTGCCTTGTCAGCTTCATTTCATTATTTCATCCTTTCATCCTTTCCAGATGACATAATAGGTCAGGCCCATATCTATGGATTGTTGAAATTCTCAAACCACAAAATCTTTGAAATCAAAATAAATAAACTTCGTTCCTTCTCCCTCATCTGTGTATAACAAGCTATAGTTTCCCAATTTATGATAGGGTCCTAAAAGAGATGGTTTAGATTTAAACAAAGACGTTAAGGTTTTGATTTCTCAGACTACAGTAGATGCAGTGACAAAAATGATCCATTAGTTCCTGCCCCAGAATGGGGAGACTGACTTGCCCAAGGTCACAGGGGGCAATTAGGCCACAATTCTCCCAGGGCTCTTTGTGCTACTTACCTCCCTTTGTGTTATCAGCTACTCTCTTACTTTAAGCCTTAGAGTTTATTGAGCACTAACAATGGGCTAGAAAATACCATCCCAAACTCTGTGTGGGGTACCAAAAGTGCAAAAGCTCACTGACTAGTTGGGAAAAGAAAACTTGTCCTTGTTCATCAAAGTGCACCAGTCCTCTGGAGACAAAGGTTTTATTCATCCTGCCCACAGTAAAGCAGGACAGATGTCTGGTGGAGTAGAGAAAGCATTGCACTTTAGAGCCCAGGGACCCTGTGGTCAAGCACCACACCTTTCATGAATGTTTGATGTGAACTTGGATGTGACAACTTTACTACTATAAGCAGTTTCCTCATCTGCAAAAAATGAAAGGTTTATTTTAAGGGGGCAATAGTGTGCAATGAAAAAAAACATTAGATTGGGGATCAGGGTCTTGGTTTCAAATTCTGTCTGTCTATTGGCAAGTTACAACTTTCCTAAACCTCATTTTCCTCATCTGCAAAACTAAAGGGTTAGTCTAGATCACAGGTATTAAACAAGTCAGGCAGTCCTGAGGTGAACTAGATTAAAATGTAACTGGGAAATATTTAGCAAAATAATTAATAAAAAATATATAATATTATATAGAAAGTTAATATGTGGTTTTCTAAGTCATTTTGTGGTCTTCAGAGTTCTTTTTGTATGAGTGAACTCCTATTTCTATTTGAGTTTAATACCATTGGTCTAGATGAGGTGACTTTGAAGGTGGGTGATACAGTGGATAGAGTGCCAAGGCCTGGAGTCAGGAAGACCTCAGATATTTACTAGCTGTGTGACCCTGGACAAGTCACTTAACCACGTTGACCTCAGCTTCTTCATCTGTAAAACAAGCTGGAGGAGGAAATGGCAAAGCACTCCAATATCTTTGCCAAAAAAATCCTAAGTGGAGTCACAAACTACTAAAAAAAACCCTTCAGTTCTAAATCTATCATTTGATTAGGTGATATCTAAGATCACTTCTAGTGATAAATTCTATGAACCCATCCTCATGTCTCCCAAATAATAATATTTCAACAGAAGGAAGAGTAGTTCAATGGTCTTGTCATGAGATTGTGAAATTAGGATACTTGGACTTGAATTAGTTCTTGACTTTCTTGCTCAGGGATAATCACTTAAAACTTCTCTTTGATAAAATTAGAGTAACACCAACACTCCCTGCTTCACAGGGTTTGCCAGAGAGTAAACTATATGATGAAATAGATATGTGAGCTGTTACTATGAACAATGCTTCTACAAATATTATTTTTAATGAGAATAAATTCAGAACATTTCCAATGAATTCAGGGGTGAAATAAGGATGCCCATTATCACTATTACTATTCAATAGTACTTCAATAGAAACACTAGCATTAGCAATAAGAGAAGAAAAAGAAATTGAAGGAATCAGAATAGGTAATGAGGAAGCAAAACTTTCACTCTTTGCAGATGATATGATGTTATACCTAGAGAAGCTGAGAAAATCTTCTAAAGAACTCTTGAAACAATTAACAAATTCAGCAAAATAGCAGGATATAAAATAAACCCACACAAATCATCAGCATTTCTATATATGAACAACAAAGCCTAAGAATGAGATAGAAAGAGAAGTTCCATTTAAAATAACTGTAGACGACATTATATACTTGGGAATCTACATCCCAAGACAAACCCAGAAATTGTATGAACACAATTATAAAGCTCTCCTCACCCAAATAAAGTCAGATCTAAATAATTGGAAAAATGTCAAATGCTCATGGTTAGGTTGAGCTAATATAATAAAAATTACAATTCTACCCAAATTAAATTACTTATTCAGTGCCATATCAAACTACTAAATAACTCCTTTACCAAGCTAAAAAAAAGTAACAAAATTCATCTGGAGTAACAAAAGGGCAAGAATAGCAAGGGAACTGATTTAAAAAATGTAAAGGAAGGTGGCCAAGCTCTACCAAATCTAAAACTGTAGTATAAAGCAGCAATCATCAAAACTGCCTGGTACTGATTAAGAAATAGAGTGATGGATCAGTGGATTAGGATAGCTTCATAAGAAACTGCAGTAAATGACTACAACAATCTACTATTTGACAATAAGAACTCACTATTTGACAAAAATTTTTGGGGAAACTGGAAAATAGTGTGGCAAAAATGGCATAAATCCACATCTCACACCCTATACCAAAATAAGGTCAAAATGGGTACAGGATTTAGACATAAAGAGCAATATTGTAGATAAATTAATAGACCAAAAATAATCTATATGGTCTATGGAAAAGGGATAAATTTATGACCAAATAAGAATTAGAGCAGATTATAAAGTGCAAAATGAATGATCTTGACTATATTAAATTAAAAGGCTTTTGCACTAATAAAATCAATGCTGCCAAAATTAGAAGAAAAGCAGAAAGCTGGGAAACACTCTTCACAACCAGGAGTTCTGATAAAGGTCTCATTTCTAAAATATATAAAGAATTGCATCATATTTATAAGATCACAAGTCATTCCCTAAATGATAAATGGTAAAATGACATGAACAGACAGATTTCAAATGAAGAAATTAAGGCTATATATAATCATATGAAAAAATGCTCCAAATCACTATTGATTAGAGAAATGCAAATTAAAACAACAATGAGGTATCATCTCACACCCATTAGAATAGCCAAGATGAGGGGGCAGCTAGGTGGCTCAGTGGATAAAGCACCAACCCTGGAGTCAGGAGTACCTGGGTTCAAATCCAGGGTCAGACACTTAATAATTACCTAGCTGTGTGGCCCTGGGCAAGCCACTTAACTCCATTTGCCTTGCAAAAATCCTAAACAAAACAAAATAAAACAAAACAGAATAGCCAAGATGAGAAAAAAGGAAGATGATCAATGTTGAAGAGGTTGTGGGAGGATTGGGACATTGATGCATTGCTGGTAGAGTTGTGAACAGATCCAACCATTCTGGAGAGCAATATGGAACTATGTCCAAAGAGCAATAGATCTGTTCATACCCTTTGACCCAGCAATTCCAATTCTAGGGCTATATCCAGAAGAAATTATAAAAAATGGGAAAAGTCCTATGTGTTCCAAAATATTCATAGCAGCTCTCTTAATAGTGGCAAAGTATTGGAAATTGAGGGAATGGCTAAACAAGTTATGGTACATGAATAATATGAAATATTGTTGTTAGATAAGAAACCACAAAATGATCGGACTCTAGAGGAGCATGGAATGACTTATGGGATCTGATGCCAAGCAAAGTGAGGAAAGCCAAGATAACAATGTAACAATCAACAACATTATGAGAACAACCTTGATGGACAATCCAGAGACATTCCTCTTGACAATCCAGAGAGCTAGAACAGGTGTATTTGACTGGTTATAGACTATACTATCCCCCAACCAGAGGAAGAAAAACAAAACAAAATACACAGGGGGAAAAAAAAACCCTTCCAAATCTGATGAACATTTTTAAAAAATTATCTCTTACATATCTCTTTCCCTTAATCCTAATTTCCACATGCCAAAAATTACTAATTTGTATATATGTTTAACAAACTATAGGGCAGTTAGGTGGCACAGTAGATAAGAGTACTGGCCCTGGAATCAGGAGGACTGGAGTTCAGTTGCAGCCTCAGACACTTAATTGCCTAGCTGTGTGACCTTGGGGAAGTCACTTAACCCCATTGTCTTATATAAATAAAATTAAAAAAAACAACTATGTACATAAAATGCCAACCTGACTATTCCCTGCTGAGGGGAGGGGGGAGGGAAATTTTAAACTTGGAAATATGCATGTACAAATGGATGAAAATTAATTAATTAAATTTTTTTTTAAAAAAAAGGAACAATGCTTCTAACAAGGTGGTGTTTGAAGTGGGAGATTGGAAACTTTGACAACAGAGGTAAGTGCTAAGTAAATGGTTTAGACAGCAAGACATTCAGAGAAGTTGTGAGCACACTAAAAACAAAGGTAGTCATTCTGGAAGGACTTCATGGGGGAGGTGGGACTTTTAAGGTTTGTAGGGTTTAGGGAAGTGGTGGAGTTCTCCCTGACCTTTGGGGAGGATGATATTTATTCATTCATTTATTCACTCATTTATCAAGCACTTGCTAATCAATCAAGGAGCATTTATTAATCACCTACTGTGTACTAGACAAAGAATGGTATAAAATGTAAAAAATTGCTACTGGTAAGGATCTTTTAAAGATAAGAATGAAGTACCTATCCTTAAGAACTTTACAAGATAAGTGATCATCAACAAATATGATACAGAATACCATGTGATAAAAAGATGAAAGTGAAGTCTAAACAAAGGTATTGTTGTGTAATTGTTTCAGTTGTATCTGACTCTTCACGACCCCATTTGGGGTTTTCTTGGCAAAGATACTGGAGAGATTTTCTATTTTCCTCTCCAGTTCATTTTATAGGGTGAGGAAACTGAGGCAAACAAAAAATAATTGACTTGCCCAGGGTCACAGAGTTAGTAACTGAAGCTGAATTTGAACTCAGGTTTTCCTCACTACAGACAGTGATCTATCTTTTGTGTTACCTAATGGCCTAAATAAAGTACAGTAAGAAAATATGAAGAGGGAGAAATCTTTTTCTGCTAGAAAGAGGAATCAGAGTGACTGAGCTCACCCCAAACTAAGAAACAATTATAAAGCATCTGCTATGAATCAAGTACTGTGGTAGGTTCTGCCCTGAAAGAGCTTCCCTTCCCCTGAAGGTCATGGCTTTTTCCATTCGCTCACCTAAATGTTTGATCCCCATCTACACAGTTGAGAGGAAAGGGCCTGAGAACAGTCATAATAATAACTCATTTTTCCCCCTTGAGTTTTAAGCTTTGGGGTTGATGTCCCAGTAGATTGAACAGGGCCTAGAGTCAGAAAATCTGACCTCAGACACTAACTGCGTGACCCTGGGCAAGTCAATTAACTTCTGTGTGCCTCAGTTTTCTTAGCTGTAAAATGAGGATAAATAACCTCCCTTGGTTGTTGTGAAGATCAAATGAAATATCTATAAGGCACCTTACAAATGTAGTTATTATATCCCATTTTATAGATGGAGAAATAACTCTAAAAGACTAAGTGGTAGAATTTCAAACAGTTCTTGTGACTCCAAGTCTGACACTTGACTCACTATAGTATATCAATTCTAAAAATCAGTTCTGTTTTATATATTGCCCATATGACCTTGGGCTCAGTTCCTTATCAATTTCCTAATCAAATAAAAAGGTTAGATGAAATGCAATCCATTTCAATTCAACAAACATTCATTTGGCACATAACATATACCTGTCATTATGTTACGAGTAATTTCTACCCTGAAGACTTTATTCCATTGAATGGGTCTTTAGGTCTCTCCCCATTCTAAATCCTATACCCTTTCCACCTTACCCTTATAGGAGATTAAATTAAGGACCTCATCCACATATATCCCTTAGAGTGGAGCTGCCTCATTGGGGAAGTTTAGGGTACATTAAAGACTATGAAAAGAATAAGGAAAATATCTGTTCTGGGCACATAACCTAAACATTCTGGTTTCTATTATGGATGATCAAGGCCCCTGCTTGAAATAAGACACAGTAATAGTAAGAGAGAAATATTTTATGATTTGAAAGGTTAGGGGAGGGCACCTTAGAGTCAGCTTTTCAAAGATTCTAATATTGCCTTCTCCATCCTTAAGTTGGACCATCTGTTATACTGATCCTTTCCTTTCAGGTCCCCTTTCCGGAAAATATGCTACCTTCTCCTTACCTCAGTCTTCCAGACAGTGATCTGAGCATGAGGCAAAATGAGCTCTGAGATGCCCACAGTTGGAAAATAAGGGGTAGTAATTCAGTCAATAACAATAACACCAATTTAGAATTATTTAAGGCTTTAAGATTTATCAAGTACTTTTCCCATTAAAACCTTATGAAGGAGGCTGCACAAATCAATACAAAAGTCAAGTCAGGCACTGTGCCAGACAAGATGAAAAAAAAGGCAGTCCCTCTCCTCAAGGAACTTACATTCTAAAGAAGGAAGAAACTCATAAAAGAAACTGAAAAATTAGGGGATGGGAGAGGATGGGAAGGTAAACATGGTAGCAAAGTCTGAAGAGTCAAAAGCAGAGCCAGAAGGATTGGTCTGGCCTAGGGAGAAACTCCCCAACAAGAGAAGGAGATGAGCGTTGGAATGCTTCAGAATGAGAAGGGTTCTTAGAGAGAAATGGAAGTCGAGCCTGGGTGCTAAGGTCTTGGAATCAGAAACAAAAATTGCACATGGAATGTCAAGGCTGGAAAGGACCTTAGAATAGATCACAGAGGAGGAAATGGGGGCTCAGAGAGGAGAAATACTTTCCCTCAGATCAAATAGCTGCTAAGGGATTTTAACCTGTCTCCCACTTCAAATTGCCCAGTGAGGCTCTATTAAAATGGTTTTGGCCAAAAATACTCCCCAGTAGAGAGGAATGGAGAGAAATGTTGGAGCTCATAGGGCATCAAGAGGAGAATTCTTTTTTTTATTATTATTATTTTTTTAGATTTTTCAAGGCAATGGGGCTAAGTGGCTTGCCCAAGGCCACATGGCTAGGTAATTATTAAGTGTCTGAGGTTGGATTTGAACCCAGGTACTCCTGACTACAAGGCCAGTGCTCTATTCACTGCGCCACCTAGCCACCCAGGAGAATTCTTTCTTAGAGAGTTTTGGTTCCATATCCATGACTCTGAAGTCACTGAAGACAAAGGTCATATATACTACATCCAGGGCAGGAAACTTCCCGGTTAAAGGACGATTCTGCCCATTTTTTTATGTTTCACTGATTGGGGGTGGGGTGGGGGAGAGAACTTGCCTTGTTTGTCTTTTTCCATGGAGGGAAGAAACAGCAGTGGCTTCTTTCCAGAACACTTTGCCCAAGGGCCTGGCATCCTAGGGGTGTGCTCAGCCAGCTTTAGGAGAATGTCCAGCCTCAGAGCAAGTGGTAGTGAAGTCAGAGAGAATAAATCAAGGAGGGCCTCTGTGGGACTGGCACCCTGATAGGGGTCAGAAGATGGGGAAGAAGGGCTCAGTGTTGCATGTGCCCTCCCCCTCCAACCCCATGGCACCACAAGGCAAGTTGCTGCTTTGCTCCCATGCCAGCCCTCACCTCCCGGCAACGTCGCTGCGTTCCCAGCCACGCCATCTGGTGTGCCCGCCGCTCCCTAGCACACTGCAACGGGCGGGTGGGGGGGAGGGAGGAAGACAGCCCGGCTGGCGCCCACCCTGAAGCAGAAAAGGCAGTGAGGATGGGTGTCCCTCACCATCTTACTAGAAGATAAGAGGGCAGCTAGGGGTAGAGGAGTGGGCATGTTCAGCCAAGGCATCAGGAGTTAGCTTGGGGGCATTTTTAGTTTACAAAATGGTCACAGACTGGACAGTGCCAGTCTGCCCACCTCTCCCTTCCCCCATCCTTCCACATGCCTCATGCTAGGGGCATAAACCTTTAGTCTGGACATGCATAGGACTCTGACTCTGAACCTAATTTGCCTCTATGGTGGAAGAAGGCTCCCCCCACCCCCACAATCTAACATGTTAGATGCCATGAATACAAAGACTGTCAATTGCTTAGATATTTTGGACTGAATAATGAGGCTGGAAATGAAGGGGCAGGGGAGATTGGGGCTGTCTCATACTAGCTTCATCCTCCATGTGAAGCAAGATACCCTTAGCTTGCCATCTGACCAGGGAGTCCACCACTCTCATCCTTTCCTCTCTCCTTCCCTCCCTCAGTTCCTCACCCTTTTGCCCTCTCAGAGTCCCAGTTGAAACAAAATGGCTGTCACCCCCTCGAGGCAGCCATCTTAGGTGCCCAGAGATCTATTTCCCATGGGGTGGGGGCTGTATCACCATAGGAACACCAAAGCTCCCTGAACACAGGTCCTATGTGGAGTGGGAAGCTCAAAAAGGGCCTTAGCCCAGTCTGAGTCTCCACAGCTTCCTTCACCCCCCCCATTTTAAACCAACTCCCTCCCTCCAATGCCAGGGGGAGGAACAGATGGTATCTCTGGGTGTCCTGCCTCTCTCGGTCTCTTTTTCTCCATTTCTGTCTCTCTGTTCCTCTCCCTGTGTGTGCTTGTGTGTCTGTGTCTTTCAACCAATCACGGAGACAAGCTCACCCTAAATCTCCCTTGGCTCCAATTCCTCCCCTGGTTTTTTTTTTTTTAATGTTATTTTCTTTAAAAGAAAAGGTTGAAATGTGTCAAGTGAGGGAAAACTTGCTCCATTTTTCAAAAGGAAGAAGAGATGGAGCTAAGAAAGAGATAGAACCGGAGACAGGCAGAAACAGACATTCCCAATTGCCACTCCCATTCCTTTCTCTTATTGGGTAAAAAAAAAAAAAAGACTAGGGCAAGTTAACAGCAAAGGGAGCAAGGGGGTCATTATAGGGTCAAGAGAATAGCAGGTAGGGGAGTAAGAAATGGGGGGGGGGTAAGACAACCTAGCAGTTCTTTGAAATATGGGCCCCTGGTCTCCCCATCCACCTGAGGATGTCCCTAGTCCAAGAAATACTGATACTACTGAACTATGCCTCAGGGGTCAGAAAGAAACTGGAGCAGAAATCTATTATCTTCCCAAGATCCCTTTCTTCTTCTTCTCCTCCCCTCCATCATCTCAAGGCCTTGAAGGGAGTTTCAGGCTAGAACAGGTGGAAGATTTGGAGGCAGGAAGAGATATAACAACTTCTGAAGGGTCCTACTTAGCCTAGGATGTTCTGGCACCATACTTGTTCCAGAAAACACAACTAATTCTTTTTTCTTCTAGGGTTTTCCTGAGGAGAGAGCATGTGGTTGGGGGTGCCCACTAAAAATAACTCAATGAACAGGGGCACCTGAAAACCTGGAGAGAACATACCTAGGGAAGCAGGTGTCTACCCTTTTAAACCCCAGGGGAAGCAGGAGGTTAGTGTCTGCTGGAGCTTGAGGTGTCATCCGTGGAGAGACAGCAGGGACTGAATGTCAACTAGGATAGAACTAATCCACCTATCTTCCTCCTTTTCCTTCCATCCTTCCTTTCTTCCTAGGGCAATGGTGTCTGTTCTAAGATCCAGTGTGTGAATTCATGTTTATGTGTGTCCAAATGCATAATTGCGCTGTTTGGCCCATGATGGGAGTAGGGATGGGAAGCAAGGGGAGTCAGAACCTGAGGCCATAGATATTCTGTTCCATAGTCTGGCATCCTGGAGTGTACCTGACTGGCTTTAGGGAAGAGAGAACCTTTCTCCAGATAGCAGGCATCTTTTTCAAAAGAGTGGAGAAATCTGGGATTGGGGGTGGGGACAAAAAGAGAGTAGTATGAGGTTTCTTTAAGTCCTGAAGAAGCTAAGGAGACTGTCCCTTGGGATCAAGAAATTCTGCAGCTCTTGGCTGTCAGTTCTATTTCCTGTCACATACCTCTCCACCTGGACTTGAGCAGAGTTGGCTTCCTGGAATTTTAGAAAGGAGGGCAAAGAAGTGGACTAATGGGGGTGGGGCTGGGCATCTCTAGCACTAGTCTCCCTCCTACAATCATTTGTCTCTTATGTCTGTCCCCAAGGCAAGTCCTGGCATAATCGTGTTGGATGCAATGAGTGAGAACATCTCCTTTTTTCACTGTTTATCTTGTCCCTGTTCTCCCAGATCCAGGATCAGTGAAAAGAGAAACTGAAGGATGTGTATTTATGCACATGCCTATAAGTGAAAGTAAGTATGTTTGTCAGGTTATGGACAGGTAAGTGTAAATGCAAGAGTGGACTTGTATGATTGTGCATGTTCAGTAGTATATGTGTATTTATATGTATATATAATATATACATTTGCCATATACATTGGAATTTGTATGCATGTGTAATTATTACATTCCCATCATTGTATAAAGAACCACTGTGCATGTGTTTGTGCATAAACATGCAAAACATCCCCGACTGCTCCATTTAGGATTTGTTTGGACCAATAAGGGGGAAGAAGCAGACACCTGCCTTGACTCCCTCAGCAGCCCCCTGGGGTAGGGAGCTCTGTAGGGATTAGTATAATCTATTTACCTGAGTATCACTTGAGAATCACCCCTTTCCTATCCTAAAGGTCCTATTCAGTCCCCTCACCTTCATTAAACAGAATCGGCCCCAAGGAGGGACATTGATTGCCCCTGAAGTGACTAGGGACTGGGAAGGGCTGTTAGTAGTTCATGCCCATACCCTTCCCAGATGGCTGATGTATATGGACCCAGTCAAGGGACTTCTTCCCAACCCCCACCCCCACACACAGTCAAATTGGGAAGCTAGATACAAACACGATCACAGAAACACACATGGTCACATTAATTCTTCCACAGTCTCACACACATGTAAGTAGAAGCACAGAAATGCAGAGACACACCAAGGCAAATCTTTCTCTTTCTCTGCTTCTCCTTTGGTTGAATTTCATTCAGCCACATATGTTGCGTGTGTGTGTGTGTGTGTGTGTGTGTGTGTGTGTGTGTGTGAGAGAGAGAGAGAGAGAGAGAGAGAGAGAGAGGGTGGGTGGAGGAGGGGCAGATAGAATGAGGATTGGCATGATGCCAACACGTACCTATGGGGCCTGGGTTGGGGACACCCCCTCCTCATCCACTCAGGGACTTCAACCCTGGGAAGGGGGCCTCAGCTGTCCCTTTGTGGCTTGAGGGGGACCTATTTGTAGGTGGCAGCAAGAACACAGCCCTTTTTGCCTCCCCAACCCTGAGTCTCGTCCATGACCCACCTTGGGGGCTTAGAGGATGAATTTGAGGAAGACTTCACCAAGGGAAGGGGGAAGGGCAGATTAAGGGGCCACGGTCCCCCCCCCAAGTCTTTCCTTTTCCAGTTTCCCCACCCTATTGTTCCCATCTGGGGGGACATGCCCCAAGGGATCTATTCCCCCACCCCCACCTCTATCTACAGCCCCGTTTTTCCCTGTGCTGGGAGGGAGGGGAGGAACGAAGAGATATTTATTTATTTTCTTTATTTATTTATTTAATTTTTTTTTTTGGGAGTAGAGAGTGACAGATGGCGGCTGGTCCCGGGGGAGCCGGCTCTCCCCCAATGCAGACGCATGCCAATCACCGTCTCTCATGTGATAGCTGCTGCCCGTGACGTGCCAAGCCCATATGGCCCTGGCATAGAGGCTGGTACCCCCGCCTGGTAGAGATGCCACACTCGCTCCCCGCTTCGCATGGCGCTCTGAAGACGCCGGCGCCCGCCGCCTTGAGGAGCCGCTGCCCCCGCTCCTTGAAGATGGGGAAACAATGAAATAGACAGGAAGATTCCTTCTCTCCCCCTCTCTCTCTTGCCCCCCTCCCCCCTCCCCTCTCCCCTGGACTCCGCTTTGAGGTAAGTTGTCCGAGGGGCAAGGAGATTTGAACCGCCAGCTGGGGAGGGCTCTGGTTGTGTTTTGTAATCGGGGACCAGAAAGTCCCCAAATGCCCCGTTGGCTTCCTGGGGTGATGTTCCCCTCCATAGGGTGGGGAATGGAGCCACCCTGGGATCCTTGCTCCACCCCCACCTCCCCACCCGGGGTCTGCGGCTCTGGGGCTTGGGTTGCGGAGGTGGTGGCTTTGGTTTTCGAAGGGGCTCATGGTAGAGGCAAGAAAAGCGGGTTGGGGGGCTAAGAGCTGAAACAAGATAGATATCCTTCCCTCTCCCCTATGATTCCCGTACCGAACCCGAGATGTCTCTTAGCAAAAGGAAAAAAAAAACAAAAAAAACAAAAAACAAAACAAAACAAAACAACGGATTCTCACCAAATCCCAAATACAACGAGATTCAGGGAGCCATTCGGTGGGCGGCGAGGTTTAGGGGTGTCCCGAGTGTCTTTGAACGCTGGGGTGACGGGAAGAGATTGTTTTCCTGGCTTCTTAACGCGCACCCCGGTTCTCCTGTCCGAGACTCCCGGAGCCCTGAAGCCGGGAGTCCGAGGACAGAGCCGGAGGAAGGAGATGGAGCTGGAAACCGAGACAGGGACCGATTCGACTCTCAGACTGGGGGCAGCTGGGGGCGGGGGCCAGGCTGGGCTGGGGACGGCTCGGGGCCAAGTTGAAAATTGGATTAGGGGTCGAGGGCGGTAGAGCGGCTGGCGGCGAGGATGGGGAAAGGAACGGAGGGGGCAAAGCAAAGAGAAGTCGGACCCGCCCGGCCCTGGCCACGAGGCACGACCGGGAAGCCGGACGGCCAGAAACACTCAAAGTCTCCGCCCGGAGGGAGAAAAGAGAATTATTTCGGGGCGTGCCCCGAGCGGAGAAATTCGTTCTCTAAAATACCCCTCCACCCCCTCACCCCTCCTCAAAGAGAAAATACGCACAGAGAAGGGGGGAGGGGGTCGGCCTCAAATCCAAGTCAGGATTATAACAAGGAGCTTGGAGTTGGGGGTTCCCGGCCTAGGAAGAGGGTGCGCCGGCGCGGCGGGCAGGGGAGCAGCACCTGATCCCCGACACCGGAGAATCTGGAAGCTCCCCAGCCCAGAGTAAATGGACTGCTCTAGATAGGCTGAGGGCGGGGGTGGGGTAGGGGAGAAGGTTTTTTTTCCCCCCAAGCAGGGAAGGAGGCCCTGGAGGAGGGGGCACCTCTTCCCTCTTAAGTGTCCCAGGGGTGCGCAGAGGTTGCCTAGGGGGTAAAGGGTAAGAGAGAGCAAAAGGTTGCGAGGGAAGCTCGCCCTACAGCCTATTCCAGGAGGCTTGTCTGTAAGGACACCGGGGGTGGGAGGCTTGGAAGAGGTCACCTGAGGGAGAGGCTTAATTTAGGATTGGGGGGGGGGGGTGTCTGGCAAAGGGGAAGGGATGTGTGCGAAGCCTCCTCGAACCGGAGCGCGGAACTTGCGAGGGGCTGACTGCCCCGGCTGCCCTGCCCGGTGCTCACCTCCGTGTCTCTGTCTGTGCCTCCCCCCTCCCCCCGACTCTTCAGGCCACCATGCTGACCCGCCTATTCAGCGAGCCCGGTCTCCTCCCCGACGTCCCCAAGTTTGCCAGCTGGGGAGACGACGGCGACGACGACGAGCCCAGGAGTGAGAAGGGTGACACGCCGCCCCAGCCGCCGCCGCCGCCGCCCGGCCCTGGGGCTGGGGCTCCGGGGCCCGTCCGCCCCCCCAAACCGGGCCCTCTCCGTGGCGAGGATCCCCCGGACCCTGCGCTGGGCGAGGCCAAGGACGACGGCGAACTGGGGGGCGAGGAGGAGGAGGAAGAAGAGGAGGAGGAAGGGCTAGACGAGGCCGAGGGCGAGCGGCCCAAGAAGCGGGGGCCCAAGAAGCGGAAGATGACCAAGGCGCGGCTGGAGCGCTCCAAGCTGCGGCGGCAGAAGGCCAACGCGCGCGAACGCAACCGCATGCACGACCTCAACGCGGCGCTGGACAACCTGCGCAAGGTCGTGCCCTGCTACTCCAAGACGCAGAAGCTGTCCAAGATCGAGACGCTGCGCCTGGCCAAGAACTACATCTGGGCGCTCTCGGAGATCCTGCGCTCGGGCAAGCGGCCGGACCTGGTGTCCTACGTGCAGACGTTGTGCAAGGGCCTGTCGCAGCCCACCACCAACCTGGTGGCCGGCTGCCTGCAGCTCAACTCGCGCAACTTCCTCACGGAGCAGGGCGGCGACGGGGCCGGGCGCTACCACGGCTCCGGAGGCCCCTTCGCCATGCACCCCTACCCGTACCCCTGCTCGCGGCTCGCGGGCGCTCAGTGCCAGGCTGGCGGCGGCCTGGGCGGCGGGGCCACGCACGCCCTGCGGACTCACGGCTACTGTGCGGCCTACGAGACGCTGTACGGGGGCGGCGGCGGGGGCGCCTCCCCCGACTACAACAGCTCCGAGTATGAAGGGCCGCTGAGCCCCCCGCTCTGCCTCAACGGTAACTTCTCCCTCAAGCAGGACTCGTCCCCGGACCACGAGAAAACCTACCACTACTCTATGCACTATTCCGCCCTGCCCGGCTCCAGGCCAGCTGGCCACGGCCTGGTCTTCGGCTCCTCGGCGGTGCGCGGGAGCGTCCACTCGGAGAATCTTTTGTCTTACGATATGCACCTTCACCACGACCGAGGCCCAATGTATGAGGAACTCAATGCATTTTTCCATAATTGAGAACTCTCCTCCCTCAGCCCCTCTTTTATGTTTCATTTCTGTTCGTTCCTTCCTTTTCATTTATTTACTTTTTCTTTTTCGGAGAAGGTGGGCCACCCCCCACCATGGCAGGGATTTGGGCGGTAGGGCCACGTTAACTAGAGGCCACCCCCCCCTCCTCCAGGCTCCCTCCGTTCCCCTCAGCTGTGCAGTCCGGGTTACCTGTTGACGTCTCCCCCTTTTTCGGCCCCCTCCTTTGTCGCTCTTTCTTTGACCCAGAAGTGTTCCTTTCCCAGGGGGAACCCCCTCCCAGGACCTTTCCCAAGGGGTCTGGCGTTTTCCAGGAACGCCTTCCCCACGGGTTCTCTGCCCCTCACACACACACACACTCTCAACTCCTTCCCTTAATTTCCTCTTCTCATCCCTAGCCCCCCCCCCAACAGTGCAGTCAGCTCGGGCCTGGAGAAGGGGAGAGGGGGGAGGGGGCGGCCCAGCGGCCGGATTCCATTTCGTTTGTTTAGTTCTATTTTTTAACTACCAGAAAGGGGGAATGCAGTAGCGGTGGGTAGGGATGGGGTGGAACACAGGGGGTTCTCTTTCCTAAAGAGGACGTACTAAGTTCACCATACCCGAGGCCTTGAATGCCTCCCACCCACCCGGTCTCTCCACTTCGGAGTTCCTAATAAGAGTTGGGAGGAGTAGAAGGGAGGCGGAGGAGGGGGAGGAGATGGGGATCCAAAAGGAAAGAAAAAGGTCAAGACCATTGTAACCAGATTCCGACTTTTTTCTTTTTTGTTTTTTTCTTTCTTTTTTAAAAAACACAAAAAAACAAACACAAAAACGCAAAAAGGCGACGGAGGCCGAACGCAGAGTCCGGAGCGGAGAGAAAACACAGTAAGAACTTTTAGAAGCAATAAAAGGCAAAAAAAAAATAAAATAAAATAAAATAAAAAATAAAAAGACACAAATATCTATGCAAGGAGGTTCTGACTGAGCCAAGCGGCCCCGCCCCCTGGCCCCCCGGGATCCCCCCCCCACCCCTCCTCGGCTCCAGGGCCGGGGCCGGAGCTGCAGAAGCGGATATGTGCACTTTGGTGAAGTTGGGGACGTGGCGCCTCCCCCTCTCTCCCTAGTCCCCTCTCACCCTTTCTCACTCCTTCTCCCTTCCCTCGGTTCTTACAATCAGTGACTCCGAGATTTGGGACATCAGTGTCACTTCCTCACCCTCCCCTTTCCCCTCCTCACCCGTCCCCATTGTGCGTCATACTGTTTTTTAAACCTGTTTCCAAATTTGTATGAAATGGCGAACTGTTGGGGGAGGGTCGGTTTGGGGAGGGGGGTTGCATGATAAAGACACACACTGACACAGCACGCACGCACACACGCACACACAGTGACACAGAGACATACACAATGACAAAGAGGAACACACACATAGCCACACGGTAAATATGCAATGCTACTTGGGAAAGAAGGGAGCTATAGCCTTTCTCTCGGCTCTGGGGAAGCGAAAGAGGAAAGCAAACGTTGCAGGCCAGAGGCATCCCTTTAGCCCGGGTCTCCTTTCAGACCTCCCTCCCTTCCACTTTCCAAACCCAGTCAATCAGTTCCCTAGGGCTTTGTAGCTGTGATCTCCCTTCCCCTGTGGAAGCCTGGGAATGGACAGGAGGATGCCTGAGCAGATAAAATTCCTGGAGGTGAAACTTTTTCGAGGGGTCCTTCAGGTCCTCATCTGGCCTCTTCAGCAGCCAAGGCCCAGAACAGGCAAGGATCTACGCTTTGTTACCGTCACAAAACAGAAAGAAGTTAAGGAGAAACAGGTACTCCCAGAACAAGCCCGCAACCAAACAGGCGAATAGACACATGTTGACACAAAGCAAAAATGCAAACACACACGCAGACACACTCAATTTCTCACACTCAAACACACGCAATTTCACCTTCACATCTTATCGAAGCTGAAACTCCCGTTGGACACCCGAAGTGCATTGCGTGTTTCTGTTCAGTTTAATGACGATTAATAAATATTTATGTAAATGAGATGCAAAGCTGGACGGCGGTTTCTCACGGTGGCGTCATTTCATTTGGGGGCTATTGAATTTGGGGATCCGGGGAGTGGAGGGGTTGGGGTGACCTAACAGGTATGAAAGAGGGTCGGAAAAGGAAAGTGGCACCTTGAGGTCAGCTATTAGGCAGCCTGGGGTCCCTGGGTCCTGGGCAGTTATATCCTCTATCTTGAGATCGAATTCCACAGAGATGGACAAGTGAACGCTCTTAAACAGGTACTCACATATAACGCATTTGCATAGACACGTACTGGTACCTGCAAGAACACAGGCACTTGACAGTCATACACTCACACAAACTCACATAAGCACATGCCTTCTCTTTTAAAACAACAATAACAACATGCATCTGTTTCTATAGCTGGTTTCAAAGGGAAAAAAAGTCAAGTCACAGGAGGGGGATCATCTGCACCTAATGACAAGAGACTCGAATCTTCATGTGTCAAACATAAAAGGGAGGGAGAAGGAGAATCCTAATAAAGAGCCAGTTGTCAGGAGCAGAGCAGTACACACACACACACACACACACACACACACACACACACACACACTCACATATACACATATTATACATAGATAGTATATTTGTAGATCACATGGAAGGGGAAAAAAAGAAAAACGTTATTTTTAAAACTAGGGTTTTAGTCAGACCGATCATTTTCAGCCTCTGGGGATTTGGGGTATCAAATTTTAAATTTGTACCCCTTTAGAGAGAGGGGAGACGTCTAAAGGAGGCCTGAAAACATTAGGTACCAGAGACTGGTTCTGGATAAGTCTTTGCCAATAGATCAAATAAAACCGTCTGGATTGTGAACATAGAGAATTGTAGAACTCCAGCGGCAGCAAATACACAACTCAAAATCCCTTCATTGTCGAGTTAATAGTTCTTTCTTCCATTTTATACTGCTCACAAAAAAAGAGGATCCTGAAATAATGGGGGGAAAGGAAGAAGACACAGAGAATGAGAATCCTCTGAATCACTTCATTATCTTCAAATATTTCCCACAAAATTCCAGTTCTAATAAAAATCAGGGTCAAATTTCTTTGAAGCTTGTCGCCTGTGTTAGTCTTGGACCTATTTCAAATTAAAAGCACCCCCCTTCCTTTTTCCTCTCTGCTTTTCCCTAAACCCCAATTCTTAGCTCTAAGAAGTTGGATAATGGGGCCAGTAACATAGAAAACCTTCCCTCCATATATATTACTCAATCGTGGAAAAGACAAGCCTAGTTTCTTTTTGAGATTTCCTACTCCACTTTCCTCTAAAATTGCATGATTTTTAAGAAGGAGGAACTGAGAGCCTGTAGAGTTTCTGAGATGCTGGCCTTATTTAAGACAAGATAGTGTAAAGCATCAAAGAAAGCATTGGGATATCAAGAACAAGGAAGAAAGAGAGGAGAACACCATATTTCCCAAAGTTGTGGGTGAGACAAATTATATTGTTTGACTGTCTATATACCCTATCTTTATTACCCTCCTATGGGGGGAGGGGGGGAAGGAAAAATGTTCCCAACACCTGAGCTGGGAAAAACTATTACGGTGATGAGCTGTCCATTGCCATGGGTGCTGAACTCTCAGGTTGAAGATCAGGCCGGCCATAGATGGTTCTATATTGCTTAGTCCTAGATTGCAGGGAGACACTCACAGTCCCCGGCTCTTCCTGCTTTTCTTCCATAATTCTCCCACATTTTTCAGAGAATTTCACTGCAGTTTTCTGAGAATTTCATCGAATTCTCCTGGGATTTTCTTTAGGTTCCAGTCTAGGCTCCCAGGCATCAGCATTCTTTTTCATCTGCCCATTAGAACCATAGAAACTTTGAGATCTCTTTTTCCAGGGTCTAAGTGAGACTCCTCCAAATCATTGTTCACAAGACAGGAGAATTCTCCCTTCCTTTCCTCCCCTTACCTTGTCCTGGCTCTCATTTCCCTGCCCTCTCAGGACTC